>NC_088327.1:18582500-19182500 GCF_036884655.1 Musa acuminata AAA Group | reverse complement strand
AACTGAAGGAGAACTTGGCAGAAAGGAGTGCAATCCAGAAGATGGCATACTTGAGGTTGTCCAACAAGCCCTCCCTGAGCCCTCTACCGATGAATATTCGGCTCTGGAACCACCAAGTGAGCATGTAGAAGATTCTCCAATTGGTCTTCTCGAGGAAGTTCCGGAGCCAGGGCAGGATGAAGAGGATGATGGCGAGCAGCTCTGGGAGGATGAATACAGCAGCCGCCTCGAGAAAGTTCACCAGCTGCTGGTTTGCGGCCTGTGACCACCGCCTGTCACGGTTCCTCTGCTCCCATATCTGGGAGTAGAGAACCGAGAATGCAACCGTCCACGTGATGGCGACGAGGCTCTTGAGCACCATGCGAACCCCGAGCAGCTTGGTCTCGGATGACACGAGGCTGTACTGGGTGCCGGCGTCAAGGATGGACTGGAGCAACCGGAGGCCAGCCCAGGTGATGAAGATGGTCAAGACCCGGACCTGGTCATCGCGGGTCTGGAGATTCTGCCACGGGTATGTCTCCCCACGCCATGCCACGATGATGGCCGCCTGTAGGAAGAGAATGAGCATGACCCACAAGCGGTCGAAGCTGCGGAAGAGGTTCCAAAAGGAGCGCTGCTCCACGAAGCCCGTCTTCCCAATGCGGTTCTTGTTGGGCGGCGTCAGGAAGAAGTCCTTGGACCGGTCAAGGGGCCAGCGGAGGCGCTCGAAGCAATGGTTGCTCCAGAAGTACTCGTTGATGTCGTCATAGTTGCGCCAGGCGGAGTTGGGGGCGGTGCCATTGCGGCTGGCCTCGACCTCGCCCTGGATGGTCAGGTAGATCGGGGTGACGACGCGGGTGAGAAAGCCGTTCTCGCCGGAGGTGACGGGTAGGGCGCGCTGCCCCGTGGCGTCGTCAATGTAGCCCTCGAGGACGCGGTTGAGGTCCATGGCCATGTTGTGGAAGATGTAGGAGAGGCACTCGGGGAGGAAGCGGAGGTTGGCGGCCTCGCCCCAGACGAGGAGGTAGAGGGAAACGTAGAGGAGCTCGCGGCGGGGGTCCGGACTGGCGCGGCGGAGGCCGGAGTCGGGGAGAGATACGTGGGGCTTGCGGCCGAGAAAGGCGCACCAGGTGGTGTAGTTGTGGAGGAGCTTCTTGCGGACGTGGCGGACGACGGAGGGGTCGAGGACGTCCGCGTTGTCCGGCGGGGGCTGGAGGCGCATCTGCGCGTTGGCGAGGAGGAGGACGAGGTGTTCCCGCTGGTTGCGGACGTTGTCTCGTTGGAAGCCGAAGGAGATACCAAGCCAGTCGAGGAGGTCGAGGCCGGAATGCCAAGGGACGAAGAGCGGCGTCGGGATCCCGACCATGTCGCGGAGGGCATCCATGGCGGCGCGAACCTCGGGGAAGCGGAGGCAGGGGTGGTCGGCGAGGAGGTTGTGGATGGGGATGATGTTGTAGACATCCTCCCCCGGGCCGCCGGCACCGGGCGGTCCAACCATGTTGCGAGGCGGCGCCGTCGGGCCGGGGCCATAGACGGCGCCCGGGCCGGTCCGGGTGGGGCGCTGGCGAAGGTTCATGGCCGCATCAGATCTGGGCGAACGTCTGTACCTTTCCCTCTCCCGCTCTGCTGTGTCTTCTTCTCCTTTTCGAATCTTTTTGAGCTGTAGAGAGAGGAGAAACTCGTAGTTTCGGAGCGGGGGAATAAAATACGTACAAAAGTGTAAGCTGACATGTAAAAATAGAGAGATTTAAGTGAAAAATGCAAGTTTCCTTCTTCTCTCCTCTTCTTTTCTTTTTCTTATTCTCCTTTTTAGCGCTCGTGATTCGAAAACTCCCAAGCCACATACTTCTGTGGGACCCAGACGCAGGATGAGAAGGAGACAATTTTGGGGAAACAAGTGCGGGACGCGTGTAACGAGGTTCATTTTCTCTTGTGTGTGTCTCACTCGCTCTGCTGCCAATCTCACGCCCCAATTATTTTCACCAAATCACCAACCATGGCGACGTTCGATGGAGGAGCTTATCGCGTAGAAAATTACTCTGCGGTTACGACGGCTTCTCCCCCTATGGCGGTTTCTGGAACGAGGTAATGACGGGACGACGCGGAACAAACGGCGACTGTTGCTTGGCCGGGAAGCAAGAGGAAAAGAGGCGAAGAAAGGACGATAATAAGAGGAAGAGCAGGCAAGTACCTCTCGACGGTTCTCTTCTCTCTTTCTCTTCTCTACAACTTTGCTAAGAGCACAAACAGTAGAAAGGAAGCGATCATGTACCTGCGAACAGAGCGAGACGAGAGGAAGGAGGCAATCTGCTGCCGATCCAGTGACGGCGATGGGGCAACGGGCGAGTGGAATGTGGTGACGAGAGGAGAGGAAGGGCAGCGGTGGCTTTGGGGTGCAATGAAGCTTGCGTGGACGGCTTCGCTGAGGTTGGAAACCCTCGGCGTGAGATATGGGCGGAGCCCCTCTTTTGTGTATCTTTCTCCGACGACGCAATGAGAAGAGGTCTCTTCTACCAGATGATTCGGTACCCGCCGACCCCCGTACGTTATCCTGACTCAGTAGGTCATTGGGTCCCGCGGGGGGCGATGCGTGTGATTCTAGCGAACGGTGTGAAACGGTGTGAAAGGTTTTCGCGGTGGTTTCGAGTTTGGCAATCGAGGAGCTTTGTCGTCAGGCGATTGAAGGGTACGCGTCTCACCTACCCGCGCTACTAGTCGACCTTGGTAAGTGGATTCCACGGCTTCCTCGTGGCTACCAGGCACGCGAATGGGTCGGAAACGGTGAGTTGTTAATTTGGACTTGGTAATGGCGTCGTTTCAGTATCTTACGGCTGCTTGTGCTTTTCTGAATCCGACCCGCGAGAGGCTACCGTTGATGGACGAGCGGACGAGTCCCACGTGGTGACTGCAGCACTACTCTCGAGGTGGGCCGTGGAAAAATTATCTCACACGCGCCATGCACGTGCCGGGTGGCAATCAGTGAACCCGTATGTGGGGCCAAAGACCGCAGTCTTTCGGGTGTCGTCAAATCGCCCCACGTATAAATCTCTTCCCCTATGAGAGACAGACACATGGGCCGAGGGGCCTGATGGAGCCATGTCATGTAAAATATTCTCACGCGTTGGGGAGAATATTATATATGTGGTCCATCATGTTGGATGATTGAGTTACATTTATGGGATAAATTGATGAAATAGTTGGTGTCATCCTTTACCTGACACTCGTGTTGTAGATAATTGTTAGTAATTAGCACATTAATATTCAAAAGGTAAAAATAATAATAATTTTCAAATTCCAGATTTAAAAAACTGTTCCACACCAGCACTGCAAGCGTGAGGCATGTGCCGAGATCTGCTACGTTGGATTGTAGTGCCAAAAGCCTCTTGGCTTGTTCTTATGATTGGAATTGTCCTTTGTACGTAATAATTTTTATTAAATATAGTCTAATATTCGGATGATTTTTTCTTTCAGTTTTAATTTTTCTATTTGATTCTTTTTTCTTTAATACCCTCTTATCGTTACCATCTCCTTTGGATGGACATTGTCGATCGTCATAGGCATGTCTTTTATCTTCTCAAATTTTTTATCTTCTCAATTTTTTTATTAAATATAAGTTGAGAAGTTGAGATTAAAGATGCTCATGATTGAGTGAAGACATCTATGATAATGTAGAAACAACCACAATAGGATGAAAACTATCACGAGATAATATTCATACGAAGAAAAAGGTGATAGTGATGAAGGGCATTTAGGTACCAGAGAAGAAAGGGACACCAAATATGAAAATTGAAAACTAAGATACCTTCCTAGAAAAATCTAAAAAGAAAAGTTTTTTTTAATAAAAATCACCACTACTATTATTATATAAATATGGGGTTTATAGATACATCAACAACGTTGGGTCTGTGGAAGGGCCTATATATATATATATATATATATATATATATATATATATATATATATATTGGTTGAATCGGATGAAAGATCTTGACCCGCATACTGGGCATACTGGTGATACATGGAATGAAATTTGAAACCATGCTTCCAAAAGAATGAATCGTAGTTGTCTATTGTCCTACTTCAGTTGCACTTTAGACATAGTTCCATCCTTAAGTATGATCATGTCAACAGACCACCAAATGTCTTGCATCCTCGAAGGAAGGTGCGCCATAAGACAGCATTTGGCTGAAAGGGCATGCCACTGATCACAAGCTCTGCTTTCTTTAGATGCCCACATTTGCATAGCAAATCAACCACACACACATAGTGATCCATCTCTGGTTCAATGCCATAGTCACTCTTCATGCTTTCCAACATCAGCATCCCCTCTTCCAAAAGACCTCCATGCCTGCATGCTGAAAGCACTGCGAGGAAAGCGACTCGGTCGGGCTCGAACCCTTCGGACTCCATCTGCTTAAACCGCGCAAGCGCTTCATGAGGGCAGCCATGGAGTCCTAATCCTGAGATCAGCGCCGTCCATGAAACGAGGTTCTTCTTATCACCCATTTCATCGAACACCTTCAGACAACCGTCCAGGCTGCCGCATTTTGCGTACATATCCAGCAACACGTTGCAGACGAAGGTGTCCATGCAACCAGAGATGGTCTTGACGATAAGCCCATGGACTGACCTCCCGAGCTCCAGGCTGTTGATCCTTGAACAGATGCTTACCAAGCTCACCGCGGAGTAGTTATCGATCGAATGACCAGAGGATTGCATGCGTTTGAACGACAACAAGGCTTCGGAGTAGCCGCGATTTCGAGCACAGGCATTCAGCAAGATGTTCCATGACATGGTGTCAGGAGTTTGCAGCCGGAGAAGCAGCTCCTGTGCCTCTTGGTATCGACCGGCTCTGTTGTGAACACTAGCTGTAGCATTTGATCGAGCAGTAGAGGTAGCCACTGGATCAGCATCCTTGGCAGAGGAGGACGCATCAGATGAAATGCCAGGAGAATCATATGAGGCAATGAGGGCACTGGAAACATACTCGTTGTTGTCGTGTCCCATTCTTATGATCAATGAATGCAGCTGCTGGAGTTGGGCCGGAGACAGTCGCGTGAGCATAGAAGAGAAGGACAGCTCGTTTGGTCTGTTCTCCGATCGCAACATCGACTTGAGAAGAAGTAGGCAGGTAGGTGGATCATCCTTTGAATAGCCTGAGATGAGAGCATTCCAACAAACTACATTCTTCACGGGAAGTTCGTCGAACACTTTGTGCGCATCCTGCAGCCTCTTCCAATTTGCATAGTAGTCGATCAGCGAACTGGCGACGAACATGTCGTTGTCAAGATTGCGCTTGATTGCTTTGGCATGGATGAGCTCGCCGTACTCTGCGGAGTCGAAGCAGGTGCAAGCATTGATCACGGTGGCGATCGTAGCCCCGCTGGGTGATACTTCATCGACATGCATCGCGAAGAAGAGCTCCAAGGCTCTCTCCGGGATACTACTCTTCGCGAACCCTGTCATCATCGTGTTCCAAGAAACCACGTCCCGAGTCTGCAAACTGTTGAAGAACCGCTCAGCTGCGAGCACTCCCGAGCAAGTGGAGAGTGCATTAAGCAAAGCATTTGCGACGACAAGGAAGGAATCCATCGCGGTCTTCACAGCGAGCCCATGAATTTGCTCCACACACCGCAAGCTGTCCGATGAGCGGAGAGAGCACAAGATGCCCAGAAAAGAGCATTCCGTCAGACCCATTCCAGTTCCCAACAGCCGTCGGAACAAGAATATGGACTCCTCGACGAAGCCGCGCCGGGAGAACGCCGCGATGGTGGAGTTCCAAGTGACGACAGTCTTGGTGGGCATTTCCTCGAACAGACCGAACGCATCATCCAGTCTCCCGTTCCTCGCGTACAGGCCAAGCAAAGCGGTGCCGGAGAAAGGGTCGGCGTGGAGAAACCCGGACTTGAGTATCAGAGAGTGCAGTTGAATGCCACGATCGAGATCAAGCGAAGGGAGGGAGAGAAGGGGTGCAAAGGCGAAGCGAGTGGGTCTGAGGCCGGCAGCCAACATCCGGGAGAGCACCGCGAGCGCCTCGCGCGCGTGGTTCCGGTGAGCGTAGACGGCGACGAGGGAATTGTCGGAGGCAGAGATCCGGTCGAACATACGGAGAGCATCAGGGAGGTCATCTCGGTTCAAAATGGCGCGTATACTTTTATTGGGTTTAAGACAAGTGTGTGTGTGTGTGTGTATATATATATATATATATATATATATATATATATATATATATATATAGTTCATTCATTAAAAGAAAAAAAACCCTAATAATTTCTCAATAGAGAAATGACATGGCACTAAACATCAATACATTGTTTAATAATGAAACTTTCTGACACATATTATTGCATTGCAGTCATGAAAGGTGGATTCTGCAATCCGAGAGGAGTGTTTTCTTCTCTTGTTTTGTTTTACCTTTGAAGCTGTAGACTTCTTGGCGAACACAAAGATGCAAAAGGTTTGTCTTATTGCCTCTTTGCATTCTGCCATTGACGATGACTGAATGCAAACATATGTTTGACACAGAAAGAAGCATCACATCATTTTACAGATTCCTTGGAAAAGGTCAACACCAAAACTTGATTACAAAGTGTGCAAAGGTTGGTGGCATCCTTCTTTCTTCAATAAAATGTCATCTTGTGAGGTTAGTCCACACATTATAAGAGAAAGGTGAAGAGGTTCCATCAGCCAAAAATTTAGCCTCCATGCTTTTCCTAGTTAGATGTTGAATGTTTCCAGTGGTTTATTGATTAAAGTCTCAAATGTTATTTGGCCATATGTAATTTATCATGGTGAAGCATTTCTGAGAACAACAGCGAAGTAGCTCCATCCTTTGGTTTTGCTAAGCTTAGTCACTATGATTAGGGTTTTCTTACACTCCAAAGCTTCGAAGCTGTTGAGGACAACAATGTATGGCTGAAAGCACAGCAGACATGGACTGTTGAAGTGCCTGACTGTGTCTCTAAGATTGAGTTCAAGTTCTAGCAGCAATAATTTAAGAAGGTAATCAACAATTCACATTGTGTGATTCCAAGGAATTCGTTGACCTTTTGGTCTCATAATTAAGCAGAAAAAACTGCATTAAATATCTTCACTACTACTTGCAGCTTTAGAGAGGCAAAATCAAATTTTAAGCCATGAATCAGCATGCTATACTTGGGATTACAGACTAACAATTGTATGTATTCTTCAAATATATATATATAATCCAAGTCCATATATGATTTCCAGATATTGCAAGCATTCAGATTTTGACCCATCGTGTAACATCCTATTAGTCCCACATCGAAAGTGGACAATGTGTATGATTAGCTTATAAGGACCTGATGAGTATACTACATTAACTCCCGTTTAACCATTTTGGTCCGTGACTGAAGGACCAAAATGGAGTTATTGACCAGTTGACTCATCAAACTCGGCTCACATTTGGTATCAGAGTCGACCTAACGTTTAGAACAATCATAAAGCATTGTTCCATAAATTTCCTACTTGTCTTTGAAGTAATGGATTTACCATTATAAAGAGCTTTGCCTCACATGTAAGAGAAGAAAAAAAAAAAAAAGTACTTCTTTAGTTCATGTTAAACTCTGGTTAGTATGCAAAAACTAGTAGAGATGATCCATCTCATATCCTCACATTTGTACATCTCAAGCATAGTGGATGATGATCAACATCAAAGTCAATTTCATTCATATGATTGTATATGTATTAAAATAATATATTTGGATGTAGTTGTGTCAGTTCTACACATGCATACAACCAACCAAGGCTTGAAGCCAAAGGGTCCTTTTAGGTCTCAATTTCATATAAATTGCAATTATACATTGACCTTTCATGGATGATAAATTAATACGTTCATCACTATGCAAACACACACAAATGGTTTGAAGGAACACTAAAGAACAAATTTCCATCCTAATCCCCTTTTTTTTTTGGTAACATCAATTCTTATTCTTAAAGATGTTTTCAAAGACCATTTTTGCTCTTTTTCACCTTATATAACATTTTATTACGGTTGACTTCTATCAAGAAAGATCAAGAATAAACAATCAAATTCAAACGCATAATATGCTCTAATAATTAATCACTTTTCGTAAATTATTAAACAATCAAATTCCATTCAATCAAATTGAATAATCAAATACCAAGACATAAAAGTAAATTATTAATCACTTTTCGTAATTTAAAAAAAAACTCCATTCAATTTAAAAGAAAATTCATGACAGATTAGTGTGAGTTTAGCAACGTAATTAAAATGGGGAAGGATAATTACTCGTGCTTAAACCAAGAATGTTGATATTTAAACCTAATCTAACATGATTAAAAGTTACATAGCCAATGATTTGTGTGCTAAAACAGTGAGCCAAAAAAAACTCCCATGTCTACCGAGAAGAACTCATACAACTTCCCTCCGTTTATGATTCAAATCCAAAGCAGAGAGATGCAGAGACCAAAAGATTGCCTATTACCGACAACTACAACAGTAGTAATAATCGAACAGAGTAAGCATAACGAGGGACGGATGAGGATGAGCTACTCACCTCCTTCCTCTGTTTCGATCAGCTCATTTCCGCTGACCCTTCTTCTTCCACAGCTCCCCGAGCACTCGAATCCCGGCGCTCTTTCTCCTCCCGCTGCCGTCTTCGTCCATGTCCCCGGCCACCAGCGGCGACCCCCAGCCGAGGTGCTTGTCCATCGACCCACACCGCTCCGCCACCCTTCTCCCCGTCGTGTCCTCGGCCGTTGCGTCCCCCGTTGCCAGTACCGCGGCAGCGGCCTCTGCCGCCTTCCGCCATTGCTCTGTCTGCACCCTCAGCCGCTTCATCTCCGCCTCTAACGCCGCCTTCGCGCCTTCTGCTGCCTCCAGCTGCTCCGCCAGGCGACCCGCTTTAGCTCTGCTTTCTTTGAGCTCTTCCTCCGTGGAGTTCAGCCTCGCCGTCAGCTCTTCTTCCTTGGCCCGAGCAGCGTCTGCGATCTGCCTCGCTTCCTCGTCGGCTCTGGTCTTGAAGATGACGTTCTCCTCGAGGAGTATCTCCACTTCCTTCTCCTTCTCCGAGAGCTTGGCCTTGAGAGCGTCCACCTGTGGGCTATCAGGTATCACCACCGGCTCTCTCTTGTCTTCCTCTTCTTCCTTCTTTTTCTCCTCTGTCTCAGCAACTACTGCATCGCTGATCATTGCCTTTGTCTCCTCCTTTTCCCTCTCCACCGCACTCTCTTCTTTCTTCTGCATGCTGACGTCTTCGTTCTCTCTGTGGATGGGCTCAGTCGGCACTACTACTTCGAAGACATCCATCGTCGCGGGAGAAGTGACGCTCTCCTCCTCGGACTTGTTCTCCTGCGGTGGACCGCCCTCCTTTCGAGACTCCTGAGGAACATGACGCTTGACGTCTTCTCCTTTCGCCGTCGGGGATGTGGCCGTGATCCGCTTCTTGGCCTTCACGAGAGCTTGCTCCGCCTCGGTCTTCGCGGCTTCCGCCGAGGCCACCTGGTCTCTCAGCCGCTTGAGCTCCTCCTGCGCCTTCTTCAGCTTGGTCTCCAGGTCGGTTACCCTCGTGCCCCGCTTCCTCTGCTGCATCGAAGCCATCAGCCACGGAGTTGAATCAGTGCATGAACTGGTGGCCAACAAGAGCAGGACGCTCCTCGCTTACCTCTTGTAAGACACCACGAGGGGACACCCTGGGGCTGCGGTCGGCGGCCACGGGGCGGTGGTGCACGCTGTTGGCCTCGGAGCAGGCGGTGGCCCTCAGGTGGAGCGGCGCCCGCGGCGACTGCCTCTGCGGCGCATCTGACGACCCTCTGCTCCCCATCAGAACACCTCTCACCAACTTGGTGGCCTCAAAGAGAGAGCTCACGAAACAAAAGTGTTCGACGAAAGTCCTTACCTTGATCTCGGCATTGGATCGAATCTTAAAGCTCAAACCCACACCCCAACACTTGGCTTCACCTGCTCAGATGCCTAAACTATGCTTCAGAACCAAAGAGATGGTGGACAACGGTACAATTAAATAGAAGCAACACCGCACAGATGGAGGCACACATTTCCAAGCCCCACTTCAAATTTCAAACTCTCTCCATGGAGGAAGGAAGGAGAGGTGGTGGTGAGAAGCACAACAGCAGATACTGAATTAGCTAAAGAAGTGAGCAAACCGTGAGTAGAGAGAGAGAGAGAGAGAGAGAGAGAGAGAGAGAGAGAGAGAGGAATAGGAATAGTAGAGCTTGTGCATACAGAACTGTTCTGTACTCCCACATGGCTGCTCTCTCTACAATTTTTTTACCATGGCAATACATGTACATGAGCGGTAGATCCATAGCAATGTGAAAAACATTGCGTGCAAAGGAGAAAGATAGAGAGAGATGGTGGAATGGTTCAGGTCAATAAATGATGTAGAAGCTGGAGGAAGAGACAGCTTTGGGAACAGCAATACTTCCAACTTTATTTCATCTGTGCAATTCTTTTGCCATGGCAATGCATGTACATGAGCTGTAGATCCATAGCAATGTGAAAAATATTGTGTGCACAGGAAAAAGATAGAGAGAGAGAGAGAGCGAGAGATGGTGGAATGGTTCAGGTCGTCAATAAATGATGTAGAAGCTGGAGGAGGAGACAGCTTTGGGAACAGCAGTACTTCCATCTTTATTTCATCTTTGCAGATGAGTGGATGATAAGAAACAAGGACAGAATTAATGGTACTCAAGTTTCAACTGGCATTCTCAGTGTTTTAGCAACAATCTTTACCAAAGCAGTAAGCAGAACATCCCCTTGTAATTCTCCCAAACGGAAACAAGTGTATGAATCATAGCAACAATCTCTATCCATGCAGAAATAAAGAGTGACCAGCCAAAAAAATTGTGGATTTTGCAAAGGGAACTATAGGATTATACTACTTTTCCAAGCTTTCTAGGCATGAGAAAAAGGAGGAGGACATGCTCTGTAGGAGCATTTAATACTAGAACATGTGGATCTGTAAAATTGACAAACTTTGCATGAAAGATAAACATTTGCAAATATGCATTCATAAAAGTAGAAACGAGACCACCTTTTTGTGAATCAACATAAAAAGCTACTTTCACATGGCTAGGGATTATTAAATGGGTGAACAACATGAAAAATAATATGAAGTAATAATAGGTCAGCAGGAGTCTCCCCCTACAGCAATGTGCTTTCACTGTTGTCTAACATGCAAAGAAGAAGATAGCAGAGACTGGATTTGTCAAAGAAACACAGAGATCCAACTGAGGAGATAAAAAGAGTGGAATCTCACCTCTGTAACAGTATCTATGCTCATACGCCTCAACTTATTTGTTTATCCGAGAGTTCCTCCACAGCCACCACGCTCTGGGAACTCCTCAGTCCCCTTCGCAGAGGGAGAGAAAGGATAAAATAGAGTAGAAAATTGGGAAAGAAGGGCTTGGGAAGGTATGCATATTATTACTCTAGAATGGGGTTGGAAGCTCCAAAAGAAAAGCTAAGGGAAATGTTTCCTTGTTGCCAAGACAAATATATCTCATCATTAGGATAAGGATGGTAGCAGCATTTGAAATACAGTGAGATAAAGTGGTTTAATTTAGTGCTTTGTAAAAAGAAGCTACAGCTTAGGAAGGATTGCAAGAGGACAAAAGGATCCATCTGCAAAGACTGGCACCTTCTCCCATGTTTCTTTTGCCTTTGGGGGGGTGGTGTTATCTTGTTATCATTACCACTGCAACAGTTGTCCTTTTTTATCTTGGGAAGGCTGACTCTCACAGGCCTCCTCATGTGTAAGAAGGTGTGTAATATTAATATTCTACATTGTATTACTCCCTCTTACATGCATGTTTTGTGGATGGCTTTATAGATTTTTGTGGTTGCATGAGCTTTGGATGACTGAACCCAATATCTTGTTATGACCTAAGGATGACATATCCTGTTTAATTGAAAAATACTATAACATCTGCAAATCTCCTCTCAAAATCCCTGAAGGTTTAATTCTGTTTTTTCTTTTATTATTTATTGCTGCTGATGCCATTTTCTTTGATTGAAGTTTTACCTTAGTGTGATGGAAGATTAGCCTTGAGATGTCATTGTGTATATGCTTTTTAGAATGTCAACAAATAGATCTTCCCTAAATCATTCATTCATAATTTTTTTGATATGCTAAGCCCTAAGAGCGAATTATTGATACAAAATAATTAAGTCCAAGTCGACGACTATCCTTTACAAACCCTTATAAGCCTGTAACATTATTATAAATACTTTTACCATGATTATGAACAATATGAAACAAAAATAATTGGTTGGTTAAAAGAATTATAACAATGTTGGAACAAAGCTACATACGTTCATACTAATAACATCATCAAATAATCTATTACAACCTAAGACCGATTAGTTTTGCATGATTAAGAGATTAAATACTATACTTGGAGTCGATAGTATTATTGTGAATCCATATCCTACTAGATATATTAGGTTGTTTGATTTGCTCCCAAAGCATTCCATTGAAATTACCAGCTAAACACAATTAGTTGTATCAACTTTAAATGATCGAATCAAACTATGCGATGCTTAGTTTGTGCATCGGTTATGATTGTCGTCACACACTGTATTATGAACGAACCTCTATAACCAAAAGACTGACGTAGGGAGGTGAAGCGATGGAGGAAAAAAGCTAAGAAAAGACTAGAGAAGTAATAAATAGCATAGCATACCTTACGCGTTTGCCGGTGTCAGGGATTCTTGAATACGTTGCGGCAGAGCGATTCCATTACTCTGCCCTAAATAGAGGACAACGAATGGCAAACCTAAACCGAAGGGGAAAATGATTGATACGCTATGCTGCCAGCAAAATCCAAGCCGATGGATGGGATTGAAACAAGCATCACCTGTGAGCGCACATTACGAGTCCCCGTGACGCAGTGGTTGCTATCAGAGTGACGACGATGAATGCCGCCATGGGAGAGAAAGAGGGAGGACGGATCCTGGTGGTGTCTGCGCATCAAGTCAAGAGGTGAAAGAGATGGAGAATCCGTGTGACCAATAAATGGAGGCGGCCGGTCTCGTTCACGAGGGAGTCGAAATGGCTCGCCTCAGCCTTTCTTCCTCTCGCGGCTACGGAAATGGTGGTCCTGAGGAGAACAAACCATGGAACAGAAGGTTGAGATATGTAGTTAGTACTTGGCACAAGTGAAGTGAGCTGTTTATTCTGAGGTGCATGCACAGGTCCAATACCCATTTACCTTTATTATGAGTTTGTCCCCTGTATAAATAATAATAATAATAATAATAATAATATTATTATTATTATTATACAGTCTTATTTTATAGACAAAGAAAATATTTTTTAACTTAAATAAAATTAATAGGAAGCCAAACTTTTATGTCATTTTGTGCTAATAAAAGATTGGGTGCTAGATAAAGCATAATTCTAAGCTCTATCTTGAGACACAACTACTTGCCACTTACATATTATGTATTTTAATGTTGGAGAGTAAAAAATAAGCCAAGATTTAGTTTTGAATATAGTAAAAATTCTCATTAATCCAAGATTGTTGCAAGAACATTTTAGAAGAAGAAAATTTACTATTAGTCATTCAAGATATAAGAAAAAGATATATATATATATATATATATATATTCGAAAAAAGATTAATTTTAGAAGCAATTTTATCAAACAATCAAATTTAAAGGCTCGTGCACATGTATTATTCAAAACAACAACAATTCTGTAACAATTGAAAATATTTTATTTTTTAATAATAGAAAAACACAGAGATTGCAAGTCAAAATTTCTAACAGCAATCTGTGGTTAATTTCTCATCATGACTTTACTCAGGGTGATGTAGCTATAGAGCAAGATGAATTTAAAATATTTGTTAAATCTGTTAGTCTTATTATAAATGTTAAATCATTCGAGTGAATTTGATACGAATGTCAGATGGATCTGAGAATCATGGTGCTGTTGTTTTTGCAGGTTGTGTGGACAGATGTAGCATACGTAATGAAGCTATGACTATACGGAATGGCTTATTTGAAGCTTGGAGTATGGACATATAAAATATTCATATCGGAAGTGATGCTGCTGCTTTGATCCATCTATCGAATACTAAAGACTTTGAGCCATTGTTAACATTCTTTTTTTTATATGTGTTTTAATTTTAGAAACTTTGATCTCTTCTGGTAGAAGAGGAGATGGTAAAATGACGTTTTTTTAGAGGAATACAATTAAGTTTTGCCTTGGAACAAAAAAAACAAACACTATGAAACTTCAGGATGGCCCCTTGTGCAACACACAGAATTTGCACATGCTGTTGTTCCATAGCAAGACAAGATAACCATCTTTTAAGATGCTGTCCTCGTGCAACAATTTCTGAGCAATTCAAGTCTGCTCAAGTTATGAAATTCTACAGCAACAACACAAGCCAAGATCAATGCAGATGTACAGGGTTAATTACCTGGAAGCTGAAGGTTATCAATCAAGACCATTCTGCAACAGAAGATTCCTTGCCTCACAGAAATGTCCACTGACAAAATCAAATGGTGTTCGAGCAGCCATGCAATGATGCTCTTAATTAAAGGAAAAGGGGATGAGGCCGCAGCCATGGGCATGTGAAAGCCGAGAGATCTTTTTGGTTGTGGACAAACATTACATGTGACCTCACTGTCTCTAGAATCCCACAAACCTCCCACCCAAACCAATAACGAAGCTACAACTATCACCAACTGGTGGGAGACCACCATCACTGTCATTGCAAAAAGATCTCATCAGCAGGTGGTGTTGGGTGTTGAATCTGCTCAGAATGCAGTGTCTGGTTGTGCATTTTATGAACTACTGTCATTAGATTTCTTCTTCTTCTTCTTCTTAACACTTTCTAATGTGTTCAGAAAAACAAATGGAGGTCCCCATGCATTGTTGTTGTCATATGACTCGCATAAATCCATCCATCCATCCAACACTGGCTTGATCTTTTCTTCTCTCGCTTACATCCAGTTCAGATATGGACAAGAGTTGATGGTCCAGGAGTACATCACCAAGGGACTGCCATGGTTCCATGTTTTGTCTGGGATAACTCGGTGGTCTCAGGTAAAAAAACAAAGTACAATTGCAGCGGCGCGGTTATTGCAGCCGTATTATCCATTGCATTGCCAACACAAATAAGAGATCACCGTGGACGTCCATCTCTGAGCAAATCTAACGACGGTGGGTAGTAACTTAAACTAGCTATCGTACAAGTGATTAACATGAGGATTTTAGATAGTTATATATTAACAAAAAATTGTAAAGGATCTTCATAATACACCCAAGCGCAGATGAAGACCATGCAATAGATGTATGGTACAGAAAACATAAAAGTGAATAAAAAATTACAAGCCTAAGGCCAGTTTAAGATAGAAGAAATTTAACCTTCACCCCTTGAATATGATTGTATAATATGTAAGCAACGCGTGTGTATATTTGTAAACACCCTACCTTATCTCAGGCAGTTGGAAGCTCTCGAGTCACTTAACCAAGGCTTATTTTAATAATGCATCACACACAAATGCACATGCATATAAAGAACAAAATAACATAAAAAGATTATAGCGTGTTTCCGGTAATGCCATAAGATCATGCTCCCTATGGATGAATATATCCAATGTTTGGAGGGACCAGAAATCAAAGTCAATATCGCAAAAGGTGCAAGTCAACCTACGGTTAAACTAATGATTTTTTTTTTATTTATGCATCCAAAACCTGTATAATAAATACAAAATTAATGAATTTAAATAACATACAGAACAATTAATCTAAATACCAATAGGCCCTAAAGACTGATAAAAGGATTATTTTGTCCTCCAAAAATGTTCCTAAGCTTTTTCATTGGAGAAGTGTTGTGACATAGAAGAAAATTCACTCCAACCATGTTTGCTACATAATTTTTTTCTTTATTCTCTTGCAGACAATGAAACTTGCTCAGAGGGATGAGATTGTATAAAAAAGAGGGGGTTTCAACCAATGTACACCATATAGTATAACAGCAGGAGCTTGAACTAATTAAAGCTTGGAACAATTGAAGTTCGGTAGTAAAGATGTTATTACATGCAGAACGCCACCTTCGCTTTCATGCCCCAGTTGCATATAGACGGGTCCATTCTTTGGCTGCAGGAAATTGAAATTGAAAGAAATATAATAAGAAATTTCAACAAAACGATCATGAACTCAAGAAAAAATTGGTACCATCTTCAAAAGTTGTTGATTCGTGCAGAAAGCAAAGGCAGAGCTGAAACAAGCATGACTGGGCCTATTACCTGTTTCCACAGCTTCTGCTTCATTTGTCTTCCAGTGCCTTGCAATGTTGTCCGATAGTGGATCGTCTGGGTTTGGGGCACTGAGAAGAGCTTGAATACTATAGAAGAGTATGTGAAGGATCAAAGATCAAATGTCAGGCTCAAGAAATGAAACTCTTACAAACTCAAGAAGCTATTATCCAACAGCTGATTTAGAATGAGCTCATAAAAGTTCAGTCAATGAAAGCATGGTCGTAACATTCATCAAATCTGTTAAAGACTTACATAACCAAACATGCTTTTTTCCCCCCAGCTAAATAGATCTGAGATTTACTTGCATGTTCACATAGTATTCATTCTTGAATTAACTAGACTATATTGATATCTGATGTTTGTCATGAGAAAAATTATTATTTCGGTATGTTAATGTACCAAATATCTATTCTTTTTTAGTATTCATTATCCAGTACTCATTTCAAATTTTATTACTACTTCCCAAATTTCAAGTAACTGCATTTGTGACTATGGATGAAGGTAAAAGTAATTATCATAATGATCCTTAGAATGAACATTAAAAAAGAGGCATATTATGTATACATATATATACAAGTAATTATCATGCAACTGTATTGTCATGCTTAAATGAGTGGTACATGTCTAATAAATAGTTTGAACAATAAGGAAAATGACATGCTTTGTTATTTCTTAGGGTCATTAACAGCAAAGGCAATTCTCGCCATTGACAATTTGTGAACCAAAGTTAGTCCTTTAATAAGAAAACAATGGCTAAAGTAACCATTTAAATTATTTGCCTTTAATAAGATATTTTTTATTTAAAATAAATTATCTGAGCAGCAAGAATGCAAAAAGATCAAAAAAAAAAGGAGCACACCATCGGATAGAAAGCAAGTTAGAAGTATCAAAGCAAACACATTATTCACAGGAATGCATATGCAAGAACCTGAACTGAGTAGAACTGAGTAGCACATGCACAGGAGTGCATTGTTCCACGATGCAAACAGAATAGCCAAGAAAATGATCATGTCACCTGAGGAGCACAGTTCTAATTTGGAGAGCTGGACTCCATTTGTCTTTCAGAATGTCTAGGCATATTCTTCCAAGCTGCAAAAATCAAACTATTGATGAAATTACACTGCCTGCATAAAGACAACGAGAGACAATTTGCTTACCTTGTCAATGTTTGGATGATAGATTTTGGTCAGAAAGCGGACCTGTTTCAGGGACAATTAAAACAGAATTGGTAGCTAACTCAAGATGCAGTAAGACTGGGCATGATTCAAAGAAGACAAACTCCAAGGGCAGCAGAAGATTAAAAACAAATACAATCAGTGATATTCCTGTTCTAACTTGCAGTGGGAGGGAGAAACTGAAGGCTCAGATATCAAAAGGTAACATATGCTTGCAGTTTAAGATGAAGAGCCACAAAGAAATTAAAAAAAGAAAAAGAAAAAGAAGTGCAAGCTCCAAAAAAGAAATACTATACATCAGTGCCCTATATCTCCACAGTACAAGCAAGAGTAAACAAAAAATCGAACATCTTGTGAGAATGATGTGTAGGCTTTGATTTAAAATATCACAACTAAAACAGTACAGAGACATCAAGTATAAATTATGGCCCAGATGATATAATAAATTGAATATCATTAGGTTATAAAAGCTCAATGAATAAGAAGAAGCATGACAAGCATGCTGAGGTTACCAAAAGCTATGTATGTCAAAATAGAAAAAGCATGACTGGTGAATTACATATAGTGAAGTTAAGATCAGTACATCAAAATACAGAGTTGAGACTCGGAACCTAAGCCTTCTCCTGCAAGGTGTTATGACAACAAGATATCACAGACATGACATGTGCAGAACTTGGAAGATCCCTAGTAATGTTTTCAATTTTTGAGGATTAACCTAAGGAGAAGACAATTGACCTGCATTTCATCTTAAAGATGATTATTAATTCCCAACTGATCAGATATGATGTGAGAAGATAACTATCAATGTATAAAAAGTTTAAAGGAAAAAAGGAAATCTTGTTATTGCACTGTGATGACCTAATGCCAGCTGTTTCAGTCTGCTTAAAAACATCTTACTGTAGATGCAAACAAAACATATGACTAGGAGTCATCATACCTTTGGAGCAGCCATTGGATATTCTTCAGGTAGAAACAGCTCAAGCTTGAATACTCCTCCTAATATAAGAGGTCCAACAAGAGGGAAACAGATAAGGATACTTCAAGTATATTTTGAAAGACCACAACATTCCAGAAGCTTTTGACTGTTTACACTGTTTCGACAAATATCTTTCTAAAACATAGACCATCCTTAAAATAAAATGAATTATCATACATACAATAATCTCCTGCAACAGATCTTGAGACATAACTAATATTCTATTATACTTCAGAGACCAACCTTTTGTTATAATTCAATCCAAGTTTCAAATAAAGACACATACTATAAAGATTACTTTAAAGGTGCTACTAAAGACAATAAATAAAACATATGATAAAAATCATTTATAGAACCTGAAACTAAAATCCAAGAGATACAGAACTTAGAGAAGACGCTGAATTATATGCATCAAATACTTCGATATACCAACAAACAGATACAGCTTACCAAATGCAGGAACATTCTAGATAAGGCTCAGTAAAATTAAGATGATCATGATTCTTCTGTTTGGGCTTCATCTCTTGCAGGTAAAAGCAGGAATCAAAAATTTGCATTTAGTTCTTATTGGATGGTCAAACGATCATGAACTTCAATGGATTCCTCTTCTCTGTTTAGCTAGTTCTGCAAGATTCCTTGTCAGAAATATTGTTTAAGTGACAATAATTTTTCTAGTGAATTCTATCGTCCGCTCAAGAACTACATAACCAGATACAAATTTGGACTGGAAACATGAAAGATATGAACTGCAATTAGATAATTTGATCATGCCTGAAGGTAAATTTAGAGCTACATGTTTTATCACAACACATTTCTTACATTGATTTTAGTTACCTATGGCTCAAATTGACTTCAGATTTTCATGAAACTTTAAAGATTGACATCTCCATCATAAGTAGTGCTTGAGATCTTCTTTCAAAAATCAAGATAACAACTAGATAATTCTAATCCTTATATGATTGTGTTTTTCGGATACTGGCATTGCTTCAACACAAGGGAACAGGGTTTCCATAAGATTTGGGGAACCCACATAGGTCAAGAATATGCATGTTTTTTGCTCAATTAGTCAAGCAGTTTTGGTTCTAACTATGATTTCTATTTCATTCTAGTATATTTAGATTCAGCAGGTATGGTAAATCATAATTTATTGGCATTTTGATGTGCTAAAACTGGTTAACTATATTAGTCCACTCATTAAAATCACAATTAGATGACCAGTATGAACCTATCCAGCTAAATTACTATGTAAATGAAAAAGATTCAGTATGCTTTGCCTCAAAACACAAATGGAACATAATAGAGGTAATCCATATCTTTATAATCACCAATGTTTCAACAAAGCCAGACATTAATTTTTAGGTTTTATGTCATCCTATTAAAAGATATCTATGGCGGAGTGCTCACTAGCATCAAGACCATCAGGAGCCTCTTGCTAGTTCCCCATGAACCCATTAAGGAGTTTCTTACTAGTGTACATAAAGGATCAGATTCAAGTTCTTGCCCTTTCACATTAATAATAAACAAGCTCACCAGACAGTTATATAATAAACTTTCATGGTGCATATTGTTTGTTAATGATATTGTGATATTAGTTTGAATGATGGGATCCTGAGAGACTAATTGTAAAATTTATCTATGGAGATGACATTTCTTAACTAAGTGGGATAAGACTGAATAGACGAAGTGCAACTTTAATCATACAATGGACAAGAAAATTCCAAAACTAAAAAACTCAAATAAATTCAATCTAGTCTTCAGCAATAAGTGAGATTGATGAAGACGAATTTATAAGATTGAAATTAGACAGCACTAGAGAAGGGGCTCAATAATGTACGTCATCAATATGTACCCCTTGGTCCAAAATTTTATTGAACAATTGCATTTTCAATTATGATTTATAGATCAAAATGTAGGAAATTATGAAACATATACAATAGTTAATTTTATTAAAATGATAATGTTGATATGAATATGTAAAATCATTAGGGAAGAAAAAGAAAGTCACATTTGTACAGTTAGGGTAGTTAAATGAGAAAAAAAAACTTAAAGTGGTATGGACATAATGAAGAGAGATCTATAAATGCACCGATTTGACTTGTAATACAAGGTGAGTCGATGATGACCGCCACTGCTAAAAAATGTACAGGAACACGTAGAAGAACTTCATTAGAAACAATAATATTTAACCATTCTTTCTTTGAGTTGTATAATTGCACTCCACAATGCTCGTTGGCCAGAAGATATTTATGTGGTTGATCCCAATAATTCAGATCTTACGGTTTGTTGTTGTTGTGGCTAGTCACTCAGCAAGTTCAAATGGCAAAAATAAGAAAGTCAACTGAAAAGTAGAAATATGGATACACAATCAGTCAAAAACTAAGCCTCCATATGTTGGCCCTCCCCGAACCCCACACTGGAAGAAACCTTATGCACAGGTCATGGCTTCCATGCAACTAAGGGAAGGAGACTACAGAAAAAACTAGCCTCAGAGGTGATGATTCTTGTATCCAGGGAACAATACCTGAACTAGGCTGATAAAAGCAATTACAAATCAAACCACAAAGAGCTAAGACAAATGTAAATCTTAATCGTCTTGAAAAATGTTTGTGAACTCCATAGCACCAAATGATGCATAAATGGTCGGTCATACTGTTACGAACCAAGTTCCAACTATTCATAATAGAAGAAGCCTATTTGCAGCTCCAAGCATATGCTATAGACGAGTTTGGTAGCAAGAACTATTAATCATCACAGAGTCACGAACCTCACCTTCATATGGAGATTGGGACGGCCCAAGAATCATTACGTTGAAGTAGCGCATGTTGTCTTCGGAGGGAGACGCGCTTATCCCCGGAGCTGCAACACACGATGACATACGTAAACCAAAACCCTACACGCTAGAAGGCATCACCCTAATCTATCATCAGCAGAGACCAGCATAAGGTCAGATCGGACCTGGTTCGCTAAGAAGCCGCTGCGTCTCCTGTTGGAACGACGGAATCAGCAAGCCAGGATCAGCAAAAGAACATTTCGAGGGATCATAAGCATCGAAACCCTAAAGATCTGGTAATAGATCCACCAAAAGAGTCCCGCTCTCCTCGAGATCTAAATAAGGGATGGGAGAGCAGGTAGAGATCAGAGAAGATTGAGAGGGAAGAATTGGTTACCTTGATGATCCTACGAGGGAGATTGCTGTTGGCCATCCCAGCCGATTCTCGATCGAACGAAGGCGGAGAGGGAAGAGGAGACGAAGAACTACCGGGGGCGACGAATGGAGGAGGAGATGGAGTCGAGAGGAAGGCACCTAAAACTGTCTGGAGAGGGCTTTTTGTTCTTCCAAAAGAGCGACCGCTTTTGGAGGACGCAACCCGTACGAGTGGCATATTGGTTCCTTGGCTTTTTATTTTCCTCATGTACCCGCATTTGCATACCCACAAGAAGAGAAAGCCCCTAATCTCGCGTACATATATTATTTGTATACACGTGCTTATAATTAAAATTTATCAGATTATTATTTGATTATTTGTGACGTAAAACATTTTTATGATAATAAAATATTAAAAATATAAAGTTAATCTTCATTAATAGTGATTGTTGGCTCAAACTTATTTGGAAGAATATTTTGTTTGGACCAAAATCGATAAGAAAGGGGGTGAATTGGTGCTTTCGATAAAAACATTGATTTTAAAAAATTTTCGTTTCATGAAAATGATAGTGAAAGTATGATTGACTTAGAGTAAGTAAACTAAACAATTAACTCAGAATATAATAGCAATGAAATGTAGAAAGAAAGTACAAACCAGATTTATAGTGGTTCGATCGTCGTAACCTACATCCACTCTTGATTCTTTCTCCGTTGAGATCACCAATATCCACTTGGTAACCAGATTCCTTCTCCTTCAATGAGCGAAGACCAACTATCCTCTTACAACTCTTTCTCCTTTTCATAGGTTTAGAAGATAACTTTTACAAGCCTAACACCTCTCTTAAAATAATCACAAAGCTAAAGAAGGAGGACACTTAGTACTTTTTCAATACTATTACAATCCAAAATCTCAAGACTTTTGTCCATACTTTTGTGCTCTTTCATGTAGAAAAAAATGAGATATTTATAGGCCCCAATGTTTTCAAAAATAGAGTAAAAAAGTATCTCATCATCGATTTTTTGGGTACTAGCGGTACCACTGTCTACAGACTAACAGTAGCGGTACCACCGTCCAATCTGGGTGGTAGGATCGCTTAACAGAGCATCGGAGACTGGGCTCTAACGGTACGACTGCCTAAACCACTTGGGAGGCCGAGCCTCAAGCGTTTCCACCGCCCAGTCTAAGTAGTGCCACCGCTTGACGTGGCTCTAAGTGGCTGAATGGGCCATCTAACCGGCCCAATTCAACCTCATTTTGGGCTCAATTGGCCCCTACTCGAGTTAGTAGGATTTTTTCCAAAACTAACTCAAACTAAAGTTCTAACTACGATAGTTAAGGTTAAACAATTACAATACAAGTAATCCTAGTTGTCTGGTACGTTAATTATTCATCTAAACTCCCGACGAAATTTTCGGCACACTCCTGACGATCTTTTGACGAACTCTTGGTGAGCTTCTGATGCATCGTCCGAACCTTCAGCGTATTTCCTGATTCATCCGGCCCGATGCTCGATCATTGACTCCGGCACAACATTTGATTCTTCTTTAATTGTTTTACCTTTTTAACGATGGTAGTTAGTCCTATATCACTTATCTCAATACATGTATTAGATCATTAATTTATCAATTGATTTCATTATCAAAATTTGAGATTCAACAATCTCCCCCTTTTGATAATGATAACCAATTGATGATGGAGTTAACCTTAACTCGCCCTATCTATATGTCATATTGAGATAAGGCAAACTTGAATTCAAAAGGAATCATAACCTTTGAATTCAAGTGAAATAATTTCGATTATAGTGATCAAATACAATATATCATATCAAAATTTCATATATTATGTATTATTATTATTTCAAATTATTAAAATATAACATGCACAATTTCAAAACATTACAATTCATCATGCATGATACCAAAAATAAATCAACATCACTTTGGGCATAACATACATAATATCATAATATGCAAAAAAAAAAAAGAGTGCCTCGTAATATGCAAAAAAAAAAAAAAGTGCCTCATAAAGTGCCTCATAATATCATCATTTCATACTTCATTTGCATCAACATAATATCATCATAAAGTGCCTCATAATATGCAAAAAAAAAAAGAGTAAAAAAAAAAAAGAGTGCCAAAACATTACAAAGTATATTATAATACCAAAGTGTGTAAGGAACACATCAAGAAAGCTATTGACTTCTCCCCCTTTGTCATCAGTAAGAAAAGAGAAATATATAAGCTACTCAAGTGGTGGTAATCCAAAATGCCTAAATAGAGTATGAAACTAAGCATGAATGTACTGTTGTCAGTTAAAATTTGATCCTGACAAAATTTAATTCGATCCAATTGAGTTGCTATGAAATCAACAGATGAGGAGGGTGTTGGAGCTGTCGGAGGTGTTGCCTCAAAGGACTAGTAGGAGGAGATTGACTTCTCCTATATACAGGTATTTCTGGTTTTGGCTCAGGTGGGCAAGGATCAGTTCTCCTAAGTAATTTGGGCCAAACATGGTTCATTACTATGCATCTTAATCTTCTTAATATGTTTCTATTAATAATGTTGAATATGTCCAGTTCCATAGTTTCTTCATCTTGTGAAATGACTATATCATATGTATGTTTTAGTTGAGTAATTAAGCTAGCATCATGTCTTTCATTAACAACTCAATCATGTTTTGATATATCAAATATCCAAAGCAGTTAGCATGACATTTCATAATCTAATACATTGTACATAATTCCATTTGATTAACTTCATCATGATGGTATTGTTTGGGAAATAGAATAATAGTCATGATATGATAAATGGTAGCATATGCTCACAACTTTTCAAAACAATAGACATATTAGGATTTTCAAAGATAGTGGTTGATGCCTCAGAATATGTAACCCTAACCGATTCAGTGTCCCATTGTCCTATAAAGTAACAACATTTTCTTTTTTCAGGAATTCCTATAAGATTACAAATTGTGCTATCTGTAATAGGTATATGATGCCTCAAAAGATGTGGATAAATTATCATGCTTATGTATATGCAAGTTATTGTAAAATAATCGAACAAGTCTAGGATAGATAGATTCATTAATTTAAAGAATTTAAAAAACATCTATGTTAGCAAACTATTCAATTATTTCCAAACCACTCAACTCTTCTAGATCTACATATTTTCCCCTATGCATATTTTTGACTCAAAAGTTGGCATGATCATATGAGTCAAACAATGTGGACTCAAAGGTTTCATCTAATCTCCTCTTTCCTTTATCTCTTTAAGATCTTCTAGGTATCATGAGAACTATATATATTACCAATAATAAAAGGTAAGATCAAACAATAAATTGAGAACGAGAGAAAAGTTTAAGGGTTACTCTTGTAGTTAATCTTCTTGTGATCACAGTTGAGATTGATCCTAAGCTTTGTAAAAGAGAGGTTTTCTTGAGTTTCTAGAGATAAAGCAAGAGGAATGAGGGGTGAAGAGCAGTTTAGAGGGGTGTAGAGAAGGTTGGGGGTGGTTCTAACATTGGCACTAACTATGGTTTTTATAGTGGAGGGTTACGGGCGGTGGTACCGTAAACTGGACGGTGGTATTGTCAACTAGACGGTGCTACCGCCTATAAGTAGTGCTTTCTAGTGGTGCTACCGTCAGTCCAACAATAACACCGTTGGTGCACTATTTTCACCTTATTACAACAATCACTCAACATTCACTTTATCCTATATTTAAACATTCAAGCCAGTACAATTTGTTTTATGAATTGTGTAAGCTAGCCTCTTGTGCATGCTAGACATTCTCTTTTTCTAGCATTTTTGCTTCTCTTTTATGATGCTAGCAAGCAAGTAGTCTTGCTTCTTTTAGATGAACAAACATCACATGGTTCAAACATTCAATGGTGCAAATATTACAATCATCATATGAATAAAAGAGAGATTAAGTCATGAATTTAAAATTCCATGAATCAAAGCACTACTTTTACAAATAGAAAAGAGAAGGATTCATGAATTAAATCTCTTCTTTTGTAAATAGTAAGAAGAATGAATGATTTAAAAGGAAGACTACGAAAAATGAGAAATATGAAAAATGTACAATAGTAATTCATGCATTAAGAAGATTTAACATGCCTAATTTATAAAAATATCAGCTAATTGATATTTTGTATCAATAAATTCTAAAGATATATTATGGTTATTAACATGATCTCTAATAAAATAATATTTAATATTAATATGCTTAGTTCTAGAGTGTTGAATGAGATTTTTTATTAAACATATTGCACTAGCATTATCACATTTTATAGAAATATTTTTCAAGTAAATTTTATAATCTTCTAAAATATTTTTCATCCATATAACTTATGCATAATATACACCTACTGCTATATACTTAGTTGTAGATAGTGCAACTGAATTTTGTTTCTTGAAAAATCAAGAGATACACAATGATACAATCATGAGAAAACTCCAATATTTTTATACCTAAAAAGAATATGCAAGAAATTATGTAAACTCTACGAGAATATATAAACAAGAATGATTTGAATTATTTTGAAGGATATAAACAACAGTGATCCCAGTTTTCATATTTAGCTAGTGGTGACTACATTACTTAAGAGTAACTCCTCGTCAAGTGATCATAGAGTAAATCGGGTCAATGATTTTAGACTGATCATACAATGAATTGATCCAATTCATTTATTATAACACTCTTAAATACTATAGATCCGTTCAAAAATACTGTAATCGATGTGGAAGTTTTTATATTTATTTATTTATTTTTATTTCTAAACTAATAAAGATATGTATTTGAAATCTATTTTTTTTATATGAGTCAAATTTCATACCTTTTTGAGTCTATTTGTTTTAGTTATAATATTTTTGAATAGATTTATAATATTTTATATGGTTAAGTTTTATTGGTTTTAGTGAACCTCTTAAGCCCTTTATAGTTTATTCGTATCTAAAATGATCCTTATATTTTTTAAAACATAGCATATAAGTTTCTCCTATCAACTCTGAGTTAACAGAGTCTATTTACATAATATATTGATTTATAATAAATTATTAATATAATGATATGTATAATTTTATTAATAAAAAATTAAGACCATTATCAATGGCGGAAGGAGGCGTTATCGTGGAAGTGACCACCAACATCACCATTGAGCTGCTATTGCTACTACTTAGCAAGGCGTCATATGCATGCATCCTTTCCCACACTGACGATAAGCTCTGGAGTTTCCGGTCCTGTCTCAAGTGGATGTGTGTCAACCAGTCCGACACTAAGCACTTAGTAGTCTCTTGATCCCTTTTCCCTCTCTTGGGCATCTTCGTCCCTACTGTCTCCCACTTCATTTTCTCCTACGTCTCCACTCGTCGCGACTACAATGTGGTGGTCTAGCTCTTCCTTACCTCTGGCCTCTCCTACCTTTGCCTCTTCGTGGGAGAGGTGTCTTTCAAGATATAGTGGTACTCATCAGGATAAGAGTGAGTGTCATTTGCGATGGTGGGCAGTGCCATGGTGGAATACGCCTTGGAGCTAGTGAGTGACATTCGGTATATCCAACTCGTCAGCTCCAGGGCACATGCTGTTAGGATCAAGAGTGGCACTAAGAGGGGGGGGGGGTGGTGGTGGGTGAATTAGTGCAACGGAAAAATTACGTCAATTCGAAATACTTCTTATGATAAAAATCAATTTGGACTCAAATCATTTATTTCACTTTGAATAAGTAGAGAATAGCAAAGTTGAATGCAGTAAAGAAAGTTTACAGTAAGGAAAGAACATATTAGAATTTATAGTGGTTCGGTCGGTGTGACATACATCCACTTCTGATTCCTCCTCCGTCGAGGTCATTGGCATCCACTAATGGTTTTCCTTCAATAGGCGAAGACCAACCATCTCTTTACATCACTTTCTTTTTTTTACAGATTTAGGAGATAACCCTTATAAGCCTCACACCTCTCTTGAATGATCTCAACTCTTAGAAAGGGAGGAGGAGGACTCTTGTACTTTTACAACACTTTTAACACCCCAAGAATTCAAGATTATGTTTTCACTTTTGTGCCCTTTCATGCAGAAAAGGGTGGGGTATTTATAGGCCCCAATGGGTTCAAAATTATAGTAAAAAAATGTCACATCCCTAGATTTCGAGGTATTGGTGATACCACCGCTATTACTGGGCGGTACTACCGCTTGATAAAGCTTGGAGACCGAGCTCTAGCGGTACCACCGCCTGATAGGGGCGGTGGTACTATCGTTGGTACCATTAACTGCAGACGGTATTATCGCCCAGACCACTTGGGAGATTGGGTCACCAGGTGATGCCACCGCCGGCCATGACTTCAGGTGCTGAATGAGCTGTTTCAACCAGCCCAATTCAGCCCTTTTAAAGAACCAGTTGACCCCTAATTAAGTTAGTGAGATTATCTCTCAATCCTAACTATATTTAAGTTCTAATTACAATAATTAAGATATTTAACAAAGTATTCTTATTCCGGTACGTCAATTGTTCTTCCGGCGACCTTCCGACGAACTTCCGACGATCTCTCGGCAATGTTCCAACGGACTCTTGGCAAGCTCCTGGACTTTATGATGATCTTCTTGGCGAGTTTCGACGAGCTTCTTTGGCAAGCTCCTAGACTTCTCAATCAGTTCCGGTAGAACTTCCGATGAACTGTCACGGACTTAGCTGGTTTTGCCTAAGTCGTGCGGCACCCTTGTGTGTCCGTCCGCAAAGGTCAGCCTCCTTGAAGCCTCCCATTGTCCCTTAGCACCCACCAAAAGAGAGAACGGGTTAGAGAGAACGCCTTAATCGGGATCCACAAGTAAACATCTCCGAAAAACACTTCATAGACAATACAAATTATAAACAGACTTTACAAGCTCTGAACAGTGGCACAACAAAGGGTAAAATGGTCCATTACATATCGAAAATCTCTCGTACGTGTTCACATGACACAACCTTTATTTACAAGCCTAAAGAGGCCACCAACCCAACTAAAATGGGACTATTAAGCCTTCGGCCGCCCCTCTACATTCTGTACAAGGCATGAACATGCCAAAAGACACGGACATACATGAGCATTACATCAAACATCTTGTTTAGAAGTTTGTCTTTGACATTCTCCCCCACTTATCCCTTCGACATCCTCGTTGAAGCCTTTGTCGACACTGCAACTCCTCGCCTTTGCCGAGTCTTCAATCTTCTGCTCCAGCTACAATGCGCCTCTTGGCTCCTTGCTGCTCTCTGCTACTGTTTTTGAGTAGTCGAACCTTTGATCCGCCATGCTGCTTCAACTCACCAATGACTCTGACTCTGGTGTGGGGTTGGCTGAGTTGTGTTGATCTTTGTTGATTCCTGCAGATCCCCTAGGTGAAGGAAAAGACCATCCTTACTGCGCCAATCTCTCAAATTCCTCATGCTGCTTGAACTGGGTGGATGCTTGTTGGAGCTTTAACGAGCATCGTCTCGCAAACTTCTGAAGTTTTGGGTCCTTCCTCCACAAAATTTGCTCATTGACTCTTCTCTCATTTAGTTGTCACATCCAAGTAGGTTCGCATCACTTCCGCTTTCGATTGGCATTTCGTTGGGAAATGAAGCGGACAATCTACTCTTAGTAGCACTTATCACCGTTGGTGAGGATTTGACAACTATTGTCTTCCATTATCTTCGAAGGGTCTTTGAACATATGCAGAGCTCCTCTACTAGATAGATAAGAGAATTGGGGTACTCGGTTTCGCCCATTCTCTTAAGAGTTGAGAAGGCAAAGGTTACTTGACTTCGCCCGCCTCCTCGAGGTTGTACTTCATGCATCGAGCTGGTTACTGGCCTTCGCTTGCTCTTTGCTCACACTTCTGAAGCACTTGGAAGTGTTTGCACTCCTTGTGTTGAGTTAGCTACTGTGATTCACCTTCTCAATGCCATCGAACTTCTGGAATGCAGGAAGTTTTCACCCCAACTTGGAGTAGTTCTCTCATAGGTTTGGTCGCCTCTGGGATTGTACCGTCTTCTCCATCAACCCTGCCGCATACTCCGTTGAGTAGCATAGGTACAGCACCGCGTACTACCTGCTTCGTTCCTTGGTTATGCACTCTTGCATGACCCGAAGTCCTTCACTTTCGACTATCTTGATGAGAAGCTCATTGACACCGGTCTTACGAAGTTCCTCGGCCTCTGCCCTTCAGCCTTGTCTCGGTACTTGGAGATTGCCTCTGCATGCTCCACCTCCTCGGCCCCTTTCACGACCAAGCGCTCTCCCTCCATGAGAGCAAGGAATCAATGAGTTTCACGGAAGTCCCGCCTCTGCGGTACCATGGCGCTGCCATGCCCATGGCGCTACTATCCGTCGCCTCGCATCTGTATCCCTTTTCTTTACAATCAGTAGATATGCCTCTGTGGTACTCCTCCGAGTCCACCTCCATTCTAACTGATTGCTTGATTTTGGGTAGCTAAGTCCCTCTGGACTCGTGGTCGCTTCCTCGCCCCTTTCGACCCCCTGCTTCAACACCTCTGTGTTCTCCAAGCAGTCTGTTTGGTCGATGGAAAGACAGACTACAACTCCCATACATGGCCTCTGCCATCGCGTTGTAGGGTTTGCACCGATTCTGTTCTCCTTAGCTTCCTTGGTAGCAACGTTCGCTTACTCGACCTTGTCCTCTGACTTGTCAGGCTCCCTTAAGCGAATTTGAGCTCTGGAGCAGTCCAACTCTCCAGCTGCTTCAATCATACCTTTGCATGATCAAGTCCATCCCATGGAACTCACTGGTACTTGCATTCGAACTTGTCCCTTGGTGGAACCCAGCCCCCATATGCTGATGACCAAGGTTTTCATCCGATGCAAAATTCGATGCACGCCCGGAAGACCCGCCTTTGCGGTACCATGGCCTTCACTCCATGAATCCATAGCCCTTCTTGCCGTCGTGTTGTTCACCGAAGTGGAGCTTCCAATAGCTCCCGATCATACCTCCATATGATCTAGTCCCTCCCGGGACTATGTCGTGTGTATCGCATTACCACGAATTGTTCCACCACGATCCGCTGCACCATGTCGCCTCCTGGTGACATCTCCATTACATTCTGATCCTTGTGGAATAAACTCGAATTGTGAACCCTCCATGTGTGGCCTCTGCCAATACATCGCAGGGTCTCTTCCACCTTCGATTTTGTTCGCTCCTTTGGTAATCGACCTTCATCCACCCACTCTTGGGTCACACCTAGATGAAGCACCGCTTCCTTCATGGCAACTTGAATGGCAACACTATGGCATATTCTTCAAGAGTACCCGCCTCTGCATCCTCTTGCCCCGTGCTAAGGCCTTCTGAACCCAACTTCGCCTCCGCAAATTGAGTCGCCTTAGTTCCTCCATCAAATGCTCCTCCGAGATAAGGTGCATGTGCCCAGAAGCTCCCTTCATGGCACCATGCAAGATGAGTCCTTTATGATAGAATGAATGACCCATGGAACAACATGATCCTACTCTTGCCTCTGCAAGAGTTCATGTCCTTGACCTCTGTCTAAGGAAAGCACTAGGCCTCTGCTCCATGTTCTAACTTCTATGATGGTTCCCTTCATGCGGCTTGGGTACTTCGCCAAGTTACACCCAAGTTGCTCCGCTCCTCGTTTTTGTATTGAGTCGATGGTGGCCCTCGCACCCACCATTCCACAGGTCAGCCCTCCCTTGAGTCCGATCTCCATATCGACTCCAAGTGTGCCTTCATTTAAGTTGCTTTGGGTCGCTCCCTCACTTGATCTCACAATGCATCCACCAATGCATTCTCTTAAGCGAGATCATGCGACGACTCCTCGCCACTTGCTTAGTCCATCGAGCTTTGTGGAGTTGTTGTTTGTTGAGGTACTCCTCCTCAACATGTGAGGTCCGTCTCACATGATTCTCCCTCTGGAGAGCCGGGACTTATCCCTCCTGGATAACTATCCAATTGGAGCAACATCTCTCTTCATTTCGGAGACCACCATCCCCTTGGACTACTCCGATCTGCTGAACAAACTGTGCATTGTTCTGCCTCCTGCAAACGCACTTGCTAGATTGCGACTCCCCGTCAATACAGTCCCCGCTGCACCCCTCAAGGCCTAGCAACATGCTGAACTTGTTGCACACTTCAGCCTCCTACGGACGTATCCTTCACATGCCGAAGAGAAAGTTTCAATGCTCCATGGCGCCGGGTTTCGATCGCCTTGGGATGGCCACGAACATTCCATCGTCCGCATACAAGCCCATGCATGAGTACCAAATTCTTCGAGTTGGCAATTCCCCTCACCTCTGTGAGCTTTGCATAACTCTTTTGGTCATTGAGCAACTCATTCCACCTTGCATGGTCTCATCCTTTTCCAAGCGCCTCGCTTGGCTTGAGCACCATCAAGTATAGTTGTCAACGTTGAGCCGTAGCTCAAACTCAGCCATCCCAACCTTTATGCGCTCCACATTCTTCCAAGCTTGCCTGTTCTCGTGGTGCCTCTTGCGCGAAGGGTTGGTCATTCCTCTGAATGCCAATCTCAGATGCCCACACCTCCGAGCGACTCCTTTTCCCTACATCTCCATGCCCGTTTTCCCCCAAACGGTCGCGCGTGTGCTGACTGCCCTCAACGCAGCCCCGCTAGGTCCCCCACATTTGCATGATAAGTGTTTCTATGAGTGCTTGTCCTGCTCTGATACCATCTGTCACGGACTTAGCTGGTTTTGCCTAAGTCGTGCGGCACCCTTGCGTGTCCGTCCGCAAAGGTCAGCCTCCCCGAAGCCTCCCATTGTCCCTTAGCACCCACCAAAAGAGAGAACGAGTTAGAGAGAATGCCTCAATCGGGATCCACAAGCAAACATCTCCGAAAAACACTTCATAGCACAACAAAGGGTAAAATGGTCCATTACAGATCGAAAATCTCTCGCACATGTCCACATGACACAACCTTTATTTACAAGCCTAAAGAGGCCACCAACCCAACTAAAATGAGACTATTAAGCCTTCGGCCGCCCCTCTACATTCTGTACAAGGCATGAACATGCCAAAAGACACGGACATACATGAGCATTACATCAAATATCTTGTTTAGAAGTTTGTCCGTGACAGGACGTCCAAACTTCCGATGAACTCTCGAACTCCCAATGAAGTCTCGATCTTGACTTCGGCACAACATTTGCTTTATGTCTTATCGCTATCATAGTTAATCCTGCACACTTTTCTCAACATATAGATTAGATCAAATAATTTACAATTGATTTCATCGTCAAAATTCGAGATTTAACAATCTTCCCCTTTTTAATGATGACAATCAATTGATGATGGAGTTAACCTTAACTCCCCCTATCTATATGCCATACTTGAGAAAATACATTCTTGAATTCGAGGCCTTTGAATTCAAGCATCAAACCGATAAGTTGTATTCATTCTAAACATATCAACATGCATATCATGATACTTATGATTTACCGATTTCAAAATATGATACAACGTATTTATCAATAAAAATGATGTCGAGACATGACATCCATTTTCAAGTTCAATATAGAAAGATGATAAACAATCATCATTTTTACATATGATAGAAATTTCAAATATGAAACTTTTCAAGATTCAAATTTCAAAAAATGATGATTCATCAATCCGAGGCATGATTCCAATACAAAATAAAGCATGGTAATTTCGATATTTCATTATAATGATAGACATTTGTCATTTTGATATGAAATCAAGCATGATACTAGGAATAAAATATTTATAAGTAATCATGCCACATTACGGTACATTTCAAGCAAACATTTGATATTTTTCAAGTACTTATATTTGACGATATCAATTATATTTCAAGCATTTATGATAAGATACAAGCATATATTTACAATACCAATGCCAATTGGTTATCAATTTTACCATATTTTGGTATCATTTCTCTCCCTTTGTCATCAACAAAAAGGAGAACAATTTTAACAATGCATCGTTGCATGGTAACATTTAAAAGTTCTTAACATCAAAAGTTATCAACATTAAAGCGATCATAACAACATCAAAATTTCTCAACATCAAAAGTTATCAATATTTGTCACGCCCCTCAAATATATCCATGATTTTTAAAATTTTTCATCATCACAAACCAATCCAGGATCCAAACTAACGTTTGAGGACACTGAAAAACATTCAATCAAATTCACATCCATAAAACCTGTGCAGTTTATAATCATATATCCCATCACTCGATAATTCACATTTATGGCAACCCAAGCCAACTTGACAAATATGAACAACATTTATAAATCCACAAGCTAAATAAATTATACAATCAGAACTCCAACTATTCACCACAAGTTCATATCGTCATAAATTAGACTTAACATTCCGAAATTCCAAATAAGAGAGATCTTCTAACACTTTTACACAGTATATCCATTTCGATCTTCGGAACAATTCATTACATACAAAATATGCTTATACAACAATAGCATAACAACCGACAAGACTTGCCCATAATTCTGAATAGCTATCCACTGCCTCAGCCCAAATCAAACATCTCGAAGAGTGACAAGCTGACCTGAAAGATTTATATAACAACGGAGTGAGCCAAAAACGGCTCAGCAAGTGACAAAGCATATTCAGAATAAAAGAACGATTTCAAACAAGTAAGGTATCATAATGCAAGGCAGAATACAAGAATTCTCAAGGATACCATCTCATTAGATACAAAATCATATGTATCATGTCATTCAAACATATTTGATTCATAACAAATGGAGCACAGAGTAATTGGAGCATATCAATGGCAGATAGGACATTTCAGAACATATCAGTTCATAGCAAATGGAGCACAAAGTAATTGGAGCATATCAATGGCAGATAGGACATTTCAGAACATATCAGTTCATAGCAAATGGAGCACAGAGTAATTGGAGCATATCAATGGCAGATAGGACATTTCAGAACATATCAGTTCATAGCAAATGGAGCACAGAGTAATTGGAGCATATCAATGGCGTATGAAATGTTCCGGAGCATATCAACGACATATGGAACATTTCGAAACATATCAACAGTGAATGAAGCATTTCAGAGCATATCAATAACAAATACCGTACAGAAGCTCAAACGTCGTCTTTGACGTTGCAATCATATCATTCTTATCCAGAGCATGAACAGAAACAACTCACCAAAACTCTGGATGTCATATCAAACATATAGAAGGTGTAGTGGGATCTCAGTCAGAATGTGATTCATCCAGAATATCCCACATAGCGGGCAATAAGCGCATACCCTTTACCATTTCTGGCAAAGGTCCAGAATATCCCACATAGCGGGACCCCACATAGCGGGCAATAAGCGCATACCCTTTACCATTTCTGGCAAAGGTCCAGACAATCCCACACACCAGAGTACAAGAGGGCAGTTTCAACAATAAGTAGCATATATTGGAAGCACAAGCGGAACAACAAACGTACATGTGCCTTTACGAGTCAAATACGATGCAAGCAACAATCTCTCACAAATGTATCCAGATTTGGAATGAAATAAAAGCAAGAGTATACACGGATTCCAAACAATCATATATAACTCAATTCAAATAAGAAGGTTAGATGAATTCGATATCCAAAAGAATGAAACTAGAATAGGCACACATCGAAAGCAAATGCGGAACAATGGGTTATACATATGCCTATAGGAGTCAATACGATATAGCTTAAACGTTACACAATAGTTTTCAAGAATGCAAATAATTTTAAGGACAAGAGCATACAAGAATTCAAAGCAGTAATATAAAGCTCAATTGAATAAGAAGGCTAAAGGATATCAATTTCCAAAGGAATGAAACCAGAATATGAGAAATCGACCAAAGCTCGATTTCTGGCAGAATACAAGAGGCACATTGAACAAATGATTCGAACTATCAATCGTGCTCCAATTTACTAAAAAATAATCATTGGATTATACTTTCAGATAAGACAGGCTTCATATGAATTGAACTGTCCAACAGAGAGAGTTACAAATAGTTTGGTAAACCAGGGTCACAGAACAAAATCTCTGTTTGGCAGAATTCGTAAGGTCAGATTCAACAGATAACTGGGCAGGTGTTTGGATTCCAGATCTTTCAATCCATATTTCAAAAGAAGGATCTACGAGTCTAGTTTCCAATGAAATCAAGTTTGAACAAATCGGAGTTTCCAACAGACTTATAGGCAGCTCAGAATCAAAGGTCAGAATATCAGAAGTTGCACAGATTCGAATCGTTACGTCTAAACAGGAGATATATCAAATGCAAGGCTAGAACAATTCAAAGTTCCTCATATTCAAAGCAAATGTAGAGATAAAAATGACAGTGAGGAACGATCAGGATACTTGCAATAAGAAATATCAGAGCAATTATAGGAGAAACGATAAGGGAACTTGCAATAAGAAATATCAGAGCAATTATAGGAGAAACGGTCAGGGAACTTGCCTTTCAAATATTTGATCTGAATATCCAAGGAAGGTGCCAGTCCAATCTTTCTACTTTTCCTCCGTGTCCTCTCTCTGTTTCGTTTTGTGCTCCCGTTTTCTTCCTTTCGTCGTAACTACATCACGTGTCGAACATCGAGGCACAGTCACCTGCTCTCTCTTACTCCCATTCCTTCTTTTTCTTTCCCAAACGCAGCTGCCACAGCCGCCGCCGCTGCCGCTGCCACAATCGCAGCCACGACCGCAACTGCGGTCACAAGCGCAGCCCCTTCCACTGCACTATTTCCTTCTTCCCTTCTCTTGTTCCTACTCTTTCTCTTTCCCAAAAGCAGCTACTGCAGCTACTGCAGCCACCACCGCTGCCGCAGCTACCGCAGCCAACGTCGCAGCCGCAGCCGGAGTCGCAGCCACGGCCGCAGCCACCACACTCGCAGCCTCTTCTTCCTCCCCTGCTCTATTTCCTCCTCCTCTTCCAGCTGCAGCTGCCACTGCCGCAGCTGCCACCCCTTCTCCTCTTCCTCTCTTCTTCCTCTCCTTCCCTTTCTCTTCTTCTTCCTTTCCTTCTCTTCTTTCCCAGCCACAGCTGCAGCTGCCATCGCCGCAGCCGCAGCCCCTTCTCCTCTTCCTCTCTTCTTCCTCTCCTTCCCTTTCTCTTCTTCTTCCTTTCCTTTTTCTCTTTCCCTGCCACAGCTGCAGCTGCCATCGCCGCAGCCGCAGCCCCTTCTCCTCTTCCTCTCTTCTTCCTCTCCTTCCCTTCTTCCTTTCTCTTCCTCTTCTCTTCCAGCTGCAGCTGCCATCGCCGCAGCTGCAGCCCCTCCTTCCCCTTCTCATCTTCCTCTCCTTCCCTTCTTCCTTCCTCTTCCTCTTTCCCTGCCACAGCTGCAGCTGCCACAACCGCAGCCGCAGCTACTTCTTTCCCTTCTCCTCTTCCTTCTCCTTCCTTTCTTCTTCTTCTCTTCTTCTCCTTCCTCCCCTTCTTCTCCCCGACGAACAGCACCTCCTTTCCTCTGTTTCCTCCTGCAGGAAACAGAGGTGCCGCCTCTTCACCCGCTTCCACTTCTTCTCTTCTTCCTCACCATCTCTTCCTCTCCTTCTCTTCCAGCTGCAGCTGCCACCGCCGCAGCTCCTCCTTTCCCTTCTCTTCTTCCTTCTCCTTCCTTTCTTCTTCTTCTCTTCTTCTCCTTCCTCCCCTTCTTCTCCCCGACGTCACACCCACCCTCTCCTCTGTTTCCTCTGCAGGAAACAGAGGTATCACAACCTCTTCTCCTGCTTCCTCTTCCTCTTCTTCTTCTTCTCCTCTTCCAACGCCCCACACCTCTCCTCTGTTTCCACCTGCAGGAAACAGAGGTGCTGCAGCCCTAGCTGCTGCCACCTCTCGCTCCTCTCCCTCTTCCCTCTCTTGTCCCTCTTCTTCTTCTTTTCTTCACTCCTCATGCCCCACCGCTCCTCTCTGTTTCTCGAAAGAAACAGAGAGTGCGTGGGAGGCGGTGGGATAAAACCGAAATTTTCGGTTTTTCTTTATTTACTTCTTTTTACAACTTAACAGTTTAGTCTTTGAAATTTCTATATTTACATATAGGTCCTCCGATTTATAAATAAATCTTTATTAATAATTTTTAAAAGCGAGGGATATTACAATATTAAGGAGATAGATTCTCCCCTTTGTCATCAAAACTTTGCATGAAGAAGAGGAAGGAAGGTAAGGAGGGAATCCATTAAGAACCGAATTTGTGAAATGATTTGTGAAATCAAATCGACATTCTTGCAAATAATCATCACACACTAAAATTTATCTTTCAAGGATCAAGATATCCATTGGAATTCATAAAATTCATCTTTCATGAGAAGATTAAGGAAAAATTCATGGGAGAGGAGCATCACATGAAAAAGAAATTCACGAATAAAACTTCATAATGCAAATCCGTTAAAAATTCACAAGAGTGAAATCCGTGAGAGATGCATTTGTTAATGAATTCCATAAGTGAAGTGTATCAAAAATCATTAAGTGATGGAGCAAGGATATAAAGTAAACTTGATATCAAGGAAGATAAAAACAAAATAAATTCATGAAAGCTACATTCATGAAATACATTAAGAGAAAGATAGTCTGGAAAAAAAAAAACCTAACAAACTCATGCATTCGGACAATTTAACATTCCTAACTCCCTTTTAATGAAATCAAATTGTTCTTCGTTTAAAAGTTTTATAAAGACATCGGCTAATTGATATTTCATATTAATGAATTCTAAAATTACATTATGATTATTAACATGATATCGTATAAAGTGATGCATAATGTCAATATGTTTAGTTCTAGAGTATTGAATAAGATTTTTCGTTAAACATATTGCACTTGTGTTATCATATTTTATGAGAATGTTCTTAAGGTGAATCTTATAATATTCTAATGTATTTTTCATCCAGACAACTTATGCACAACATGCACTCGCGACTATATATTCGGCTTCGATTGTAGATAGTGCAACCAAATTTTGTTTCTTAGAAGACCAAGAGACAAGTGCATGACCTAAGAGTTGATATGTTTCGGATGTGTTTTTTCTATCTAATTTATATCGAGCAAAATCCGCATTAGCATAAGAAATTAATTTAAAGTTTTTAGATTTTAGATACCATAATCCTAGATTAGTAGTTCCTTTAAGATATCTAAGAATTCTTTTAACTACTTTAAGATGAGACAGCTTAGGATTAGATTGAAACCTAGCACAAAGTCCTATGCTAAACATGATGTCTGGTCTAGTTACGGTGAGGTATAGTAAACTATATATTATATCCCTATAAGCTTTTTGATCAAAACTTTCTCCGCTTTCGTCAATGTCTAACTTAGTGGAGGTACTTATATGTGTATTGATAGCCTTTGAACAATCTATTTTAAACCGTTTTAGTAAGTCTAATGCATATTTTATTTGACTAAGAAAAATATAATTACTAAGTTGTTTGATTTGTAAGCCTAAAAAGAAGATTAATTTACCCATTAAGCTCATTTCAAACTCTTGGCTCATACTCTTGGCAAACGATTCACATGAAGATTCATTTGTAGAACTAAAATAATATCATCAATGTAAATTTGAATAACAAGAAAATTATTTTCAAAATTTATAATAAACAATGTAGTATCGACATTGCCTTTAGAGAAATTATTTTGGATAAGAAATGAGCTAAGTCCCACATACCAAGCCCTTGAGGCTTGTTTCAATCCATAGAGAGCTTTAGTCAATTTAAACACATGATTAAGAAGATTATCATTCTCAAATCCGAGAGGTTGTTTAACATAAACTTCTTCAGAAATAAAGCCATTAAGAAAAACACTTTTGACATCCATTTGAAATAACTTAAAATTATTACTACTAGTATAGGCAAAGAGCATCCTTATGACTTCTAATCATGCCACAGGAGTGAAGGTTTCTTTATAATTGATATATTTTTCTTGATTGAAACCCTTGACCACTAATCTAGCCTTATTTCTAACCACAATATCAAATTCATCTTGCTTGTTTCTAAAGACTCATTTAGTACTAATAACTAAATGGTCATTTGGCCTCAAAATAATCTTCCATACCTTATTTCTCTCGAATTGATTCAACTTTTCTTGCATTGTGATAACCTATGAATAATCTTTCAAGGCCTTATCAATGTACTTAGGTTCAATTTGAGAAAGAAAAGCAGCGCTGGCACAAAATTTTTTAAGAGAAGAACGAGTTTGAATCCCTTTTGATGTGTCTCCTATAATTAGCTCCTTAGAATAAGCATCTACGTACTTTCATTCCATGGGTAAGGATGTTTCGAAAGAAGATGCATCCAAGTTACTAGTTGAAGGAGAAGGTTCATTTGAATTCAAAACATCAAAATTAAGATCATCATCAAACTCATTTTTCTTAATTTTGGAAACTTTATTAAAGACAACATAAATAGATTCTTCTATAACCAAAATTCTTTTATTAAAGATACGAAAGACTTTGGAAATATAAGAATAGCCAAGAAAAATTCCTTTATCAGATTTTATATCAATCTTTCCTAAGGCATCTTTTTCATTCAAGATAAAATATTTACAATCGAAAATTTTAAAATATGAAACATTGGGTTTTTTTTGTTATTCCATAATTCATAAGGAGTTTCGGAAAGTAATGGTTTTACTAAAATCCTATTCATAACATAGTATGTCGTATTAATGGCTTCGGCCCAAAAATATTTTGGTAGGCTATATTCATTTAATATGGTTCTTGTCATTTCTTGCATTTCTATTTTTTCTTTCTACTACTCCATTTTGTTGAGGATTTCTTGGAGTAGAGAATTTGTGATTATGTCCATTTGATTCACAAAAATTTTAAAAATCATAGTTTTAAAATTCGCCACCGTGATCACTCCGAATTGATGAAATCATAAAGCCTTTTTCATTTTAAATAAGTTTACAAAACTTTGAAAAATACCTAAAACAATAACTTTTGTGTGCCAAGAAGTATGTCCAAGTGTATCTACTATAATCGTCCACAATTATAAAGACATATTTGCTACCTCTTAGGCTTAATATATCAATTTGTTCAAACAAATCCATATAGATCAATTACTATGGTCTAGAGGTGCTTATTTAATTCTTTGATTTGAAATTATCTTTTATTTATTTTCCTAGTTGACATGCATTACACACATTATCTTTAACAAACTAATGTGAAGAATACCTCTTACAAGTTTTTTAGATGAGATTTGAGAGATTAGTTTCATGCTAGCATGACCTAATCTTCAATACTAAAGCCGATCATCGTCACTCAAAACTGAAAAACATATTTTATTATAAAGATTATCAATGTCGATAGTGTATATATTATTTTATTTTAGGGCAATTATAGATATGTTTTTGTATGGTTTTTCAATAATGCAAGCATTGAATTTAAATCTAATGATGTATCCTTTATCACACAATTGACTAATGCTCAAAAGATTATGCTTTAAACCATCAACTAACAATACATCTTCAATCAAAAAGTTAGATTTGTTACCTATGATTCCTTTACCAATGATTTTACCTTTGTTGTTGTCTCCAAATGTGATATACCCTTCGTCTAGGTTATTGAGCTTAGAGAATTGAGATGGATCTTCAGTCATGTGCCTTGAGCATCTACTGTCAAGTTACCATCTCTTGCTCCTAGCTTGTGATGGTAAATATTTCTACAAAAAAGGATGATTTTTAGTTACCATTTGACCTTGGGTGCCTAAAAAATCGATTAACTTAACTTCTCATTTTGCATAGAGTTCTTTACGGTTCCTTTAGGAACCCAAATCAATTTGTGTGGACTATATCTTTTAAGTGGATATTTATAGGCAATATGTCCAAGTTTGCAACAAAAGTTACATTTAGTGTAGGGTGATACATATAAGGCAGGGCCTTTAACAAAGGTGGTTGGATTTTGGTGAGAGCTACTCACAAATCCGATTCCGCCTCTTCTATGAACTTGACCCTTATTAGTAAATATTATGTTCAAGGACTTGCTACCAACCTCAAACTTTTCTAAGGTTTCTTTAAGTAGCAAGTTTTCCCTTTTAAATGCTTTTAATTCATTACATTTTGTGCAAGGAGCTAAACTATCATCATGCTCAATTTTTAGCCTCTCAAAATCGCTAACAAAAGAAGCATGCTCCTTTTTTAATAATTTATTTTTTTACTAACTAATTTAAATTCATCAAATAAATCATAAAAAGTACTTAGTAATTCATCAAAAGATAAATTTTCATCTAATGAATTACTTACCTCATCTCCAATAGCCGTTAGTGCATAGTGAGCAACTTGCTCTGTGTTGGTTGGCTCCTCTTTTTTGGATGCACTTGAATCGTCCCAAGTTGCTTTAAGAGCCTTCTTCTTTTTTTGTTGCTTCTTCTTTTCTGGGAGACATTCATTTTTGAAATGTCACGGCTTCTTGCATTCATAGCATATAACTTGTTCTTTCTTGGGTTCAATTTTATTTTTAGTGTCATTTTTAAATTTATTTATTTTTATAAATTTTTTGAACTTTCTTGTCAAGAGTGCCAAGTCATCATCATAGTCCTCATCACTTGAATTTTATTTCAAGTGGTCTTCATGAGTTCTTAGTGTCATATCCTTTCTATTCATTGGAAAGTTATTCTCAAGATCTTCATGAGTATTGCAAGTCATCTCATAGGTCATTAGTGACCCGATTAGTTCTTCGAGAGGAAAGTTATTTAAATCATTGGCCTCTTAAATGACCGTTATTTTAAGGTCCCAACTCTTAGGAAGGGATCTCAAGATTTTATTAACAAGTTCAAAATTCAAAAAACATTTGCCAAGAGCTTTTAGACTATTGACTACATTTGTAAAATGGGTGTACATGTCGACAATAGTCTCGCTCGGTTTCATCCGAAATAATTCATAAGTATGAACTAAAATATTTATCTTTGACTCATTTACTCTACTAGTTCCTTCAAGAGTTATTTCGAAAGTGTGCCAAATATCAAAAGTATTTTCATAAATAGACACTTGATTGAACTCATTTTTATCTAAAGCATAGAATAAAGCATTCATAGCCTTGGCGTTTAAAGCAAAAGTCTTCGTCTCCAATTAATTCTAATCGTTCATTGGAAGAGAAGACTTTTGAAAATCATTTTTGATAATATTTCAGCTCAAAATCCATAGAAATCAGAAAGATCCTCATTCTAGTCTTCCAATATGTGTAATCTATCTCAGTGAACATTGGAGGATGTGTGATTGAATGATCCTCTTGGTTACCGACAAATGTCATCTCTCTTGGGTTTCAAACCAAATGAGAGTGATATTGCTCTGATACTAATTGTTAGGGGTGAATTAGTACAGCAAAAAAATTACATCAATTCGAAAGACTTCATACGATAAAAATCGGTTTCGACTAAAATCATTTGTTTCACTTTGAATAAATAGAGAAAAAAATGTTGGGTAGTTTGCAATGTAATAAAATTGAATGCAATAAAGAGAGTTTGTAGTAAGGAAAGAACACACCAGAATTTATAGTGGTTCGGTTGGTGTGATCTACATCCACTTTTGATTCCTCCTCTATCAAGGTCACCAGCGTCCATTAATGGTCTTCCTTTAGTAGGCGAAGACCAACCATCTCTTTACAGTGCTTTCTTCTTTTTATGGGTTTAGGAGATAACCCATAGTGCTTTCTCCTTTTTATGGATTTAGGAGATAACCCTTACAAGCCTCACATCTCTCTTGAATGATCTCAACTCTTAGAAAGGGAGGAGGAGGACTCTTGTACTTTTACAACACTTTAACACCCTAAGAATTCAAGATTATATTTTTACTTTTGTGCCCTTTTATGCAAAAAGAGTGAGGTATTTATAGCCCCAATGACTTCAAAATTGGAACCAAAAAGTGTCACATCCCTAGATTTCAGGGTACTGGCAGTACCACCACCATTGCTGGGCAGTACTATCGCTTGACAAAGCTCGGAGACCGAGCTCTAGTAATACTATCGCTTGACAGGGATGGTACCACCATTGGTAGCATTAACTGTCGGTAGTACCATCGCCCATACTACCTAGGAGACTAGGTCACCAAGCGGTGCCACTGCCGGCCGTGACTTCAGGTGCTGAATGAGCTATTTCAATTGGCCCAATTCAACCCTGTTAAGGGCCCAATTGACCCCCAACTGAGTTAGTGGGATTACCTCCCAATCCTAACTCAACTTAAGTTCTAACTATAATAATTAAGATATTTAACAAAGCATTTTTATTCCAGTGCGTCAATTGTTCTTCCAGCGAGCTTCCGGTGAACTTCCGACGATCTCTCGACAATATTTCGATGGACTTCCGACAAGCTCTTAGACTTTACGATGATCTTCTTGGCGAGTTCCGACAAGCTTTTTTGGCAAGCTCCTGGACTTCTTGGTCAATTCAGGCAGAACTTCCGATGAACATCAGAATTTCCGATGAACTCTCGAACTCCCAACGAAGTCTCGATCTTGACTCCGGCACAACATTTGCTTTATGTCTTACTACTATCGTAGTTAATCCTACACATTTTTCTCAATATATAGATTAGATTAAATAATTTATAATTTATTTCATCATCAAAATATGAGATTCAACACATGCCACCATGTCGCCAACCATAGTGGCAACATTAACTGTTGGCGGTACCACCACCCGACGATCTGGTACGTTAATTGTTCTTCCGGCGAACTTCCGGTATGTCGATGATCTTCTTGGTGAGTTTCAATGAGCTTCTTTGGCAAGCTCTTGGACTTCTCGGTCAGTTCCGACAGAACTTCTGACGAATGATCTTCTTGGCGAGTTCCGACGAGCTTCTTTGGTAAGCTCCTAGACTTCTCGGTCAGTTCCGGCAGAACTTCTGATGAATGTCTGAACTTCCGACAAACATTAACTCTCAACGAAGTCTCGATCTTGACTCCGGCACAATATGTCCTTTATATCTTACCGCTATCGTAGTTAATCATTCACACTTTTCTCAACATATAGATTAGATCAAACAATTTATAATTGATTTTATCATCAAAATCTAAGATTCAACACATGCCACTATGTCACCAACCATAGTGGCAGTATTAACTGCCAACGGTACCACCACCTAGTCTGGGTGGTACCATCGCCCAGACCACTTGGAGATTGGGTCACCAATGGTGCCACCGCCACTCGTGACTTCAGGTGCTGAATGAGCTATTTCAACTAGTCCAATTCAGCCTTGTTAATGTTAGGATCGGAGCGGCACTAAGAGGGGGGGGTGAATTAGTGCAGCCGTAAAGTACGATAAACTTTTGACGATTTAAACACTTTCGGAAACTTCGTACGATAAAAGCAACGTTTCGTTTGAAACCATTTCGATTACGTTTTAACTTGAAGGGATACATAAGAAGGAGACAAAGAAGTAGAGCATCAAAGTGAAGATGGTTTGCAGTAATATAAATGACAATAAGATAAACGCAAACCGATTTATAGTGGTTCGGTCATGCGACCTACATCCACTTGCGAAGCCTTCTTCGATGAGGCTCCCAACTTCCACTAGCAAATCACTTTGAAGGGGAAGGACAAATACCCCTCTTACAACCTTTTACAAGTGGTTCACTCTCTTACAAATTTTCAAAGAGAAAGAAGGAGGTGAACACTCAAGCAATTGAAAACAAAAACTTGCTAAAGACTTTAGTAAGACTTTTATCTCAATCTCTTGCTTCTCAAAGGTTGTAATCTTAGCTGAGAATTGAGAGGTATTTATAGGCCTCAAGAGGATTCAAATTTGGGCTCCAAAATTTTTCTCTTTGGTTCTCGATGCTGGCGGTGCCACCGCTTGTCAGTGGCGGTGCCACCACCTGTCAGTGTCTGACACTAATAGTGTACTGGCGGTGCCACCACCCAGGCAAGCAGTGCCACCGCCTGGCTCTCGGGTGCTGGGCGGTGCCACTGCTTGGCTCTCAGGTTCTAGGCGGTGCCACCGCCTAATCTAGCGGTGCCACCGCCTAATCTAGCGGTGCCACCGCCTACACTATTTTAGCTCACTGGTTGGGCTCCAAACTTGGCCCAAACCAGTCCGAACTCGGGCCCAATTGACCCCTACTTGGGTTATAGGATTAACGCCTAATCCTAACCCTAATTAATGTGTTAACTATAAATTTAAAGATATTTTCTAAGCTATTACAAAGTCCGTAAGTCAAGACTTTTTCCGGCGAGCTTCCGGCGAACTTCCGGCGGTCTTCCGACGAACTCTCGGAAACCATTCTATGGACTCCCGGCAAGCTCCTAGACTTCACGATTTGATCTTGGCGAGTTTCAACGAGCTTCTTCGGCAAGCTCCGATCTTTCTCGGAGAGCTCTGCGAACTTCCAACGAACCTTCCGGTGAGCTTCCGAAAAACCCTTCAGCAAGCTCCCTACTCATTCTCGGCTAGTTCCAGCAGCATTCCCGACGAACCTTCGGACTTTCGTCGAACTCTCGAACTCCAAAGAATCCTTCGCGCTTGACTCCGGCACTTTGTTTCTCTTTATGCCTTCATCGTTATCGTAGTTAATCCTGCACACACAAGCCAAAACTCTACTCCGATCTAGACAACTATTACAACGCGAATTGACATTCTATTGCCCGGCACATCATTGGTTGGCGCTTCGTTCGATTCTTCAGCGCATCGTCCTCTCTTGCGGCTTGTTGCCCAATCGACAATTGACCTCCGCAACCCCGATATCCTTGGCGCAATTCCGCTCTACTTGGCCCGGTGCCCGATGTCCGAAGCCTTCTGCCGTCCAATATCCTGACTTGATCTCCTCCGGCGCAACGTCAATTCCTCCTGTGTCAACTGTCTAATCCTGATCGAGTAGACCTGCATCACTCAAAATGCAGTTTAAATCATAAACACATAACAAGTGGTTTCATCATCAAAATACGAGATTCAACAGTTAAGGGCCCAATATACCCTTAACTGAGTTATTGGGATTACCTCTCAATCCTAACTCAACTTAAGTTCTAACTACAATAATTAAGATATTTAATAAACCATTCTTGTTTCGGTATGTCAATTGTTCTTCTAGCGAGCTTCCGGCAAACTTCCGACGATCTCTCGGCAATGTTTCGGCGGACTCCCGGCAAGCTCTTGGACTTTACGATGATCTTCTTGGCGAGTTCCGACGAGCTTCTTTGGCAAGCTCCCGGACTTCTCGGTCAGTTCCGGCGGAACTTCCGATGAATGCCTAAACTTCCGACGAACTCTCGAACTCCCAATGAAGTCTCGATCTTGACTCCGGCACAACATTTGCTTTATGTCTTACTGCTATCGTAGTTAATCCTACACACTTTTCTCAACATATAGATTAGATTAAATAATTTATAATTAATTTTATCATCAAAATATGAGATTCAACACATGCTACCATAGCGCGTGCCAGCACATCGACACTCGCTTTGATTCCGACAAGTACTACCATACCTTGTAAGCTATCTCTCACGTGAAACACAACATCACAAAGACGGAGAGCAAGCATAAAAAAGTGGTTGAACTGGTCCATGTAGCCCTCCTGCACCCACTCGCTATCTTCAACCAGCTTGTCGAGAAAGAGGAAGCGGTGGAGGCTATAGCGACGGATGAAGGCGGAGTTGTCTTAGTTTCCTCTTTACGATGAACTCTTTGTTCTCAAGTAGAAACTGAGTTCTTAACTCTCGCTTTAAGTCCTCCCATGTGTCCACCCAACACCGACCTTGTTGTATCCCCATTCAAATACATGGTTGCTATTGAAACTTTAGTCTCTTCAAAATCAGGCCTCATAGCTCGAAAGTATTGTTCCATGTCGAACAGAAAATTCTCGAGCTCTTTAGTATCTCGGGCACCTCCATAATAATACAGCTCGAGTGCTCTTAAGTTTTGTGGCGGCGTAACATGGGTGTTGCTTCCTCCCGCATTTAGTGCCCTTGTGAGGATGGTCACCCTAGAAGTGAGTTCTGTCACGACTTCCTATAGATGTTGCACGGAGTCTTTGGTATCGTCCGACAGTTGATCGACTAGGGCCTCGACCTTGTCGATTCGGGATTCAGTTTCTTCTTGTAAGCTCTCTACCCCAAGAAGCCTTCGCTGGCCTTGGTAGAGCTCCTCCAAGCTCGCTTCGAGAACATCCAAGCGGGTTTTCGCCATTGCGAGTCTCTCCTTATGGCTCTTCTTCCCGGTTGGCGCTCCAGATTGTGCCTCGTCTGCTCATGGAGAGTAGACAATTTCTCGCTCATCATGTTCACTATCACGATCCTCCAAAGTGGCTCCAACGACATGAGAGTGAGTTTGCATTGCAGCCCACTTGTGGTAGCTTGGGGCAAAGGTCTGGCTTGCCCCACCTTACTCGATTCGCCACGATGTTTTTCCATGGCAAAATTGTAAAGTTCCTTCACTGCTTACTCGCTTTGATACCACAATGTCACGGACTTAGCTAGAATTTCCTAAATCGTGAGGCACCCTTACGGCAAAGACACGAACTTAGCTTGAGTTGCCTAAGTCGTGACGCACCCTTGCGCTAACTTCTCAGACTTAACTAGGATTGCCTAAGTCATGGGGCGCCCTTGCGACATATGTATCCGCAAAGTTCAGCCTAGTTGCAACCTCGTACAGGTCCCAAAGGACCTATAAAACAGAAAGTTGATTAGATTGAAAATGAACGATGGATAAGTTCCGACGTCTCGTGAAGAGGAAAGCTTTACAAACAATTTAACAAACACCTTGTGTATACAGGAGAAAAGAGAGGAAGGAGAAAAACAAAGGACTTTAGAAGGTAGAACGAACAGTTGCAAGTCCACAAACAACTGCTCATCGGGTGCCGGGCGCAAAGGTAAGTTCCTGTCAAGAGAATGTGCGAACTTGTGAAGATTATAAAATGCCCAACAATATACCGAAGTCCCATCTTACCCTGTGCCACCTGGGGGGTTCCAGGGTGCTGAGATGGCTAACGTTTTGGGCGTTGCAGCGGGCTACAGAAAATAGCCCACGACATACGAAAATGGAGCCATTTTGGGGCTTTTTGGCCTGGTGCGGTGAGCGGTAGCATTGCAGCGCTGCAACCTGTTCGAATATATATTTTTACAAGCAAAACACATAACACCAAGGCAAAACATGCTGCCATGTCTCTGTTTAAGCATGCAAAAGCGACGAACGATTCGTTGAATGAAGTTGTTGTGAGTGTGTGATGACCGTTCGTGACACGATGCCCAAACTCATGGCACGAAGCCTTCTGCCGACACGTCGACCGATCCTTTGGCTCGACATCCAATCTTTTGACATGTTTCACTTCGGCCAAACATTGATTCTTCCTACTTTAATTAAATTGTCTCTTCATGATCGAAGCTAGTCCTGCGTCACTCAAAACGCATATTAGATCATAAACTTATCAATTAATTTTATCATCAAAATTCAAGATTCAACAACTACTTCGCCAACCATAGCGCTGCATGCCACTGTGAATGTCACTTGCTTCGATTCCGACAAGTACTACCATATCTTATAAGCCATCTCTCCCGTGAAGCATAACATTACAAAGACAAAGATCAAGCAGAAAAGAATGGTTGAATTGGTCCATGTAGCCCTCCTACACCCACTCACTCTCCTCGACCAGCTTATCAAGGAAGAGGAAGCGATGGAGGCCATAGTGATGGATGAAGGCAGAGAGGTAGAGCTAGGAGAGGTTGGAGGTGGAGGTGAGGGAGAGCTGAATTACCACATTGTAGGCACGACGGGAGAGGGCACACGAGATGACAAAGTGAGAGGAGATGGGGACGAAGGCACCTAGGAGGAGGAAGAGGGATCAAGAGATCACTGCATGCCTAATGTCGGACTAGTCGACGCACATTCACCTGAGACAGGGCCGGAGACTCTTGAGCTCATCGTCAGCGTGGGAGAGGTTGCATGCGTATGATGCCCTGCTAGACAGTAGCGACATGGTGCTGCTGTTGGTGGTTGCTTCCATGACGATGTCTCATCCCGCCATTGATGAAGATCTCAGTATTTTTTTTAAACTTAAATTAAGTATATCATTATATTAATAATTTATTGTGAGCCAGCATATCATGTAAGCAGAGTGTAAAGTCTGTTAACTTAGACTTGACGAGAGAAGCCTATATATTATATTTTTAAAAATATAAAGTTTATTTTAGATATAACTAAATCATAAGAGTTTGGGTTGATGTCCAAAATCATAAGAGTTAAAATAGATCTTTATTTTATTTTATAATATTTTGTTGGAGATACCGAGAATACTATAAACTTATTTAATAGAAGATCATAAATTGACATACAAGTCATACAAGTCATGTATATATAAACTTCACCTGTATATATAAACAAAAATGGTAGCAATCATGAGAAAACTCTCTTTTTGAATTTTTTTAAGGATATAAACAACAAGTGATCCCCCACATTTTTATAAACCCTAGGAATACGCCTGTCATTAGAGTGATCATAGAGTAAATCAAGTCATCGATTTTAGGTCGATCAGAATCGATCCAATTCTTTTATTATAGTGCTCTTAAATAGACATATAATACTTTCCAAAACACTATAAATCTGTTCAAAAATACTCTAATCGACATGGAAGTTTCTATATTTGTTTATGTTTATTTCTAAACTAATAAGGAAATGTATTTGGAATCTATTTTTTTATATGAGTTAAATTTTATTGGGTTTTGAGTCCATTTATTTTAGTTATAATATTTTTGAATTGACTTATAATATTTTTATAATATTTTGATGGAGATACCAATAATACTATAAGCTTATTTAAAAAAAATATCACATAGAAGTCTTCCTTATTTGGTTGTTCATGTTCATAAACTAATAAATAATAAGGATAAGGGGATTACTATTGACAATCATCTTATTTTGTAAAATCATCTAAAAATAATAAAATATAATTTTATTAAAAATAATTTTTTAATTACTAATCATATCCTTATTTTCCACAACCCCTCAATTGACTCACTCATAATATGATATCTTTTGAGTCAACCTAGATTGACATAGAAGATAATATATTTCGAGCTACTGTAGAAATATTTTAAATATCATCTTCCAGTTGAATTAAGCAATAGGTTGAGGACATTTACATATATTTGCATACGAGTATCCTAGAAATATTTAAAAAAATTAAAATTAGATTATAGATAGCAAAAAAAAGAATTGTCAATATATTCTTCAAACAATAATTATTTGAAATCATATTTTTTTTCATATAAATTGGTCTCTATTTGGTTTTGAGATAAGTTTACATTATTTGGTGGATGTGCAAAAAAAAATTAAAAAATAAATGATACAAAAGTCTCCCTATTTGATTGTTGTTATTCCTAAATCAATAAGGATGATTAGTTGAAATTTTATTTATATATATAAGCTAGTTTATATCAGGTTTTGAATCAATGTCTCACTTATAATATTTTTAAATAAACTTATAGTGTTTTGGTGGAGATATCAAAATTACTATAATCCTATTCAAAAATATGTCATAGGGTGTTTGAATAGAAATATACATATAAGGTGTTCAAATAGAAAAATATATATGTATTAAAAAACATATCAAAATTACATAAGATATTAGGGTTCATCGACCTATATCATAGCGTGTTGGGATAGAAAAATATAATTGATCATGTTGGAAGTATTTTAAAAATTATAAAAAGATGAATATACACCCTTAGAAAATATGAAAGGAGAATTTTATTTATAATTTTTTTTACTATTTATAATCACATGCTAAATATTGAATCTCGGATTTTGATGATGAAACCAATCAATATATGTTTATGTTTTAATCTGCATTTTGAGTGACGCAGGATACTTTGATCAAGATGAGACAATTAAAAAAGGAAAATCATGTTAGGCTGGAGGAACATGTCAGAAGATTGGACGTCAAGCCGGTGGATCGATCGACGTATCGACAGAAGGCTTCCAACTGTGGATTCGGGCATCGGGCCAAGAAAAGCGAACATTGCGCCAAGAATATCGGAGTTGCGGAATCAACTGGCCAATTGGACAATAGGCTGTAGGAGAGGACGATACGTCGAAGAATCGAACGAAGCGTTGAGGGACCAATGATATGCCGGATAACTTGATTAGATGCTTAGGATTAATTGTCTAGATCAAAGTGTGTTTTACATGTGCAAGATTAATTACGATAGATTGAAGACATAAAGCAGACAATGCGCTAAGGATATCGAAGTTGCGGAGTCAATTGGCCAATTGGGCAATAGGCCGCAAGAGAGGACGATGCGCCAAAGAATCGGACGAAGCGTCGAGAGACCAATGACATGACGGACAACTTGATTCGATGCTTAGGATTAATTGTCTAGATCGAAGTGTGTTTTACATGTGCAGAATATACTACGATAGCATGAAGATATAAAGCAAGTTTACCGGAGTCAAGTTCGATGGGTGTTCGAGAGTCTGCCGAAAGTCCGAAGAATCGTCGGAAGTGCTGCCGGAACCAACCGAGAAAGAATCGAGGACTTGCCGAAGTTTTTGAAAGTCCACCGGAAAGATCGTCGGAGGTTCGTAGAGATCACCGAGAAGGTTCGGATACTTGCTAAAGACTTGTTAAACTCGCCATAAGACTGGGAGCCTGCTGGGAGTCCGTCGGAAGAAATCCGAGGGTGTATCAGAAGTCCGCTGAAAGTTCGTCGAAAAGCTCGTCGAAAGGAAACTCAACGTTACCGGTTAAAGTTTGCTTAGGGCTATATCTTAATTTCATAGTTTACATATAATTTGGGTTAGGATTTAGGGTTAATCCTATAACCCGATTAGGGGCCAATTAGGCCTGAGTTTGGACTGATTTGGACCAAGTTTGGAGCCCAACCAGTGAGCTGGAACAATCCAGGCGGTGGCACCGCCCAGAATCCGAGAGGTCCGACGGTGGCAATACACTGTCGGACTGGGCGGTGGCACCGCCCAAAACCCGAGAGGACCGGCGGTGGCATCGCCAGTACACTATCAGTGTCAGACACTGACAAGCGGTGGCACCGCCACTGACAGGCGGTGGCACCGCCACTGACAGGAGGTGGCATCGTCAGCACCGGGAAACCCAAAAGCAATTCAAATTTGGAGCCCAAATTTGAATCCTCTTGGAGCCTATAAATACCCCTCAATTCTCAGCAGAGATAATACCTTTTTGACAAGTTAGAAAGTGAGAAAAAAACTCTAGCAAAGTCTTGTTTTCAATAACTTAAGTGTTCACCTCCCTCTTTCTCTTTGGAAAAATCTGTAAGAGTGTGAATCACTTGTAAAAAGGTTGTAAAAGGGGTATTTGGTCCTTCTCCTACAAAGTAATTTGCTAGTGGAAGTTGGAAGCCTCATCGATGAAGGCTTTGAAAGTGGATGTAGGTCATTTGATCGAACCACTATACATCGTGGTATTCCTTGAATGTGTGAGTGTTTAATTTTCTGAACCATTTCTCTACTTAGCTGCAAATCATTCGGTCTTCATCTCCCTACTCTTGACTACCTTTACTTAAGCTAATTTAGCTAAGTCATCCTTCGTCGAATTGAAATCTCTATACATTTACGAAATCGATTTCAAACTTACGAGTTTTAATCCGTTGCACTAATTCACCCCCCCCCCCTCTTAGTGCTGTTCCGATCCTAACAATTGGTATCAGAGCAAGGCTCACTCTCATATTTGGTTTAATAACCAAAAGAGATGGCTTACTCCGGCATGCACGAGGGTCACTCTATTACACGTCCGCCTATGTTTAATGAGTCGGATTACACGTATTGGAAGACTCGTATGAGGATCTTCCTTATTTCCATGGATTTTGAGATTTGAAATATTGTCAAAAATGGATTTAAAAAATCTTCTCTTCCGATGAGCGAATAGGATGAATCGGAGAAGAAGGTTTTTTACTTTAAACGCAAAGGCTATGAATGCCTTGTTTTGTGCACTTGACAAAAATGAATTTAATTGTGTTTCGATTTGTGATTTGACTTTTGATATTTGGAGAACTCTTGAGGTCACTCATGAAGGCTCTAGCCGAGTGAAAGAGTCCAAAATCAACATTCTTATGCTTTCTTACGAATTTTTCCGGATGAAACCAAGTGAGTCCATCGGAGACATGTACACCCGTTTCACGGATGTCATCAATGGATTCAAAGCTCTTAGTAAAGGTTTTTCTAACTTTAAACTAGTAACTAAAATTTTAAGATCCCTTCCAAAGAGTTGGGATCTAAAAGTTATGGCTATTCAAAAGGCCAAGGACCTTAAAAGATTTCCTCTCGAAGAACTTATTGGGTCTCTAATGACCTACGAAATGAACAATGTGGCAAAAAGGGAACTTGAGAACAACCTTCCAAAGAATAGGAAGAATTTAGGACATAGAACATTTGAAGACCACTCGAGCATAAGCTCAAGTGATGGTGAATTTAAACTACAAATGAAATAAAAATTAAAAAACAAAAAGAACGGAACTACTTGCTGTGAACGCAAGAAGAAGAATAAAAATTTGGATGAATCGAGCTCCTCTAAAGACGAGGAGAAAATCAAGAAAGGCGAGGTGGTAAACTACGCCTTAACCGCTTTCAATGATGAGGTAATCGAAACCCCCTTAATTTATTTTGAAATTACTTGATGTTTTCCATGATGTATTTTTTTAATAATTATTTTTCTAAAAAATTGCATGTTTAAAAAATTAAAAATACAAAAATAGGATCATGATCATAATTTTAAAAATAATAATAAAAATTACATGTTTTATATTAATGGAATAAAATGGTAGATTTAAACCTAATGATCATATGTATGTTTTTCTTAAAAAGAAAAAATGTGTATCTTGATGATTTCCGATTTTGATTGAAACCATTGATGTTTTAATGAAAATATTAAGAAGTTTAATATCATGCTTAATGATGATGCATGGCTTTTGTATGGAAAACTAAGCATGAAAAGATAGATTCACCTAAAAAGAAAAAATACATGACTACAACAAATAACAAAATGATTTTGGTTGAAAATACCTTATGCTTAATGAAACCATGATTGATGAATATCCTTTATGTTTAATGATTTCTTTGCCTTGTATGTCCTATCATGATGAATATTTTGAAAATAAATGAAATCATGTTTGATTTGAAGTAATGCATAATGATCATGCTTAATAAGTTTTCTTTCAAAATGATGCATATTGATTTTTATGATTTATGGATTATCGATTTTTACGATAATAAAAGTGGCCTTTTCAGTTAAAAAAAATGATGATTCATGTTTTGATTTGACATAAATGAAATAGGCATGCTTATATAAAATATTGTAAGTGTCATGCTTGACGATTATATATTTAATGATGCATAAAGTTGTAATGAAAATATTAAAATTTTGATACAATGAATTGACGATTTTATGCATGAGATTTTAAAGTTATACATGATGATTTTTGTGGTTTATTGATCTTGATGGTTTTCATGACGAAATTTATTTTTCGATCCTAAACGTTGATGCATGGTTTTAACATAAGAACAAATATTTGAGCATGCTAATATAAAATCAATCATGATTGATGAATATCCTTTATAAAATCAAATATTTTCAAAATACCTTATGCTTAATGAAACCATGATTGATGAATATCCTTTATGTTTAATGATTTCTTTGCCTTGTATATCCTATCATGATGAATATTTTGAAAATAAATGAAATCATGTTTGATTTGAAGTAATGCATAATGATCATGCTTAATAAGTTTTCTTTCAAAATGATGCATATTGATTTTTATGATTTATGGATTATCGATTTTTACGATAATAAAAGTGGCCTTTTCAGTTAAAAAAAATGATGATTCATGTTTTGATTTGACATAAATGAAATAGGCATGCTTATATAAAATATTGTAAGTGTCATGCTTGACGATTATATATTTAATGATGCATAAAGTTGTAATGAAAATATTAAAATTTTGATACCATGAATTGACGATTTTATGCATGAGATTTTAAAGTTATACATGATGATTTTTGTGGTTTATTGATCTTGATGGTTTTCATGACGAAATTTATTTTTCGATCCTAAACGTTGATGCATGGTTTTAACATAAGAACAAATATTTGAGCATGCTAATATAAAATCAATCACATAAATTGAAACAACTAAAAAGAGAAAAGTATTTTTCTTAAAAAAAAATTTTCTCTATCTTATTGACTTTAATGAATCTATTTAATCATCTTAAAAGTGATTTTGATGATTTTGATGATTTGAATGAGTTTCATCTAACCACGATTTTTATCTTGATTTCTGAAAATTATAACTTGAAAATTTATTTTATAAATAAAGATTGTCTATTATGATTCTTTCTTTTCACTATTTGAGTTATTAAAAAAGAATCATAATATGTCTGTTGATATTCAAAATTTATGTTCACTATTTATGTATCTCATCACCAAAATTCTTTTTGATATTCTTCATGTGATGATATGAATGCATGAAACGCTCATGATATGATTTTTATACAATTCCCTGTATTCATGAAATATTTATCTTATCATCCAATTAATTCTTCTTGATGTTCCTAATGTGATGAAATGAAATTATGCATGAAATACAAATGAGAAGTTAATGATCATGCATGATAAGATGTAATGAACTTTGACATTTAGATACCATCAATTGAAAATCTATGATCATGTTGCCAAAATGATGTATCATGAATACTTAAATATCATATATGATATGCTTATAATGATGATTGATTTATTTGTATCATGCATGAAAAATGAAATGTATGGTTTTGAAATTGTGCATGTTCGAATTTAAAAATATGATGATGCATAATGATGAAATTATGTAATGAAAATATTAAACATTTTGAAACCATGTTTTAATGTCATGCATAATGATCATGCTTAATAAATTTCAAAATTATACATGGTGATTTTTAAGTAATTTATGGATTATCGATTTTTATCATGATAAAATGTTACATTTTCGGTTTTAAGTATGATATATGTTTTCATACAAAAAACTTGAGTATATTGATTTGAAATCATGTTTAATGGTTTTATAATTCGAAATTATGTATGATGAATCTTGCGATTTACGGATTATTGATTTTTACCATAATGAAAGTGCCTTATTGATCTATGTCATAATAAATCTTACACTTTCAGTTTTAAACATGGTATATGTTTTTATTTGGCATAAATGAAATAAAATCATATGAATTGAAGCAACCAAAAAGAGGAAAATATTTTTTAAAAAAATTAATTTTCTCTATCTTATTGATCTTGATGATTATTATGATAAATCTATGTATACCATTTTGAATCTCTTGTAAGTAATGTTGAAATTTTTATGAATTTGACGATTTGAATTTGAATGAGTTTGTATTTAAATCATGATCTTGATTTCTTGGATTTACTACTTGAGATTTTTTTTAATCACGATCTCTTCTTTGTACACCTACAATTTTTGTTATTTATAAAAAGAAGAGATTTGATAAAATGAATCATGTCTTTTGTAATTCAAGAGGTCTTATCTTTCATGACATGTGTTAGAATCAAGAGCACTAAGAGGGGGGGGGGGTGAACTAGTGCAGCGGAAAAACTTTCGCCGATTTCAAACGACGTTCGTACGATGAAATCATTTCTGACGTAAAACCATTTTCGGAAACTTAACTTGAAAGCGAGTTCGTAAAGGAGTGCAGCAAAAGTAACGAGGAAGTAAAGCATATATGGAGGTTTACAGTAAGGTAAATAGCAAGAATAAATACAAACTAGAGAGCATCGCAATTTTAGAGTGGTTTGGTCAATCTTGACCTACATCCACTTTTGGCTTCCTCCTCCGACGAGGTCACCAACGTCCACTAGAGGCTTTCTTTCAATAGGCGAAAGCCAACCACCTTTTACACATTTTCTTTTTTTGACGGGCTTAGGAGACAACCCTTATAGATTTTCACTCCTCTCTTGAATGATCAAAACTTAGAAGAAGAGAGGGAGAAGAACTTCTAGCCATTTACAACACTTTTAAGCTCTCAAATTCTTAGAATAAATGTAAGCTTTCGATTTCCCTTTCATGCAGAAAGGGTGGGGTTTATATAGGCCCCAATCAGTTTGAATTTGAAATTGAGAAGTATCATCTCCCGGTTTTTCGGGGTCCTAGCGGTACTACTGCCTGACTTTGCTTGGAGATCAAGCTCAGGCGTTACCACCGCCTGACAGGGGCAGTACCATCGCCCAAAATTCCTAGGAGACCAAGTCTCCTGGGTGGTGCCACTGTTGGCTAGGAATTCTGGGTCCGAATGAGTCGATCCATTCTGCCTAATTTGGGACTGTCAAGGGCCCAATTGCCCCTAGATTAAGTTAATATGATCACCTTCTCATTCCTAACTTAATCTACATGCTAACTACGATATTTAAGATATTAATACTATAACTTGCTCCGGTGCGTCAATCGCTTCTTCCGGCGAGCTTATGGCGAACATTCGACGAACCCTCGGTGATGCTCTAGTAAACTTTCGCCAAACTCTTGGACTTGCGACGATCCAATTGGCAAGTTCTGATGAGCTTCTTTGGCAAGCTCCTGGACTTCTCGGATTTGTTCCTGCAGTACCTTCGACGACCATCCAGACTTCCGTCGAACTCTCGAACCCCCAACGTGATCATGGTCTTGACTCCGGCGCAACTCTTGCTGCATGTCTTACTGCCATCGTAGTTAATCCTGCACACTTGTCTCAACATATGGATTAGATAACAAATGACAATTGACTTCATTATCAAAATTCGAGATTCAACAATCTCCCCTTTTTTGATGATAGCAATCAATTGATAACGGAGTTAACCTTAACTCTCCCTATCTATATGCCATACTTGAGATAAGTCATTCTTCAATTCAAAGCCTTTGAATTCAAGAGACATATTGATAAGTTAAGATCGTTTAACCTTATCAATACTCCCATCATGATTCCTATCATGATGTATTTCTCTGAAAAGGATATCAAGGCTTGACATCCATTTTCAGGTTTTACATTTTAAATATGAAAGATAGCAATCATAGCAATTCATCATATGGTAAGATATCAACATGTAAAATTACAATGTAAGTTCTTGATATCTTAACATAATGCAAATATTTCAAGTGTTTAGCAATCATAGTATTTCATCTCATGACAAGATATCAATTTGTAGAATTGTGATGTAAGCTCTAGATATCTTAACATAGTACAAATATAGCAATCATAGCAATTCTATCACCAATTTATCATATATTTTGATGCAAGCTTTTGATATCTTAACATAATTCAAATATGGCACCCATAGCAATTCTATCATCAATTTACCATGTATTTCTCCCCCTTTGTCATCAACAAAAAGGAAAACTATTTAAGCAAACTTTAAGCATAAGTGCGGTAATGATTCAAACATTTCAAGGATACCAATTAAGCAAACATCTCAAGAAAAACATAACATGGAGATAGCTTTTGTTACTTCTTCTTTTTTATTTGTCATTATCTTTTTGCATGAAGGAGGAAGGTCATTTGTGAGTTTACTTAATAAAGTTAAAATCGATAAGAGATTAAATCATGCTTCATTTTTGCAAGGATCAAGATATGTATGTGAATCAAATCCTTAGCAAGTGTTAAAAAAGATCTTCCTTTTTCAAGAAGGAATTCATAAGAAGGAATCATTTCATCAAATTTATTTCTCGAAAAAATATTTTTCACACGATAAGTCTATGAGAGATGCATTTGTTAATTGATTCGATATATCAATGATATGAAACAAACTCGATATGACATATGCTTATGAAAGCTACATTAAGTCTGAAAGAGAAATACTAAATCATGTTAGGATCGAGAAAATCCGAAAGTGAAATTTAACACTTTCATGCATTCGGACATGGTTTTGCTATAGATTTTCAAACATAATCATAAAGATAAAACATGTTTATCATCATGGAAATTTTTGTATCCAAAACACATAATTTCCAACATGTTATTAAGACATGTAATCGTATAAGCTTCTCATCATAGCATTAAATGATTGAATCAAGAAAGTCCAAAAAATAATTTTAATAAGTTCATGCATTAGGACAAATTAACATTCCTAATTCTCTTTTAATGAAATCAAATTATTCTTCACTTAAAGACTTTGTAAAATTATCAGCTAGTTGATGTTTAGTATCAATGAACTCTATAATTACATCGTGATTAGTGACATGATCTCATATAAAGTGATGTCTAATATCAATATGCTCTGTTCTTGAGTGTTGAATGAGATTCTTTGTTAAGCATATTGCACTTGTGTTATCACATTTAATGGGAATATTTTTAAAATGAACTTTATAATCTTCTAAGATGTTTTTCATTCGCACAACTTGTGCACAACATGCACTAGCTGTAATATACTCAGCTTCAGTTGTTGATAGTGCAACCGAGTTTTGTTTCTTAGATGACCAGGAAACAAGGGCATGTCCTAAAAATTGACATGTCCCTGATGTGCTTTTTCTATCTAGTCTACACCCAGCAAAATCCGCATTAGTATAAGCAATTAGCTCAAAATTCTCGGATTTTGGATACCATAATCCTATATTTATGGTACCTTTAAGATATCTAAGTATTCTTTTAACTGCTTTGAGATGAGATATCTTAGGGTTTGATTGAAACCTAGCACAAAGTTCTACACTGAACATGATATCTGGTCTAGTTGTAGTGAGGTAAAGTAAACTTCCTATCATACCCCTATAAGTTTTTTGATCGAAGCTTTCTCCACTTTCATCAACTTCTAACTTAGTGGAGGTGCTCATAGAAGTGTTGATAGCTTTTGAGCTATCCATATTAAATCTATTTAGTAAATCTAAAGCATATTTAGTTTGACTAATAAAGATGTCATTGCTTAGTTGCTTAATTTGTAAGCTTAAGAAGAAGGTTAATTCTCCCATCAAACTCATTTCAAATTCGAGATTCATAGTTTTAGTAAAAGATTCACAAAGAGATTCATTCATAGAACCAAAGATAATACCATCAACATAAATTTGAATAATGAGAAAATTATTTTTAAAATTCTTGATAAACAATGTAGTATCGACCTTGCCTTTTGTGAAATTATTTTTAATAAGAAAAGAACTAAGTCTCTCGTACCAAGCACTTGGGACTTGTTTTAAACCATAGAGAGCTTTAGTTAATTTAAACACATGATTAGGGAGGCTATTATTTTCAAATCCAGGAGGTTGTTCAACATAAACTTCTTCGGAAATAAAGCCATTAAGAAAAGTGCTTTTAACATCCATTTGAAACAACTTAAAATTGTTATTGCTAGCATAGGTAAGGAGCATCCTTTTGGCTTCTAATCGAGCTACAGGAGTGAAGGTTTCTTCATAATCGATACATTCTTCTTGGTTGAAACCTTTGGCCACTAATCTAGCCTTGTTTCTAACCACGATACCATATTTATCTTACTTGTTTCTAAAGACCCATTTAGTACTAATAACTAAATAGTCATTTAGTCTAGGAACAAGCTTCCACACCTCATTTCTCTCAAATTAATTTAACTCATCTTGCATTACGATAATCCATGAATCATCTTTCATAGTTTCGTCAATACATTTAGGTTCAATTTGGGAGAGAAAAGCGGCATTGACAGAAAATTTTTTAAGAGAAGAACGTGTTTGAACCCCCTTAGATGTGTCTCCTAGGATTAGCTCCTTAGGATGAGCATATACATACTTCCAATCCTTGGGTAAGGATGTTTCGGAAGTGGATGCATCCAAGTTGCTAGTTGGAGAAGGGGTTTCATTTAAATTCAAAGAATCGAAATTAACATCATCATCAAAATCATTTTTCTTGATTTCGAAAATCTCATTAAAAACAACATGAATGGATTCTTCTATAATTAAAGTTCTTTTATTGAAGATATGAAAAGCTTTAAAAACCGAAGAATAACCAAGAAAAATTTCCTCATCGGATTTAGTATCAAATTTTCCTAAGACATTTTTTTCATTCAAGATAAAATACTTACACCCAAAAACTTTAAAATATGAAACATTAGGTTTTTTATTGTTCCACAACTCATAGAAAGTTTTGGAGAGTAAGGGTCTTACTAGAACTCTATTCAAAATATAGCATGCAGTGTTTATGGCTTCGGCCCAAAAATATTTGGGTAGGCTATGTTCATTCAACATGGTTCTTGCCATTTCTTGTAAATTTCTATTCTTTCTTTCTACTGCTCCATTTTGTTGAGGATTTCTTGGAGTAGAGAAGTTATGGTTGTATCCATTAGATTCACAAAATTCTTGAAAATCACGGTTTTGAAATTCACCACCATGATCACTTCGAATTAATGAAATCATAAAACCCTTTTCATTTTGAACAAGTTTATAAAACTTGGTGAAATATCTAAAGCATTCATTTTTGTGTTTCAAGAAATAAGTCCATATGTATCTACTATAGTCATCTATAATAACAAAGGCATATTTGCTACCTCCTAGGCTTGATGTAGAGATTAGTCCGAACAAGTCCATATGGATCAATTGTAAGGGCCTAGAGGTGCTTATTTGATTCTTAGATTTGAAACTACCTTTAATTTGTTTTCCTAGTTGACAAGTATCACACAAATTATCTTTGATGAACTTGATATGAGGAATTCCTCTCACAAGTTCTTTGGATGATATTTGAGTGATTAGTTTCATGCTAGCATGACCTAATCTCCTAAGCCAAAGCCAAGCATCCTCATTCAAAACCGAGAAACACATTTTATTACAAAGATCATTGATGTCAATGGTGTATACATTATTTTATTTTAATACAATCATATATGTGTTTTTGTGTAGTTTTTCAATGATGCAAGCATTAGATTCGAATTTGACAATATATCCTTTATCACATAGTTGACTAATGCTCAAGAGGTTATGTTTTAAACCATCAACTAACAGAATATCTTCAATAAAGAAGTTAGATTTATTACCTATGGTTCCTTTGCCAATGATTTTACCCTTGTTGTTATCTCCGAAGGTGACATAGCCTTCGTCTATGCTAGTGAGCTTAGAGAATTGAGATGGATCTCCGGTCATATGCCTTGAGCATCCACTATCGAGGTACCATCTCTTGCTCCTAGCTTGTGATGGTATATATTTCTACAAGAAAGGATGATTTTTAGGTACCCATTTACTTTTGGGTGCCTTAAAAACTGATCTAAATTGTTTATCATGTTGCATAGAATTTATCATGGTTCCTTTAGGAACCCAAATCAGTTTGTTTAGACTAACTTTCTTAAATGGACAATGATAAGTTCTATATCCATGTTTGCAATAAAAGTTGCATCTGCTTTAGTGCCGAACATGTAAGATAGGGCCTTTAATAAAGGTGGTTGGATTTTGGTGAGGACTTCTCACAAATCCGATTCCATTTTTTTTAGGAATGTGACCCTTATTTGTAAGGATCATATTCAAAGACTTGCTACCAACCTCGAATTTCTTCAAGGTGTCCTTAAGTAGCAAGTTCTCCTTTTGGAGAGTTTCTAGATCATGACATTTTAAACATGGAGCTAAACTATTATGATATTCAGTTTTTAAATTTATCAAAATTACTAATAAGACTATCATGCTCCTTTTTTAACAATTTATATTTCTACTAATTGTTTTGCATTCATCAAATAAGCCATGGAAAGCATTTAATAATTCATCAAATGATAAATCTGTATCAATTAAATTCGTTACCTTCTCTCCGATGGCCATTAGGGCGTAGTAAGCTGTTAGGATCTGAGCGCCACTAAGAGGGGGGGGGGGGGGTGAATTAGTGCAGCGGATTAAAACTTTCGTTTCGACAAATCTTTTGAAACGATAATAACCGAACTTAAAAAGCTTAACTTGAACGCGTGTTCGTAAAGATATGCAGCAAAGGTAATGAGGAAATAAAGCACGTAAGAAGGTTTGCAGTAATGTAAATAGCAATAAGAGAATGCAAACCAGAGATCACACCGATTTTAAAGTGGTTCGGTCAAATGACCTACATCCACTTGCGAGGCCCTCTTCGATGAGGCTCCCACCTTCCACTAGCAAATCTCTTGAAGGGGAAGGGCAAATACCCCTCTTACAACCTTTTACAAATGGTTCACACTCTTACAAATTTTTGAAGAGAAAGAAGGAGGTGAACACTCAAGAAATTGAAAACAAGACTTGCTAAGACTTTTCTAAGACCTTTCTCTCAATCAATTACTTCTCAAAAAGTTGTAATCTCAGTTGAGATTTGAGGGGTATTTATAGGCCTCAAGAGGATTCAAATTTGGGCTCCAAAATTTGAATTCTCTTTGGTTCCCGATGCTGGCGGTGCCACCGCCTGTCAGTGGCGGTGCCACCGCTTGTCAGTGTCTGACACAGACAGTAGACTGGCGGTGTCACCGCCCAGCCAAGCGGTGCCACCACTTGGTTCTCGGGTTCTAGGCGGTGCCACCACCTAATCTGGCGGTGCCACCGCCTACACTATTTCAGCTCACTGGTTGGGCTCCAAACTTGGCCCAAACCAGTCCGAACTCGGGCCCAATTGGCCCCTACTTGAGTTATAGGATTAACACCTAATCCTAACCCTAATTAATGTGCTAACTATGAATTTAAAGACATTTTCTAAGCTATTACAAAGTTCGCAAGTCAAGACTTTTTTCCGGCGAGCTTCCGGCGAACTTCCGACGGTCTTCCGACGAACTCTCGGAAACCATTCTACGGACTCCCGGCAAGCTCCTAGACTTCACGATTTGATCTTGGCGAGTTCCAATGAGCTTCTTTGGCAAGCTCTGATCTTTCTCGGTGAGCTCCGCGAACTTCCAACGAACCTTCCGGCGAGCTTCCGAAAAACCCTTCGGCAAGCTCCATACTCATTCTCAGCTAGTTCCGGTAGCATTCCCGACGAACCTTCGGACTTTCGTCGAACTCTCGAACTCACAACAAATCCTTCGTGCTTGATTCCGACACTTTGTTTCGCTTTATGTCTTCGTCGTTATCGTAGTTAATCATGCACACACAAGCCAAAACTCTACTCCGATCTAGACAATTATTACAACGCGAATTGACATTCTGTTGCCCGGCACATCATTGGTTGGTGCTTCGTCCGATTCTTCAGCGTATCGTCCTCTCTTGCGGCTTGTTGCCCAATCGATAGTTGACCTCTGCAACCCCGATATCCTTGGCGTAATTCCGCTCTTGGCCCGATGCCCGACGTCCGAAGCCTTCTGCCATCCAATATCCTAACGTGATCTCCTCTGGCGCAACGTCAATTCCTCTTACGTTAACTGTCTAATCCTGATCAAGTAGACCTGCATCAGTCAAAATGCAGTTTAACATATAAACACAATCAATTAGTTTCATCATCAAAATCCGAGATTCAACATGAGCAACTTGCTCGGTGTTGGACTCCTCTTCTTTCGGACGTGGTTGAGTCATCTCACGTTGCTTTGAGCACCTTCTTCTTTGGTGTTCTCTTCTTGGCTTGAGGACAATCACTTTTGTAGTGTCCCGGCTTCTTGCATTCGTAGCAAATAACTTGGTCCTTCTTGGGTTCAAATTTATTTTTTGTGTCATTTTTAAACTTATTTTTTTTAATGAATTTTTTAAATTTCCTTGTTAGAAGTGCCAAGTAATCGTCATAGTCCTCATCACTTGAGTTTTCTCTCAAGTGGTATTCTAAAGTTCTAAGTACCATATCCTTCTTGTTCTTTGGAAGGATGTCTTCTTGCTCTTTATGAGCTTTGCAAGTCATTTCGTAGGTCATTAATGATCCAATTAATTCTTCAAGAGGGAAGTTGTTTAAATCTTTAGCCTCTTGAATAGTAGTGACTTTAGGGTACCAACTCTTTGGAAGCAATCTTAGAATCTTATTCACAAGCTCAAAATCCGAAAAACTTTTATCGAGTCCTTTTAGACTATTGATGACATCTGTAGAACGGGTGTACATGTCGCCTATGGTCTCGCTCGGTTTCATTCGAAAAGGTTCAAAAGAATATATTAAAAGATTGATTTTTGACTCTTTTACTCTACTCATGCTTTCGTGAGTCACTTCGAGTGTGTGCCAAATATCAAATGCAGTTTCACAAACCGAAACACGATTGAACTCGTTTTTATCAAGCGCACAAAATAAGGCATTCATAGCCTTTGCAATAAGAGCGAAAGTATTCTTCTCCAATTCATTACAATTGATCATTGGAACAGAAGACTTTAAAAATTCATTTTCAACAAGATTCCAAAGTTCAAATCTATGGAAATAAGGAAGATCCTCATTCAGGTCTTCCAGTAGGTTTAGTCCATCCCATTAAACATGGGTGGACATGTAATAGAGTGGCCCTCTTGGTTTCCGGCATATGCCATCTCTCTTGGGTTTTAATCCGATTAAGAGTTAACCTCGCTCTGATACCAATTGTTAGGATCAAGAGCACTAAGAGTGGGGGGGGGGGGAGGAGGGGGGTGAATTAGTGCAGCGGAAAAACTTTCGTCGATTTCAAACGACGTTCGTACGATGAAATCGTTTCCGACGTAAAACCGTTTTCGGAAACTTAACTTGAAAGTGAGTTCGTAAAGGAGTGCAGCAAAAGTAATGAGGAAGTAAAGGATATATGGAGGTTTGCAGTAAGGTAAACAACAATAATAAATGCAAACCAGAGAGCATCGCAATTTTAGAGTGGTTCGGGCAATCTTGTCCTACATCCACTTTTGGCTTCCTCCTCCGACGAGGTCATCGACGTACACTAGAGGCCTTCCTTCAATAGGCGAAGGTCAACCACCTTTTATATCTTTTCTCCTTTTGACGGGCTTAGGAGACAACCCTTACAGATTTTCACTCCTCTCTTGAATGATCAAAACTTAGAAGAAGAGATGGAGAAGAACTTCTAGCCTTTTACAATACTTTTAAGCTCTCAAATTCTCAGAATAAATGTAAGCTTTCAGTTTCCCTTTTATGGGGGAAAGGGTGGGGTTTATATAGGCCCCAATCAATTTGAATTTAGAGTTGAAAAGTGTCATCTCCCGGTTTTTGACAGATTAATACCATGATGATTTGAAACATTTATGATTTGGAATGATGCATATGTTTTTTATTATGATGATGTATGTAATGTATTGCATATGATGTGTATCATGAATGCTTTAAATGATAAATATTTGATACCAACAATCATGAAATGATAAATACTTCAAAATATTGATTTAATGTTTAGTATCATTAATACTTTATTATCATACATGAAAATAGTGATAAATATTTTAAAAATAAATGTTTGTATCATGTTAGATGATTTTACATTTTGTGCATGATGAGTTATAGTGATGATTGAAGCAATGATGAAATATTCATGATAAAATAATTATTTTGACATTCAAGACTTGAATTTTCATCTATGCTATTTACCTTTATCATAATTTAGAAATTAACGTAAAGGGTCTTCTCTTCTTTTTGACAATGACAAAGGGGGGAGCAAAATATGCTAGAAAGCTAATTTGCTAGCTCACACAATTCAAGAAAAAAAAAAACAAAAATTATACTTCTCAAAAGAGAAGAAATTGCTATCTTGAACATCACCAAAGAGTGCTATCTTGCCTATCTTAAGAAACAAAAAGTTAACTTGCACATCTAGCAAAACTTATATTTCAAGAAGCAAGAGTTGCTTTCTTAAATATATCAAAATTGCTAGCTTACATGTCTTAAAATGTTAAAATTTTTTTGCTAGCTTGTATATTGTAAACTTGCTATCGTACTACCATGTATATCTATGATGATAGCAAACTTGCATGATGATAAAAATGGATATTATGTTTTTCATACAATAAGTTTAACTTGTATATCACAAACACTTGATTATGCTACTTCTCCTTTTTGTTGATGATAAAGGGGGAGAAGTATGTTGATTATATGTCATGATTTTATCATGACATGTTGCTTGGATTTCTGAATCCAAGAGTTTCTATCAATATGGTATATTGATAGGGGGAGTTTATTTAAACTCCGGAAGTTAAGGTTAACTCCATCGTCGATTGGTTGTCATCATCAAAAAGGGAAAGATTGTTGAATCTCGGATTTTGATGATGAAACCAATCAATATGTGTTTATGTTTTAATCTGCGTTTTGAGTGACGTTGGATGCTTCGATCAAGATGAGATAATTAAAGTAGGAAAATCATGTTGGGCCGGAGGAATATGTCAGAAGATTGGACATCGAGCCGGTGGATCGATCGACATATCGACAAAAGGCTTCGAGCCATGGATTCGGGCATCGGGCCAAGAAAAGCGGATATTGCGCCAAGGATATCGGAGTTACGGAGTCAACTAGCCAATTGGGCAATAGGCCACAAGATAGGACGATGCGCCGAAGAATCGGACGAAGCGTCGAGAGACCAATGACATGCCGGACAACTTGATTAGATGCTTAGGATTAATTGTCTAGATCGAAGTGTGTTTTACATGTGTAGGATTAACTATGATAGCATGAAGACATAAAACAAGTTTACCGGAGTCAAGTTCGATGGGTGTTCGAGAGTCCGCCGAAAGTCCGAAGAATCATCGGAAGTGTTGCTGGAACCAACCGAGAAAGAATCGGGGACTTACCGAAGTTTCCGGAAGTCCGCCGAAAAGATCGTCGGAGGTTCACGGAGATCACCGAGAAGGTTCAGATACTTGCTAAAGACTCGTTGAACTCGCCACAAGACCGGGAGCCTACTGGGAGTTCGTCGGAAGAAATCTGAGGGTGTATCAGAAGTCCGCTGGAAGTTCGTCGGAAAGCTCACCGGAAGGAAACTCGACATTGCCAATTAAAATTTTCTTAGGGCTATGTCTTAATTTTGTAGTTTGCATATAATTTGGGTTAGGATTAAGGGTTAATCCTATAACCCGGTTAGGGGCCAATTAGGCCCGAGTTTGGACTGGTTTGGGTCAAGTTTGGAGCCCAACCAATGAGCTGGAATAGTCCAAGCGGTGGCACCGCTGGACTAGGCGGTGGCACCCGCCCAGAACTCGAGAGGTCCGGCGGTGGCACCGCCTAGAACCCGAGAGGACCGACGGTGGCACCGCCAGTACACTGTCAGTGTCAGACATTAACAAGCGGTGGCACCGCCACCGGGAAACCCAAAAGCGATTCAAATTTGGAGCTCAAATTTGAATCCTCTTGGGGCCTATAAATACCCCTCAATTCTCAACAGAGATAATACCTTTTTGACAAGTTAGAAAGTGAGAAAAAACTCTAGTAAAGTCTTGTTTTCAATAGCTTAAGTGTTCACCTTCCTCTTTCTCTTTGGAAAAATCTGTAAGAGTGTGAACTGTAAGAATATTGTAAGAGGGGTATTTGATCCTTCCTCTACAAAGTGATTTGCTAGTGGAAGTTGAAAGCCTCATTGAATAAGGCTTCGAAAGTGGATGTAAGTCATTTGACCGAACCACTATACATCGTGGTGTTCCTTGAATGTGTGAGTGTTTAATTTTTTGAACCATTTCTCTACTTAGTTGCAAATCGTTCGATCTTCATCTCCCTACTCTTGACTACCTTTACTCAAGCTATTTTAGCTAAGTCATCCTTCGTCGAATCGAAATCTCTACACATTTACGAAATCGATTTCAAACTTATGAGTTTTAATCCGTTGCACTAATTCACCCCCCGTTAGTGCTACTCGGATCCTAATACTAAAAACTTTTAATATTTATAAAATATTCCTCTAAATACTCTCAACTTATCATTTAATTCTAACAAACTTACATTAGTCGAATATCTTTCATTTTTGATGATGTAAAATGATAGAAAAAGATGGATAATCAAATAGAACAATTTGAATATAGATGAGAATGTCAGAAATAATTTTTTATGTTTGTTAGATCGATTTAATATTTTTTAGATTTAAAACGTCAGATTTAGATTCAAAAAGATAATATTCCTAATATTTTCAGAAAGATATAATCTTTTGGATAATATGTATAAACCTAAAAGACGTCTGGACCAATTGAGAGGTTGTGAAAAATAAATATATGATTAGTAAAAAAATTATTTAATAAAATTATATTTTATTATTTTTAAAATAATTATATGAAGCAATGGATCGTAAATAGAAAAAAAAAAGAAAAGTTGCGAATAGCAGCAATTTCCAGTATAAAAAACGTACCAAACTAAATAAGAGTTTTTTACTTGAAAAGGCCGAACAATAATCCCATTAACCGATTTCTATGCTTGCCGCCTAATTCGAACTTATTTTGCCTCCAAATCACCTTACATCATTATCATCATCGAGGAACTCAAACCCTAAACCACGTCGATCCTGTCCAATGGCGCTCCCCTTCTCCCATTCCATCCCCTCCCCCGTCTCCCTCCACCCAATGCCCTCGCATTTGGCCGCGGACGCGCCCGCCGTCTCCGTCCTCCCCCGCTCGACCGACCACCACCACCGCAAGCTCGTCATCTCGGGGGGTGGCCACCTCTCCGGCCACGTCCCCATCAGCGGCTCCAAGAACTCCGCCCTCGCCGTGCTGGCCGGCGCCCTCTGCTGCTCCGGCGGCGCCGTGGAGGTCCGGGGCGTGCCCGACATCTCCGACGCCCGCGCGATGGTGGCGATCCTCCGCTCCCTGGGGGCGCAGGTGCAGGAAAGGGGCGGCGGGGAGTTGGCGGTGGACTCCACCGCGCTGAGCTCGGCGGAGCCGGCAGCGGACGAGGTCAGGAAGATCCGGGCGGGGTTCTTTGTGCTGGGCCCCCTGGTCGCGCGGCTTGGGGAGGCGGCAGTCGCTCTGCCGGGCGGGTGCAGCATCGGAGCGCGCCCTGTTGATCTCTACCTCCGTGGCCTCTCCGCTCTCGGCGGTGTCGTGGAACTGAGTTAAGTCAATTCTTGGCTTTGCCTTCGTGATTACCTATAGCTGCTGTGTTTCATAGCACTTCGAGGGAGGATTGCCACAATTCACATCAACAAGAAAATAAATGAAATCAAGAACGAAATCCCAAACCATTTCTAAGCCATTAAGCATCTGACATGCGTTTTTGCACTTGAACAGGCATGGGAAAGTGCATGTGAAGGCAGCAAATGGCAGAGGACTCACCGGAGGACGGTTCCATCTCGATTACCCGAGTGTTGGCGCAAGTGAAACCCTCATGATGGCGGCTTCAATGGCAGAGGGAGTGTCCGTGCTCACCAACGTAGCTCAGGTTCCAACTCTCAAACACATCAAGTTTTCGTTGTATCTCCCGACTAAAATAGGCTACTACTCGTTCCTTCTCCAGGAACCCGAAGTGGCAGACCTCGCTCGGTTCCTCGTCGCCTGCGGGGCGCAGATCAAAGGGGTTGGCACTCGCACGCTTGTCATCGACGGTAGAAGGTCGTTGCATGGAGCTCAGTTCACCGTGATACCGGACAGAATAGAAACCGGCACTTTCATGGTTGCAGCAGCAATTACCCGATCTTGTGTTTCGTTGTCCCCTGTCATCCCTTGTCATCTAACCAGCATCATCGACAAGCTCTCTGCGGTTGGCTGTAGGATTTCGCAGAAGGGAGATGGCATTCTTGAGGTTGGGGAAATCTGGGTCTGCTGCTGCTCGTCTCTCTCCATGCTTATGCCTGATGTTTTGAGGCATAACTACTTGCAGGTTTCAGCTGCGACGGCAACCGCCGGTGGTGATCTTCGAGGGTTGTATCTCAAGACATTGCCTTATCCAGGCTTTCCTACGGATCTTCAACCTCAGTTCATGGCCTTGTTGACGACTTGTGGTGGACCAAGCATCGTCGAAGAATCTGTTTTTGAGAACCGAATGCACCACGGTATGCTTATTCTTGCATTGTTCTCTTCGTTTTACCAGCATTAAATTCACACACCTTTCATGTAGCGCATGGTGTATCTTGAGCGTCTCCGTTCTCATCTTACCACTTGGATTTCTTCTCTTGTCAATCCAATTGGTTTGTTCTTGAATTCCAAATTTGATTTATTTTCTCTGTTTTAACAACTTCATATCGAAGAAAAAAAACTCTATAATGCAGTTAAAATGGCTTGTTGTTACCTACAAATTTGGCTTTCCTTTTCTTTGGTTCTCATTTTGCAGTGAAGGAGTTGCAAAAGCTGGGTGCCAGAATAGAAGTTCATGGGAGGTCAGCCTTTGTTAAAGGGAGAACAACACAAAGGAAGTATGTTTGATTCCAGCATTTTAATGTCCATGTTCATAAACTTATGCTGAGAATGCACCTGGAACATATGTTGCTTACGGTTCGCCTCTTCCCTTCCAGTGTTGCTCTTTCTGGTTCAAAAGTTGAAGCAGCTGATTTGAGGGGTGGAGCTGCCCTGGTTCTAGCTGGAATGGCCGCGAGAGGAGTCACAGAAGTTGTGGGTGTCCATCATATCGATAGAGGCTATGAGAACTTTGAAGCGAAGCTTCTCAACCTGGGAGCAGATATAAGTAGAGAGGTGATCTGCTAACACAATTGTATGTTGAGATTTAGTAGTAAAGTAACTAAAATTGTCATAATTTGTATAACCACGACTTCCTGATATCTGTAAGCTACTACGACCTGTTTAACTTAGAATCTGTTACTTGGAAAAGGGTTTCTCATATAGAGTGGTGTATAATTCCATTCTTCTCAATAGTGCATTTTGTTCTTATGTCAAGGGAAATAGATGAATGCATTCCAGTTTCAAAGTATGGTCACCATGACCACTGGTTAAAAGACAACACCAAGTAATAAAAGAAAAGGGGTTAAAAGTACTCTCCAAGCATAAAAGTTATGTCGACAGGTTCTCTAAAAGTGCATCATGGAGAGGAAGTTGGGACGAACCAAAGCATTCACAAAGTATGGTCACCACCACCATAAATTCTCTCCCTTGATCTAATTATAGATAGCTATCTGCAGAAAAGCAAAAGCAAAACACATATTCAGATTAATTTTTTTAGCTGTGCTCTTAACTATCAAAGTCCCCTAGAAATACATTAAACAGCTCTGATCTCAGTAAAGATTTATCATCAATAATATGACTTTGTGCTACCACATTCTATCATGGAAAAAACTTTTTTTTTTTTTAAATGCAGCTCCTAAAGTAGCAAAATTTTCAGCTTTTTTTTTATTATTATTATGAATCTTAAGGCAACTATAAAGAACGATACTCGCAAGTCCACATGACTGTTGTCTCTGAAGAGCATCATCAAAGACTTTATATCATGTAATACACCAATGATTAATCGTTATCAAAAGCCAAAAGAAACATTCACGGTAAAACTTAGAAAGAATCACGGCAGTTCTGGAACATGATTTATTTAGACAACAAATACGTCATGAACTTATCCGACAGCAAAAGGAAATATTAGATTAGGGCTCTGCAGTACATTAAGGAGCAAAATAATGATATGAATTACTATTGTGAAAGCTTGCATGTAATATGCAATGATGATGGAATGCCATAAGCAAGCCACACAAATATGCCAAAGGAACAGAATGCCAGTCAGCAACAAAGATGTGTGACAAGAGAACTAAATTGTTTTCCTTCAGCTTGATTAAGATAGAATGTGACAAGATATCAGACATCTGTTTTTTTTCTGTTTTTTAGCTCACTCTTCATGTACTTGTGTTCCTCGTATAGAAGAAGAACTCGAGAAGTCACGTGGAAACCAGCTTAGACTTAAAGTTCCTTCAAAAGTTCAGATTCAATTATAAATGTAACCTCCATCCTACTTAAATTTCGGGAAAATAAGATCTATTAGCAAAAGGGATTGGATCATTGGAAGGCCACAGATGCCTTCTAGATATGGCAAGAAATAAATCGAAATAACCTATACCAAAATAGCAAAGCCATCAATTTTGAGAATGAGTTGACGACACATTACCGAAGAGAATTGGTGTAATAAAAGACTTGAAGAATTAAGCCGTAAATTCAGATTAGGCAGATGATGAGGGAACAAAAGACTCATTAGAATTCAAACTGGGTCCGGTTTGTCTTCAGATCAACCAAATTTACTCGTACCGAGTCCAGAAAAGATTCTTCTATCTTTATTCTTGTAGTTGCACAACTTAAAAAAAAGATCCCTCATTACATTCAAGTTCAAGCTGCTCCCCTATTGTCATCCTAGAAAGTAGGCAGCTGGTTTTCACACGCATTATCCATTTTCAAGAGCCCCAAGTTGCATAAGTAGGCACAACTAAAAGGAAATATTATGCATGAAAGTATCTAACTGCTAAATTCGACATGAGTTCCCCAAGTATATATAGCAGTTGAAACAGAATGTTGTTGGCTTAGGAAAAAAACAGTCGACTATATTTGATGGAGTTGTGAATTCATAGCCAGTGAGTGAGTTCTCTTTATGGATGAGAATGATGCCAGTGATGATATTTATTTTACAAAGATTTATCATCCAAGCTCTAACAATTTAATTTACCTTTCTCATTCCTCCCATAGAATAGCAGGTTTTGGGCTCTGTCAATATTTCCTAGTGACTTGACATCATACGAAAATGAGATTAATACAAAGTTGAAGAAAAGAGCTACCAATATATCAATCAGTATACCAAACAAGTTCATGGAAGGCATGAAGTATGATTTTGTTTCTCAGATTGAAATAGCAAACCAAATCAGTGGAAACAAATTCAACTTTTAATAAAGAAGAGATCAGATCTCTCACCAGTATGTGATTGCCTGGAACGCTTGATCTTTGCAAGCTGCACTTGCGAATCCACTATGATCTCCATCTTCTGTAACTCCAGCGCCTTAACAAACTCCATCCGCTGCTCCTCCAGCTCCATCATCTGTCTCTGCTTTGCTTCCTCCACCCTCTCATAGATTTCCGCAAACCTCACGATCGCCCTAGCCAGTTCCCGGATCCCGTTGCCCTCCCCTTCTCTCCCCCTCTTCCACCCCGTTTCTGATCTCGACGACGATCTCGACAGCGATCCCGACCCCTCCTCGTTGTCCTTCGCCGCGGCCGCACGCCTGAAGAACGGGCTATCCACCGGGAACGACGTGGCGGCGGCGGTAGACTGCTTCTTCCTCGGCTCCGCCGGGCCCACGGCGGTGGCGGCGGACAAGGATGAGCCCTTGCGGTGGAAAGGGAGCGGCAGGGCGAGAGACAGCGAGGCGGAGGGCTTCTTCGGAGCGGCCGGGGCCGGGGCCGGGGAGGATCCCACGAGGGCGTCGAGGCGGGAGAAGAAGGGCCACTGACTCTCGGCGCGGGCGGCGATCCGGGCCTTCTCGACCTTGTGCTTCTTCTTGAGGGTGTCGAAGCGGTTTTTGCACTGGATGTCGGTGCGGGGCGGGCGGCGTCCGGCGCCGCGGCGGGAGTTGACGGCGTCGGCGACCTCCTGCCAGTGCTTCTGCCGGAGGTTCCCGCGGTTGAGTTCGATGTAGCGGTCGCCCCAGACGTCCACCAGCGCCGACGTCTCCCCCTCGCTCCAGCAGTCCTCCCGGTATAGCACCGCCAGGTTCGGTGGCCTCGTCGGCGCCGCTTCCCTCCCTTCCATCTTCCCGATCCCAAACCCCGATTCCCTTCTCTCTCGCGCGCGCTGGACTATTATGTAGTCGACGTCGATAGCGTTAGGGTTTGACGGCGGCAGGTGGGGCAAGTAAAGAGGCGGCGAAAGGCGCCGGCGAACGAAGGCGGGGACCACGTGAGGGGTACGTGAACGGGGGGCCGCCGAGGATCAAGCGCGTGCGCCGACGTTGGCGCTTCACGAGGGGTCGGGGGCTGGGAGAGGGCGGGGCCCACAGGGACGGAGCATCACCGCCGTTGGTTTCGGAACCCGCGCGAGGAAATTTGACAGACGGCGAAACGGACGAGCACGAGTTTTCGTTGCTGGAGTCGTGGTAAGTTTTTATCGTTGTTAGTTTCGTCCCATTCATTCCCGTGCGGTTCAAAAAGCGGCGAAGGCCCTGTCTTTTATTCTCTAGTGAGACAAGCCCCGTGAGAGTTTCTTTGTCGAGCGATGGGGGAAACCCCATCGGCCCCGCTCCCTCACGATCCCTTGCCCTCGCTCGGTCCGTTCTTCCGTTGCTGCCACCCCTTCCTTTGGGCTTTCCACCTTCATCCTCCGGAGGTTTCTCCCCCTTCCTCAGCATCAGCTCCTAGAACCAAGCAGTCCTCTGCAGGGCCCGTACTCGGGATTTTGGCTCAAATGATTTCGAATTTGTTTTTTATAACTCGTCTGATTCTTTTCAATCGATACTTTTTTTATAATAAAATTGAAGATTTTTTTTTTGTCGATTTTATCAAAATTGATGCTGAATCACTTGTGTCCTATAAAAATTTAATCTTGTTGGTCGTTTCTTAGGAAAGCCGCCTCCTCCTCTTGAAGGTTCATTTTATGATTAAATCGTTTGTGAAAGTATTTTTCGTCTTGAAGGTTCTCGATTTAATACTTGATTTTTATTTGATTAAATTTTTCATTAAGACAGAGGTCGTCCAAAGTCTAACAGATGGGCCATGATATTTCAAGGGGGATTTTTTCAAAATAGGTAAAGTCCGAGGCCTACTTTATGGTGGATTCTACAGAGGTTGTTGGGTTAACATTTTTGATCTCCTTATATTGGACCTGTAACTGCTTCCATTCAATTGGCATTTTGCTTTTCACTTAGTCATCCACTCACTCATCTTGTCATTAGCTCAAGTGTCCTAATCATCTCACTGTCAATTATTTTTGTCCTATATCCCTTTGCAATGCCAATTAAAAGGTTTTGACTAAGATATCACTAATAGATTAAAACCTTTGCTACCAAACATTTTCTCCAAAGAGTATACTGTCTTTCTTCCTAGTCAGAGTATTCAAGAGATTACACATTCGATGTATATGGAGAAGGTTTACTGTAATACCGGACTCCTAATTTCATACATAACATATATCCGTCATTAAAATAGGAAGCTACTTTTCAATTTACTATTATTATAAATAATTATATAGTAGAAAAATAGATAATTTTGAAATATGTTAACTTGTAAAATAAAATGATAGAATTTGTCTTATACATAGTAGTGCTTGAGAGTTGTACACAGTTATAAACACATAACTGAAAGAAAAAACATACATGTATATCATATTTAAAATTTATATACAAAAAAATACCCATAAACTATTATTTATATCTATGTTGGTATGAGCTTGTACCTTCTCATCTACTTACTTATGGGTAGGGTACTAGTGTCTTTAGTTTTATTTAGGTGAGTATGTACCATGTGTATAATATTTTAAAATCATATGCATAAAATATTTAATGATGATCATATCTTTTTAAGATCACTCTAGCAATGTATAATATTATAAAAGATGCATAATAAAGAGGTAACCTTCTACTTCAATATATATATATATATATATATATATATATATATATATATATATATATATATATATATATATATATATATATATATATATATATATATATATATATATATATACATATACATCATACGAGATTAAATCCAATGAAGGGGGGATTGAGTTTTTCTTTTAAGAACTCATACTGGTCTTGTTTTGTTGCAATGAGACAGTTTAGGCAAGGAAAAGGCTGCTTGTACAATGAGCTGGCTGCAATTAAAGAATGCTTTATTAGGCTAGTCGGGAAGGTGCATCTATCTAATCTAGCATTATTGTGGAGGCGAATGTGGAAATGACCATTAAGATTTATCATTGGATAAGCAAGTGTTTCTTTTTTACATTTTAACTGATTTTAACTCACTTTAGACTCAAACCATGTTTATAATAGGGAGGGCAATAATTACACAGATCGGATGGTAAAATCATATGATAGGTAGGTGTAGGAGTATGTCATTCATGCACAATTGTAAATTCTATGTAAATAAATCTCGTCTCGTGATTTACATCACGTTGTCCGATCATAATAGATGGATGTGTGGATTGAAAGATGTTGTCCAATCATAACCTGCATTGTGATTTATATCATCACTTTCTCGAATCATAGTAGATGGATGATTGGGATTGAAAGTCCATGCATCGTGATTTACATCACGTTGTCCAATGTGGCGAAGGGGAGGAGGGGCATCACCTCTTCTCTTCCATGGGTCACTGGAACGGGGGATGGATCATTGACGTATGAGATACCAAGTTATCCTCCTTCAACAAACAAATAAACCTCCCTTTTTCACCCATCATCAATTATATCAACGTGTTTAATCAAAGACATCTCCAAGATTTCCCTCTTCATTTTAAGAATAATAATAAAAAGCCCATCAATGTCTCAATTAGATTAGTTGGATTGAAGTAAAATGCATTTGTTGATGTGCTATTAATTAAAAGCTGCATCAGAAGACTGTCCTCTGTGGAGCAAGCAACATATATAGCAGTGGCAAGGAAGAGACATTATAATTTAAAGTATCAGTCTTCCAGATGGACATAAACTTCTTCCCTTCCACTGCTACATATTGAGCTGGTAGCATTTACATCCCTTCCATCTTTACTTAGACACTATGAGAGCTCAAGCAGCTTAACATATTGCCTGCATTCTTCGTCTAGCTGTAGAAGAGATATGTGACACTGGCTTTATCCTAAATGCAGCACTCTATTTTATTTCAGACCTTTCTTACCTTAATTGAATATGCATTCCAGCACCTTCAACAGTTTTGTGTTTTTCTTCCCCCAGAAGTTTCTTGTTTGCATAAATTTGTCTTACAGATCTTATTTATGTACATTAGTTTGTTTACACCAATCATCAATCCATAAGCATCAAAGCAGTCTCGCTCACTCAGCTGTGGAATACTTTTTCTACCCCCTTAGCATTTTGCTTGTACTACTACTACCTTCTGCGTTGTTAGAACTAACAACACTTTTAGGCTGCAACACACGATGAATGCACATAAATTTAGCTTACAAATGTTTCTATGTAGAAAGACACTACCGTCAAATTTAAATCTGATTAGGATTTCCACAATCTTTTATTGAGATGTATAGTCAGTCTGCTACCATTGAAAAAAATTAATACAAAGAAACAAAATCAAGGATAATATATCTGTATCCGTTTGAAGGTAAAGCCCGGATCTGAAACCTTGATCCTGGGTTTCCAAAGATCAGGGAAGTGCAGTAAAAAGAGCAAACGGCAATTCCTAACTCGATTTAAATGGAAACATAGCAAATAGGAGTTCCAAGTTAAAACAAACCACATTTCAACAATCGAACCCAGTTATATATCATACTTGTTTCTGGAAAAACAACACGTCCCTTACCTCAACATCTTTATCAAATTCATGCAACAATTTTCTCATTGCTATACCAGATAAAATCACACAAAAATTGGCACTTGTTCCAGCAATTTCTGGTTCTGGAAAGGAGACTCAAAATAGTATCAATCCTATATAAGATAAAAGATGCCTGAAGATCTTGTATTACACCAAGAAGAAAATTTACAACTTACTACGGTCCAAGATAGATGCCTCTACACTTGCTGTACATGTCACTAGGCTACAATAAAATATCAAGACAGTGTGTATTCGCAATCGAGCAGGCGAGTGAGGATTTCCTGACAACTCGGTCGCTCATGTGGCTCTGCCCAACAATCTGCAACGGGGAATATCTGTTAGGTATCTGCTAAAGCACAGTTGATTTGAGGCATCTGGACATATCACCAGAATTTGGATCAGTTTCAAAGTACCTGAGATTAGCTTGCCAAGTGGACCTTCAGGAATCTCTAGTCGTGTCCCTTCGTTGGCAACTGCATATATCACCTAAAAAAAGATGATAAAAGTGGGGATTCCTCTTAGGTGATAGTCTGGACAATGATATTGTAGACAAAAATCAAAGTGCACTTACTTGAACTGCCGGTGTGCCTTCCCATGGCCTGTTGAGGGTGCAAAGCTCCCACATTATAACACCGAGGCTAAATATGTCACATTTTTCTGTAAATGGTTCATTGCGTATAAGCTCAGGAGCCATCCATTCTGGGGTGCCCGCAGATGAGTTATCTCTCAAGGGACCATCTGTCATGACTCGTGAAAGCCCAAAATCACATATCTTAACCGTCCAGTGTTTATCCACAAGGCAATTTGCACTTTTAAGATCGCGATGGACTATTTTCATACGATGTATGCACATCAAACCCCTTCCGCACCAGAAAAAGAAGTAAACAGAAACTCAGGCCAATTTGTTCACTTACAGTAAGAAATAAGATTATGGAAAAATATTTCTATAGATCATTTTGCGAAAGCTACTAATGCACATTAATAGCCACGGAGTTATCAAATAATTTCTCCTTTTACTATTATTGTATGCATGCCCAAAAACATAATATAATGATTCCTGATCATGTTTTGGAGCTACACTATCATAGCATGCCAACAGCAAACAGTTACTTTGGCTTTTTCCACCAAAGCAGTACATCCAATCAGCCAACAAGTCAGTTGCACAGAGAGATGTTTTTTCAGGAAATAGTTCATTAAAGGGAATATACAAGTCATAAAGAACCTATACTGATTTCTGAAATTTAAAGGAGCACATAAAGCAATGTCATCATGAAATGACTAGATATGGTTAGGAGAAAAATTTGTCTTTTCATTATTCATTTAGAAGGCAAAGCTTAGTAAGAACCAAATAAAACTAAAAACCCATGGATGAAGATATAAGCTTTATGTCTCCTAACTCATTCTAAAAATGAGATGATTAATAGGATTAACAATAAGATTCAGTCTGAAATTTCACAATATGAAAAATATGACATTATTATCCAAAAACAATTGGATATGTCATCAGGAAGCTTGAACAAACTCATTTATTGACAAGGTCAAGGATTTGGAGATTTGGGGGGCTAAGCAAATAAAGTTGGGATGAGAGGAGTAACAGAGAAAGAGAACTTATATAGTTGGCATTTGTTGACTTTATTTGAATTATCTAAGAAGAGTCCCAACCCAATTAGAAAGACCTATCGTGGGGATGATCAGTGGAACCCACACCAATCAATGAGCTAAAATCTATCTAATATTCTCACATTTGAGGTGCTCGTCAGAATGTAAGAAAAACACCATAACTGAAGGTCATAAATCGTCATTGCTCGGAGTAGCATGCATATCGATGTAAGAGCTTTTCACGACAATAAGACCCTCTAGTATTATTTTTTATTGGATCTTGACTGATATCATGGAATCTGTGTTGATAGTGTTAATTCATTGTATAATGCAGTTGATCTTGTTTTATCTTTGTTAGCTTTCTGTTTAGTGAAAGCTTAAGATAATCCCCATAGTTTTGTATATGCTACGAGGTACAGGACAAAGATTTATGCACAATCCAGTGCTTGTCACGGTGGTGCACACCAAAGATTTCAAGTTTTCAACACAAACAAAGAGTCAAAGACTAGAAAACTTGAAAATATTGTAGAAGCCAGTCTTGATAGGTCAAAATCTGGTTTCTTGGTGAAAATCATGAGCCTAAAAAGGTAAAAAATAGTCATGGATTAAATGTTTCATATTATTCAAACAAAAAACAATCACAACAAACATAAGAATTCATTCATGAAGCCAACAATCGAAGAAACAATTTACAATGACCAATTGGAGCAAGGATGCACAATCCAGCCTCCATTTCAACCAGAAAGATGTAACCGAAGCAAGATTTATTGACATATTTACTGATGTTAGCGCAACTATCTATACTGAAGTACTCTAAAAGAATTTAAGAAAACAGTTAAGCTGCAATATAAGCTTTTAAGTGCAATACAATTAGACTGGCCTGATTCTTGTCAGAGAAATAAAGAAGCATATATGAGATGTTGTCAAATGTGGAGAAAAAACAGTTTGGAAATTATATGGGCATACCTGCAAATGTCACGAAGCATTTTTAATCTCTTACGCCAGCTCAGTTTCTTTTTCTGGCCGCTCATATGCATAAGATAATACAAAGATCCCATCTCCATATATTCAGTTACCATTGAGAGGTGAGGAGGCTTCATGCATGCACCAAGAAATAAAATAACTGCAAAAAAACACATACAAAAATAAGGGAAAAACATCTATACAGAATACCATATATATGTACATATATGAATATATATAATTTACACTTTATAGTTTCAAATTTTGAAAAGATCAACAAGAATATTTAAATGGGGTCAGTACATTACCATTTGGATGTCGAAGGCGGCTGAAAGAGAAAGATTGTATAGTCAGAAGAGTAGCATATGAAGAAAGAAAAACTGAGCTTTCTAGATGGAAGAATATCAAACCTTAGTATGTAGATTTCATTGCAAAAATCTTCCATGTTCTCAGTTGTCAGATCTTGCTCCAGAAAGACTTTTATTGCAACATCAGTACCATTCCATATCCCACGGAAAACTTCTCCAAAGAATCCTGAGGTAAACCAAGTTCCTTTAAACCTAGTGTTCTCTTACTGTCAGGAGATTAAGTGCTTGGCATGGCAAATAAGAGAGAAGGAATAAAACATTAAACTATTACTCATGATGGTTGCACTCGATACAATTAAACAATAAGAAGAAATTGTATTTAACTCTCCCGCAAGTGAAAGCAAAAGATGCAATAGAAACATGTCATGTACATGTGTATAGGAGAGAAAAGATGTATGACTCCAATTGGAGAATTTTGGAATGCTTCCAACCAATATTCTCATATAGCTTATAGACTTGTATTGAAAGTTGAAACCATGAAATCCTTTTCTGCCTCGTTACAGTATCATCTACCATAAGGGCTTAAGAATGTGCTGAAATTGCAACTTTGCAGTCAATATATGGAACAACAGCATGCCTGTTGGAGCTTTCTTTCTATAAGTTACATGCCTTTCTAATGGATTTACAGTACATAATGGAAAAGTTCCAACTTAAAATAAGTTTTATACAATCAAACATAATAAATTATAGGCTATAAGACAATGTAGCACTAATAATTCCATATTTAGATATCAGTTGCAACTATGCAGGCCAGTGACAATGCTGAAAAGGCCTGAGGTATTCTATCAACATATAGACCAATATGAACAATGGTATAGGCTCCAGTATGTGTCAAAGAAACAGTACATAACACAGCAACATGTTGAGGGGAATGTCCAGGTACATCAAAAATCAACTTTGGTAAAAGCCAATACATCAGGAATAAACTCACAACAATTAAATGGTCTTATTATCCTACTATCCTTGCTCCAATTAAATTATTCTCCTTTACTCCACTGGCAGTGGCATTGAATTCTTTAGATGGTTGATGGGCCTTCCTGAGCTATATTTTGCTGACATATACACTAGCCTAAGACTCTAAACACAAAGGCCTATTTGACTATTCTGTTAGTAAATCATGAAGCATGGTACAATACATCAAACCTAAAAATATTCAGTCATCATGCAACATATCAACCTTTTAAATTTGGTACACTGGGCAAGATAGCAGCCCATTGTGGAACCTAAAGGGTTACTATTCAAATTCCTCTCAGTTGCTTAGATATGCACTTCGTAGGAGGGCTTAATCTAAGTATCTTTCACTTAGAAAATTCATGAGAGATCTTTTTCCTGTCAAGTGAGCTCCCCCACAAGTAGACAATTGTTACCAGTAAAACTCCTTTATGATCTTTCAGAGCTTAATCTAAGTATCTTTCGCTAAGAAAATTCATGAGACTTTTTTTTTTCCTGTCAAGTCAGCTCCCCCACATGTAGACAACTGTTACCAGTAAATCTCCTTTTTTATCTTTTATTTAGCATCCCCTCATGTTGCTGTTGAATTCAGCAATGAACTGAACTCCTTAACCAATTAATTTACCTGCTTCACCACTAGTCATCCTTTATCACAGAATTGACTATTCAAGGATATCTGGGCCATTAATTAGATGACCATCCTCTTATACAAATCAAAGAACTTAGAAAATCCATATTTTTGAATTGTACTGTCCATTTAACAGGGGAGTTAGTTCAGTATTTATCAAAGCACGATAATAAAATATTAGGATGAAGAGAGTAAGTTCTATTTTGTGTAGTAAAAAAATTAATCCAATTGTTCGAAAAATCTACAATAATTCAGTTTACTCTCAGAGCACAAATTATACAGTCACAGCAAACAGATGATAAAGTGGAAAGAAACTTCAGATCCTGAATCTTTATATCGAAGAGAAATAATAAGAGAACTTTAACTCAATTAAGCATTTGTTAAGGTGCTTTGCTGGCAACATAACACTGTTGGAAACAAAACAGTTGATGTTACAGTATTTTATACCATTGGATTTCTATAATGGAAAAAGCCCACACAATCATCTAGATGGAAAATTTTTGGTATTTTTAAATGTGATGCAAAACAAAACTTATCCCAGATGTATCTACAGGCCTTCTGCAAAGAATCAAAGAAAAAAATCACCTTGAGATTGTAAAAAGAATGTAGACTGAAGAAGGAAATAATGAAACATGAGCATAGTTTGTAACTGCCAACATATGTTAACCAATATTAGTTGAATCCAAAAATGGACTATTGTGAAAAAAAAAAGCCAAGCTAATACTATCAATTAGAGGACAACAGAGATTCAATCAAAAGATTGGCAACACTTTTTTAGATCAATTCTTCCATTCACTATCCTAACTTTCTGCAAAACAATAAATAAAGCCAGTGGCATAGGTTAGAGTCACAGAAACAAGCTAATGAAAAAAAATTATATAATCATTACTTTATTGATCAGAAGTAACAGAAATCTGAAAATAAGATGCAAGCAAAATAGATCACTTGCCTATTCCAACACGCGTGCCAACAGTTAACTCTGAGAAATTGATGTTCCACTCTTTGAAAGGTAATAAAGGCTTATTGAGAAATGGAGATGACTGCAAAACTTTGTTCCAAGTTGATACCATATGTTCTGTTCTTGGAGAATCCCCAGTTCTCTTAGAATTCTTACCAATATATTCATGAGGAGATGAAGGCAATGACATAGCCTTCTGACTGGAACCTGTTTGCTTTCTTGAGCTATTATATGCTCCAGAATTTCCAAATGATATTTCATCCTAGCCATCAAATCAGAGTAATATGAGGCCCAAAGCACAAATGACCTGCTTAAAATTACAAAAACACTAAAATTCCACAAAATGCAATATGGATGATAAGTGGTGTTACCATCTTATTGCGAAACACTGGAATGTTAGCAATGAATGTGGAGCAAGCATGAAAAATGAGGGCAACAATTGATATCCATTTTTCTAATCAGAACTAGCTTAATGTAAAGTAGTTTTATCATGAGAAATATCAGAAAGCAATATCAGTGAGATAATATGCCAAACATTGACTCCATGATTGAACAAGTCTATCTTTCCTAAGATGAGTAAACTCCAAGAAAGAGTTGCGACTCGACAACATCAATGGCACGTTTAGCAGAATCCCATAACAGGCTAATCAGAGCATATATTAAGCTATACACCTATGTTCATCAATACACCAGAAAAATCAGCCATTTTGAGAATAAAAAATTACAGAAATATAAAGTAGCATCACATGTAGAAAAATACTGAAGGACCACCAGCAATGTATACAACAATCTACCACATAGAAATCTGTAGACATTACTTATAGTTGACCCAAAAGTACCCAAAAGACGGTCCGTCACTGCCTTTGATAGTCTTATAAGACCAGGATTTTGTAAGTACATATGCAATTTATATGCACATAATTCCAAAAAAAGTAGTGTGAGGAAAATTAATAGACAGAATCAGCTTTTATCTTTGTAATAGAAGATGAACAAGAAAGAGCAGAAATTAACAAAAGCTATGATAGCAAAAAACAATAATCCAGTATCTCAAGGATATATGTGAAGGTTTCAGATCTCAATGGTACAAGTTAGTAGAGTCCAGTGTTTCTCAGTCCAATCAACTGCCAGTATAGAGATATATTCTATGAGTATGAGCAGATACAAGTTGGTATACTGCCTAATATACCGGTCCAATTGGTTACTTGAACCAGTATTGGAACAAAATTTTAGTTTTATGTAAATATCTATGTACATATGTACATATGTACATATATGTATACATATGTATATATATACAAATATATATACATATACATATTCACATCCGTACTAGCACCAGCTTTGAAATATCAATAGTTCAACACAGAAACTCCACAAAGTTTATAGAAAACCAAGAGGGACATTGAAGGTCCCATATGAGGATGGCCATAATCATGGAATCGCATTATGATCCATAACATCATTAAGAATGTATCTGCATACATATTAACTTGGTGTATATTCACACCTATAGTCAAACTATTTCTGGTGTCTAAATGAATACGATCTTAGAATATGACAATAAGAGGCAAATCGACTAACCTTTGGTACAGAGAAGCATACATTTTTTGGTGGCTCATTCAACTGATTCTTGTCATTTGTGGCATACAAGCATGAACCTTCATCACCATGGTCCCGCAGGAGACGATTTTGCTTTAGAGTTTCATTCATTGCCCGAACAGCCCTGGTAAGAATCAAGAAGAGAAGATCACTAAAACATGGGACTCAAATGATAACAAGAGATTGAGATCTTGTATTTGTTCAAAGCAAGATATGACAATAAAGTAGCAATTATTGGTCACTGCAAGTCTTAGAAAAGGGCAAGGATCACGTCACTGCATATTATAAACATAAAGAACTGAACCAAGTTTAGAACACAAATGTAATATAAATCACCATTTTTCATTGCCTAATAAAGATATGAACATGTGCTTGAACTAATTTTATAAACCTATCTTCAGATAACCACAATGACCCACAGCTTTTATCATCATTGAAACATTCCATAATAACTTATGACACAAAAGTATGCTAATAAATATAGTTTCAGAAGTTTGATGCTGACTAATATCTCATTTCTTTGAGCAAATCAAAAGAGGATAATAATGTGTAGTTCTGGGTGATGAAATTTATTGTACTTTTTACAAACTGTTGAGCCACATTAGTATCTGAAATTATAACGGAATACTTATCTGTAATTATTTGGATTAATATGCATTTTGCACCTGTCACATGTTTTGAAGTAAAATGTCAAACATAAAATGGTAACATAATTTTCTTGGAGAACATATGGAAATGTTTGTAGCAGAATGCAAAAGAAAAAATTGTCTAAAAACACAAAGGGATATTAAAAATTGAATGCAACATCAAAGTTGTGGAGCTATGTACGAACGAATTATAGGCATCGATAAGATAATTTAAAACAGAAAACAACCTCACTATATCGTCACCAATTTCGGGCGTAATGCTAATACTTCTTCTTATTCTATGAACGTCAGAAGTTGATCCGCCATCTGATCTGCAAGTGCATCATGAAACTAGAATACTTTGCATTTGGCTGCAAATAGAATATCGAACCAACATGCAACACCAAGAGCAACAAGATGTCCCTTGAGGAGAAAAAACAAAAGTACACAAAAAAGGGGAAGAAACTAATTGCTCAAATATCAATATACACATACATCAACAAGCATGTGGCACATATGTCATTGAATCATGTTCTGATATGATGAACCAAGTATACCAAAATCTTTACAAGTTATGAGTATAATGAAAAGCTGCAATAAGAAAATCAAGGTTTGCTGTACCGCCCAAGTCGGTATGGTATGGGTTGTACATACAGGTCTGACGGGCAATCGAGACATGGATCACCCGAGTCCCCGTCGGCACACCCTGGCATACCATGTGTTGGTATGCTGGAACAGAGCAGTAAATAATGTACTGCCAGTCAGCTGGTCAGCACGAGAAGTCAAACCTTGAAGTAAATAAAACAAGAAATATTACCATAACTTTTTTTATACAGATGTAAAATTCATTGGAAACTCATCAAGATAGCTGCACAAGATGTAAACTCCATTCCAAATTATAAAAGAAATTGTTAAACAACATACTACTAGCATGTATCTACAACCTTAACCTTATATTACAGATAATATTGTTCCACTTAAAAGCAAATTTTAGCATGTCTCTACAACCTTAACCTTATATTAAACAGTCTTATGAACACACTTTTCTCCTGGACATACTACAAACCACAAATGCGCCTCCCCCCCTTCCCAAAACAAACAATATCACCAAAAAAAAAGAAAAAACACATAACCTACAGAAGCTATGAACTAAAAGTCAGTAACTTTAAGTCTTTTGAGTGAATTAAAATATGACTTTAGTAGAGAACTATGATAATTTTCCTTGTAGATGGTACTCCTACAGAAAATCCTAGTTCACCCAATGGAATGCATACAAAATGACAAAATACCATCTGAATCTAACAAAACTTACAATAAAATTTAAACACACTGTAAAAAAGGAATTTCTTTTTCATGCAACTCATCCAATTTAGAGAGGCACATTGATAGTGGGATTTAGAAATTAAGAGGTTATCATGACATTGCAAAGCAACGGAAAGAATATTCATACAATGATTAATGTTGAGGCAGATTACAAGGTCTGATGCAGTAACTGGCTCAAATTAGGGATCTATGATTAAGTACCTATGATTGAACTTTTATTTTTAAAGAACTATTGTTCCCAAGGGAAGTATACATTGAACTGTACCAGAAAACTTGCAAGCTAAAAATTAGCCCTAAACTGTCTGTTGTACAGGATCCACAAATATCAATATACTAAAGGTCAAAGATAGCATGACAAAAGACAGGAATAACTATAATTAAATGCTAAAATGAAAAAGAAAATGTACCTTGATGCATCTACACCATCAGCAAATTCTCTAAATGGTTGCCTGTCGCCACTAAGCATGGACCACCCCCCTGCTTTATAAAGGGGATGCTCCGGACTGCAAACAAGAACCAAAAATGTTGTTATTCTGAGCATGCTGGAAATAAATGCTATGCAGGTAAATGGAAAGAAATGAATGTGTTCACAAAGGAATTAAAAGGAAACTAGTAATCAAAATACTATAATTGGATATTCACAAAGATGCATTTCTTCATAGTTAGTCTAGATGCTTTACTCTGCCATGGCCAATTGTTATTCCCATCAGAATGGACAAAAACAACTTCACAATTAGTGTTCTTAGCAATGGCAACAATATATAGATTATTTGGAAAGCTAGGGGCACTGTATGGGAGAAGATAAAAGAATGATCAGATTTATGAACAAGAGAATTATTTTCCCTGACAAAGGACAAGGAACCAACCACAACATGAATTTTTGTTGCCTGATGAATGAAAAAAAATGATGAGAAATGATGGTATAAACCAATCATATACCAAAATTTCTGGAAACAATAACCCAGGGACAAGGGAAGTTTCTAACAGAATTAATAGCATTAACCAAAATGCCTAAGAGATCAAAATTTGAGGTAGAGACAAAAGGGGTAGAGGAAGATATATAATTGGTGTCAGTCTAGCTTCGATGTCACTTTGCCACACATCTGAGCCTCCTTTTGAGATAATCATCCAGAATTTAAGTGAGAGCACTCCTATGTAGAAGCCAAAAACTATCTCTGATTGTTAAGCCTGTTTCCCTATAGTTCTCACATTGGTCCATTGCTCCTTCATCATCTTATAGTAGGACATTGTGCTTCCAGCAGCTGCCTCAAGCATGTCAAGTTTTTCCATGGTGATCAATTGAGATTATCTTAATTCATCATAAGATCTGACCATATGCTCTGTTCGAGCTTCACTTGACAATCTTTAACATATGAGATAACCAAAGTTGATTTCTATTAGGTGACCTAATGTAAAATACCATTTCTTCTGCTCTTCTCTTGTTGCACATAGGCTCATGTCTCTCACAACCTCCAAGAACTCAGACTCTAATTGTATCAAACTCAGCATGAGTAGAAGGTAGGAATCTATTAATTCTTTCCTTCATTAACTTCTGAACTTAGCTACATTGTTTGGACATTCGGCATGAAAATCCTGATAGTAGTCTAGTTTCTGCAAAAGCCTACCTACTTCTGCACAATATTGGCCTGTTGTATTTATTCTTATTTTAAATACTAATGCATCACTCCAACCTTCAATTAGTTTGAGATATAGCACTACAAATGTTGGAGGTAAAATCTAGAAATTACAAATATGAACATGTTGCATTAGGTTATGTAGCCATGACTACGTCACTATGCAGGAGTTGCAATTTTTCAGGCAGCATGGGACCCACGAACTCTCTGGCAGCATAGGAGTCCAGAGTATTGAAACACCATATGATACAATGCAATTGAATCACGAGTTCGTAGACTGCATTGCAAAGGGCCCACGAGCACTCAGACCATGTGGAATCCACCAACTGGACCATGCAGAATACGACTATGCATGAATCTTATAGGACAGGCAACCCAACGACAGGCTGAAACATGTTATGTACCACTGGATAAAAACATGCAGTGATGTCCTATTGGATTGCAATCACAATCTGAAGTTTGACACCTTATGGAGGCACAATTAGAGCCAGAGAACCCGACCTGACCTCCTATTTTCTTCTTTCTCCTTGCTGCTAAACTCCATGATTGATGAATCATGCTCTGACAACCTGGAGGTTTTAATTGATAATATTTTTTTTGAGAAAATGGTGTTAGATTGATCGATTATCTCACAACCTGGAGGTTTTCATTGTATGAGCTTGAAGTTTTTACAAATTGGTCCCTGGGGAATAAGAAGTATAAAAATGGGTACATCATTCAACAGCTCCCATTCATTCATGGACTGAGGATTATCATATTCAAATGTACAACTCTAAATCTTGCATACAGATGGTCATGGTGGAGAAAAATTAACATGGAAATAAGACTCATCATCAATATAAACTATGTCAAATATAATATTCAATGAGAACCAAAAAATACATATTAAGTTCAGAAAGCAATAACCTTGAACTAGATGTGTGTTGCTGTTCTCTAACAACTTTCTTCTGGCTGCACCTCACAAGAGCATTTGCAATATTGGATTCACTATGAGATACACTGATCAAGTAATCAAAATAGTCAACGGAACAAACATGAGACTTGGAAATTTCACTTTGCATATATGAAGTGGAAAAAAAAGCAAAAAAACAATCCACAGCTTCAGTTTAATTCTAGCAAAGAAACATGCAAAAAAAACAAGAAACATAGTTTAACCACTTAAACTATATATATTACCTTAGCTTTCCCTTCATAAAAGTTTTTGATCTAAGTATAATATTACGCAGTGATCGACCATTTAGATTAGATGATGCATCCACTCTACTCTGATGCAAAGACTGGGGGTTCTCCTCTTGTTCAAGACTGTTATAAAAGGAAGAGAATATTAAGAAGCATAGAAGAAAATCTAATACTACTAGAACACGGACAACAAGAAAAGAATGAGTTGGATGGAAAAAAAAAATCAGTAACTTCCTTAGAAACAGAAGAAAACTGAAAACAAGAAAAAAAACAGCAGTAATTTCACCTTTAGAAAGAGAAAGAACTGAAAATAAGTATGACTAAGAAGGCATGAAGAACATATAACCATAAAATATTTTAATAAGGCTTATGCTAACATGCTAGACCAATGTTTGCTTTTATAGGCAACCAGATAAGAGGTGTTTTTTTCTAAGAAGCCACACCTAACAAAATCATTATAACCTAGAAAACACAAAAATATTCTCATAAGAAGCAAAATTTACTATTTTAACTTGCAAATAGGATTGCACCTGCATCAAATTAACTGGTTTAGGTGTTTCAATTCCACAGGTATAGTTCTGAAAAAATAACAGAAGGTGACCGATTGCACATCAGATTGAAAAACATTATCAGCCCTTATTAGGAAGAGAAACAATATTCACTGAGTTCATAGTCAAATAGAGTTTTCTAATATGACACTTCCTCATAGCTGGATGCTAAAAGGTGGAAGTTAATCAGTAGTAATAGGGCAAATAACATACTCTTCAGCATCCAGTTTGTCAGGAAACCCATACAGTGGGCTATTGGGTTCAAGAGGAGAATCACAAGAATCATTCTCAGCAGAGTCACTTTCCCCTGCTGCAGAAATATGGGATATAAATATAGCCTTGGTCGAAAATGGAATTAATTGTCCAGGAAAGCGCATAAGATCAACAAGTAGTTCCACAGAATTCAACACAACCACGACAGACATATGCTTGTAAGAATCTGCACATTCAACACTACCATCACTAGGAAGGCCCTGCAAAGAAAAGAATTATAAGGAAAAAAGAGACACCATTTAGATATGTAATCTACGATATATATATATATACATATATATATATATATAATTCATTTAATAAAAACACCTGAAGTTAATATACCAAAAAATTGATATAATCATACTGTTGAAAAGTAAATGATAAATTACCACCACAAGTTTACTGTCAAGACCAACAGAGTCTGCGAGAACTTTAAACAAAATTGCTCTAGGTCGGCATGATCCATGCTTAATCTGGCCCAACAGTTGGATACCTTTGTTATCCGTCCAATGAGGTGCATCCTCTACAGCAGCTTTTGCAGGACTTCGCTCTGAATTTGGGCGCTTGTAAAAATCAAAAACCTGATCCAACATTAAGTATCAGACAAATATAAAGTTCAAGACAAGTATTACATTAAATGATGACTATACACTAGTAAAGATTCACATTCATGTACCTTAAACCAAGGAATAAAAAACCAATAAGACATAATCCAGATGATTTCACTCGATCCAGTCCAAAACATGGATTACCATCCTGGTAACCCTGCCGAACCAGGTTTACTCCTCAGTTTTAATGGTTAAAAACCAAGGAATAATGAGATAGGCTTACCACCCAGTGCCCCTACTTTCTTTTTCTGTTTTCGGAAGCTTCTAACAGCTATCTTTTTTCTTAAGCTTGTAACAGCAGACCTGAGATCCATTCATGGGAGGCACAGGGACTTGATGCATGAGGAGAGAGTGAAGGTGGAGCTCTTGGACGAGACAAGCATTGAGCTGTTAGAGGATGACATTGCCAGCTTTTTTAGCGAGCTGGGAGCTGCAGAAGGTTTCTTTGATGACCTGATCAGTGACTTCCCGTTGCTTCCTTTGGGTTCTTTCACATGAAGGAATGTAGTCTCAGGTAAACAAATGCTTGCTTACAAGGAAGACTGCAAGCCTTAGTTTAGAGGATTGGATTCACAGGTTAATTTGAGTTATAAGGATCTCTTGTTATTATTTCTTGGGTTGATGATAAAGGCGGCGTACATCCTCTTTTCCTATTCTATTTTCCCCACCTTGTCTACTGTAAATTCAAAGGTCTCTCTCTCTGCCATCCTGCGTCACTGGGATGTTGCCTCCTCCACCTTTGGAATGCCTCCCCCTTCTCTTCTTCTCTGTGTCACCTCTTCCTTTGCCCCCATTTTCTCTTCCTCCTCCATTACCAATCTTCTTCTTCCTCCTCCCCTCCTTTCACCCATAGTCTCTCAGTCAAAGCAGTACCAAGTACCAACCAAGGTTTGGTAAACTGGTTGGTTCGGTATGGTTTGACCAGTATTTACCAGTCCAACAAACAATCAGTACACGATTCAGCCCAAATATATATAATATTTTTTCCTTTTAACTAGGGTTTGGGACACAACTCCTCATGCTAGCGAGATCTTCACCCATTTTTTGCCCACACAGAAAGGCAAGATAAATAAAGGTCTATTATTCCTCATCCACAAATATCCAAATTTTTATGCCTAATACTCCATAGATAGTTTGAATTGTATATGAACAATGATCAATTTTAGAGCGAATTGTTTGTAGGGGAACCCTGCCCTCTCTAATCCATTCACACATGCAATTTCCTTTTCATCGATCTGCCTTGCAATTTGTACTTGAATTCCTTTTGAGCTAATTCAATAGTATCTTTCATTGCCTTCCAAAATGAAACTATTGTCGCTGGCCACCTGTTGCCTGCTCCAATGCACCTCCTCTCCTCCATCTCCTATCACTTGCTCCAGTACAACTCCTCTTCCTCCTCCTTCACTGCCTCCTCTTCCTTCCCTCCTTTACCGTCCCCTCTTTCTTCTTCCTTCTTCCTCTTCTTTCTTTCTTCTTCTTCGTCCTTTTTCCTCCCCTCCTCTCCCTCCCTCAATGGTATCACAATAGGTTCAAACATAACAGCATGGGTCTGGTAACCAAAATTTTAAACCTTGCCTCAAACATAGTCCTTGAATTCTCATCAAGAGAAATGGTTACACTACAACATATCTGCGACTAATTTCCCATGAAGGTCAATACAATAGTAATTAACCTAGAAAGCAGTTCTGAATTCCACATGAACTGGAATAGAAGATATAATTATTTATTTGACTAGGCAATGGACTATCCAACATTTGCTTCTCTTAAATCCGTCGAATGTATCTAATTTAATGGTCCATGTAACAAGTTCTTACTTAATGCTCCAGATAAGTATAATAGTAGACAGCCTAGTCAGGATCATGGCTTTAAGTTTCAGCCATGCCAATACATACTAGCTAAAATTATCCTTGATTCAGACATCATTTCTTAAAGTTTTGGATAGAGAAATACTACAAAAACTCCCTCTTCTGTGGGTCGCAGGAGATGTATTTTGAAGTTTGGGTGTGCACATGGGTAAGAATGTGTGTGTATGTGTGCATGTGAGTCCAAGAGAGTCTGACATGCGATAGGAAGTTGCTTGGAAACCATTTTAAAGATAATATTTTAATTAATGTCTTCAACTGATTGATAGGAAGACAAGTCATGTAGTTTATACTTTATACATATATTGTATGAGATCAGCAAATATACAGCATGTCATCATCATTGCTCTGGATAAATACCCAAAATTAAATATTACAAGGGTTTGCTCGAGACAACAAATCATATGATCAGTCAAGTGCATGACCTAGTACAGAGTCAACATGTTGACTCCTAAAGCCATCACAAGAAATGGTATGGGTGATTAAATTGGTTGGGTTTATATTCAGTTTAGAACGTATACTGTATCCAACTTATCTAGAAAACTGAAGGATTCAGTCCCAGATTTTCCTAGGAGATGAAGAATTGACAACAGATCCAGTAGTTTTTTTTTTGCTCCTCAGAAAATTTACTTCTGCAGTTTACCTTTTAATGATCAGATGATGTGAACCCTTGCATTTGTTTAAAGTTTAGTAAATGACAACATATTATTATAAAATCCAAATGTTAAAATATTACAAACCTGACATGTCATCATTGATAGTTCTCTTGCATTTCAAGTGTTAAGCTTCTTTCAATATAAACAACACATACCGAAAGAGATAGTTTCCTCATCAACCAAAAAATACCTACAGGTGAATGGTCAAAAGATAGATAGCAAGATCAAGAACCCACTATATGCTGTGTATATACAAGGGGGAGAAGAGCATAAAGACATGAAGATTGATTTGACCAGAAAATATGCCTGTTTTCTTTTTCTTTTATTTTTTGGTTTCCTGCAAATTTTAGGAAATGACTAGAATGCAAGAAGACCTTGTTCGTACGCTCATCCATGACATAATAGATAATAAAGCATTCATAACCTGAACCATTTTGTAGGACCTAATTTCACATATTACTGGAGCCAATCCTGAATATGGAAGTGAAACATGTAAAATAAATACATATTATTATGCAATCATGTATTATTTTTGACAAATCAAGAGGAAGCATTTATAAGAAAAGGGAAAAAATAGTCAAGTAACTGGTAAACACCCAATAAAAGAAAACAATAAGAAAACATGAAGCTGAAGGATACAAAGATCTAGAGAAGAGAAAAAAACAAAAAAGAAATTTTCTTGTGTTACTTGGGAGCAGAAACCCAATCAAATGAAAATAAATATCACCACAAAAAAAAGGGAAAGGGAAAAGAAGAAGAATTGATATCTCACCAGTCCAGCAATCTTTTTTATTAGTAAAGCAGGATTATTGTGCAACCCTTTCACCATGGCTGCACTCAACTGCTTCAACATAGAAAGCTTCTTATCCTTCTCCGCATCTACAAGAATGATATCAGCCTTAAGTCCCTCAATACCAAGCGAATGAAGGTCATCTGGAGAAGGGATAGTGTCAAAAAGCTCCTTGAGCTTTTTATCCTGCACAAATATATCCACAAAAAAGATAATTTTTAGGCACTTATAATGAACAGCAAAAACAACTTGACAGAGCTTTAGTGCTACAGTATCCAAGGAATAGAAACATCTATAGAGATAAAATTAATGCTTACTGGGATAACAGAATAAAACCCATTAGGTATTGAACCAGAAAATGTTCCGGTGGACCACAACAGCTGTGAAGCAGTAGCAGAGAAAAGGTCAGCTTTCCCAACCCTGCATGTACTCTCTTTTCGTGGATCCAAAGAAACAGACTGCAAGTTTTCTATAAAATGTGAGGGCCACCAAGCAGCACCAGAATTCCCTTCTTCAGATCTTGCTGAATCACCTGACATATCGTCCATTTTCCAAAAGTATGAAATATAATATCATTTTGTCCCATATCTCACCCCACGGAAGCCATATATTATCTACACAAATATCTTAGACCACTCCTTGTCAGTCTGCATATTTTTCCTTCTGTAATACAATTCGCAAGCCTATCTGTCATCTTTTTTCCAATCTGTGTAAACCTGAATGAGGCTATTTGAAAAAATATATATATAATATCAGATTTTCAAGTCGGTATAGAAAATTTGGCTACAAGAGTTACTAATTGTCTAACAAGATATTTCCTTGATATGCAATACACCTCAAAATAATATTTAATACCACGTATATTAGGCAATTCATTTATATAAAACCTTCATAAAAAAATTAATATTTACATAAAATATGAATTATTTAGAAGCTTAGATATTGACTTTGTTATAATTAGTGTACTCTTGCATCAATAGGGATAAAGAAGTAAATCCATGACTAAAGTTTAGTAGTTGGAATATAGAAACACTTTCAGGAAAGGTTTACAATTAGAAACTACAATGACCAAAGAAGAATTATCATAATTTATCTATAATAAAGTAAATGGGTAGGGAAAAGGTCTAAAGAGATTGTAGTACTAGATTTGGAATTTTATATACAACAAGAGTTGAAAATGAAAATGATATAGGTATTGTTGTAGATAAGGAACTTAAGGATAATGATGTAGAGATAAGGAAATTTGGGAATAAAATTATAGCTTTAAAATTTTGCACTCTAGTAGAAGAGAATTTAAATGTTATAACTTACAAGTGCTTATGATTCTCAGATTAAATTGAATGATCAATCCAAGGGGGAATTCTAGGATAATTTTGAAAATATATTTGAATAATAATTTTAATTATAAAATATATAATTGAAGGAGATTTGAATCGACTTGTAGGAAGATGATACAGTAAATTTAAAGAAGTGCATGTGCACTTTAGATATAGGAGAAGAATGGGGTAGATAGTATGATTTTAGATCTTGCTACTTCGTATAATCTCATAATTATAGATACTACTTCGTTATCAGCTTGAAACAGTTGGAAGGGCCTCACAGTCTGATTCACAGGACACATGAACAGCCTAAAAATGGGCTGATCCACATGCCTATTGGCGGTCGGATCTGTAAATACTTGTCATATGGTACCAAACCAAGCAAAATTGTATTCCTTGCTTTTTAATTATTCTATTCATCAACTAGTCACTTTTGAAATGCAGAGAGAAATTATCAACCAAATTTTAGGTAATTTCAAATATATGTTTTTGCATCTTTAAGAAACCTTTCCTTTTGAGTTTTGAAGTTCAATTTTAAATGTGTCCAATTACTATTATTCTTTATGCTTTCTTCATACTCCTAATATCTTCTTCCTCATCACATTTTTAACCACTCACTACATTATCTTTAAATCATCAATTGCGATCTCCAAGTTATAACCTAGTTATTTTTGTCACATTTACCTATCACCTGAATGCATTAAGCATGTAAATAACATGAAGGTATAACTATAAATGCATCAACCACCATGCACTCCTTATTCGTTTATTATATACTAACTACTTTTATAACACATGAAAGGAAACCAGAATTGGCATACACTTAGCTTATAAAAAAGCTGAAGTTAATTTATTTAGATGTTGGTATTGGAAAGCACATGAAATTCCAGGAAACTGAGATAGCTACAACAGAAAAGGAAGATTTAAGAAACAATTTTTACAAACTGAGATAGCTACAACAAATAGGGAAGATTTTAAAAACATAAGATGGAAGGAACAATGAAAAGCTCAAGGTTTTCTCATGTTTTAAACAAACATCAAAAGAATCATGCATAAATTCTAAGAAAATATGTGTGTTTATCCTCAACCTTGCAAATTGGGAAGCAGCCAAAAGTGTAAAGTAATGAAATCCATCTTCACTGAAATTATATGATCACAAATGCTTAAAAAAGACAGTGCATCCATACCACACACCAATATTGGTTAAGGTACTCCTGCATTACATTTCGGATGCTTCAAATAATTATACCTTCTTCTGAAAATAATATGAAAATTGAAGATTTAATAAAGCAGAAAAAGAATTTGAAATGATGAAAAATCATCTAGATGTAAATTCAAACGGAAAGCGTAAAGTACAACAGCTTTAATTTGCCTCTCAAGAATGAAGCTCTTTGTTTGTTAAATCAAAATCCTTCCAGTAGTTTATTCGAAGTTCACTATTAGATTGCAGACATTTACAAAGAAGGAAGAAAAACTCATCACTCCCTTTCATGGTCAAACTAGTGTCTCATTAGATCAAAGGAACCCTTTGATTCACTTGTAATATACATAATCTTCATAGGGCCACATATAATGCAATAACATATTGTAAACATCAAAATTGTCAGTAAAACTCTACAGCTTCTCCATAATCCTTCATTACACAAGTCCATTTAATAAAACTTTCTAAGTTTCACATCACAGGACATATGAAAGCTGGAAGCGCAGTATTGTGATTAAGCCTAATCGATGTTGTCAATATTGAGCAGGATCCTGAAGGTAAGTAAGATCCGGACTTGATGTTGGATCATAAGAGTTCTTTAAGAGTTTTAGAAACAAATAGTTATAAATATATATTCATAAAAAATATGAATGTAAGGAATGGCATATATTAACAAGGCAAAAATTAAAAATACATGTATAGATATGGCACACATAAAGAATGGCATCCATATAATAACTATCACAATAATGTTTGCATTTACTTTTAAAGCTATGTAATTGGAACATTATTGAAGTGGGAAAAAAAGGTCCATGGCAAGAAAGGATCTATTTAGCCAACCATAAAATCACGACTTGATGTTGTACTTGTGTTCATAGCTAAGTTAGATAGAGCAACAGTGTAAAATATATAGATACATATTTTAAAAATCTAAGCTGCCACCTGAAGGAACTATACATTTCAATATCTTAACTTATATTTTAATATTTTATAGAATTTTTCCTTTTCTTTTTTATTGTATTTCTTCTCTTCTGCTATGTTCTTTTCCTCTCATACTTCACATTTCTCATGCATGTACTGTAAGATTACATTCAGGACACCTGTTAGATAGGATCTAATGTAGGTGTTCTCATGTTGGTATTATTAGATCGATTTAAAGTACCTACCTAGACCCCATATTGGTGGGGTCTAGGAAACATCTATGTGTAGGATATTTTTAACGATCATCTATGTGTAGGATATTGATCTTAGAAATTTTGTGGCTTGTTTAAACAACAGGCAATAACTGTTAGACACAAGAAACTGCAGTGAGCAACAGCAGACAGTGGCAGTAGGTGGTGATGTTTGGTGGTTCTATGCTCCTCTTCTCCTGCACTTTACAGCTTGAATTAGATGATAATCAATCCGAGTGGCACAATCGACCAAAAGTTAGTCTCATCCTTCATGAAATCGAATTGACCATAAGATCTGAATTGAGAAGATTATTGTGATTTAACATATTTCATATCATGGATCGACCAATCCTGATATCATTGTGTCTAATTATATCACTGAGCTGGAAAAATCAGCAGAAACTGACAATGACAACCAATTCATAATTGCATATTAGCTAAGATCAGACATATACAGAGGTTCAAGGATGATCCCAAAGAAAAGACAAAAGGATGTCCTTACCGCCTACCGAAGAGAAAAGAATCAGACTACTGCACATTAAGCATTTAAGCTTTAATAATGGTGATGAGTCACAATGGTGCAATAAAAATTTACAGGATAGAAACCAGATATTGGAGAAAAATGAACCAAAACGAGTGATATCTTTGATGTCAAGGATAAGCTTCCTTAGAACAAAGATGAAGATGGTGATTATCAAGTTTGAGGGGAAAGGCAATGGCAGAACCAGCAATGTGATTAATGATAGTGAAATTGGCATCTCATGGATTTTTTTCCACAATTCAATCCTAAGAATGGGATTTGATATTGCAGAATCAGTTATGAGAGTCAACATGATACTGGTGACATCCTTTAGATGAAAGGACAAACATTGACCACTTATTAGACCACAACAACTTGTCATTTATGTTTTCCCTAGTTCCTAAACCAAGGAATCAAATACCTGAACTGGTTCTAAAATGCTTTTCTCTCCATTATTCCTTAAAACGGAAAAGAAACAAGAGAAGAAAAAGGATGCTAGCATGTTAGATGCTCCTCTTCTCCCCTGCCTCCCAAACACATAATTCAGAAGGGCACAACTCCTAGCGAGTGACAGTGTTAATCTCAACTTTGAAAACTATGGTTAAGGATAGGATTAAAGTGGGCCAACTCTCCTTTGATAAATTACTGGTGACTATAATAGTGTTTGTTTAAGTCAAATTCAAGCTGGTCAAACAGCAGCTTTTTCTTTTCCAGATCCACTTGTTCACCAAATAGGTCGAGTTAAACAAAATAAGCCATTGATTAATGTTATCCACTTACAGAATTTTTTTCTTGAATAAAAAGGAGTATTGACAGTGTGGAATAGATGGCCACTAGGTACTTCAATTAACAACCGACAAAAATAACTTTAGATATTTGCCCAATTACTACTTTAACAACATCCAATTCTATTATTCCATAACAATCACCGAATTAATCGAGTTCAATAAACTGAAATATAATGGAATTGACCAGTATATGCCTATTCAATTTCCTAGACTCTTCGAATTAAGAAACTCCTAATATACTAACCTTGACACACGATGCCGTTAAACTAACAAAAGCGAACCACCTGCAATTCTAATCCGCACTAGAATTACAAGTGATAGAACTTCCACGATCTATGAGTAAGTTCGAGATCCAATACTATTCTACCACACCCGCTGCAGAACAAAGAAGATTCCACGAAGATTCAATAAACCGAGCCAGAAACCTGCTCAAAATCCCCAAAAGAAACACGCAAGAAACCCGGATTAAACCAGATCAGAACCGAGAGGGAGGCGAAACATATCAATGCACCTCGAGTCAATCCACCACCGACGAACAAACAAGTCCGACCGCCTCATCCAAGAATCCGGATCTCGGGAGGGTGGATCCGCCGCTCAGATCCGGTGATTCGAATCCCGCATCCCGCCGTACTATCGCGATCCCGATGCCGGATGGAGCGGAGGACGGAATCTAGGGCGTGGTTGCAGATTCGCGGGACAAGGGGCGAAGGAGAGGAGTAAGGAAGACGCGGCAGGAGAGGGCCGTCGGAGGTATATATAAACGCAGATCAACGAGCAGCCTGCGCTCCCCGCTGGGTGGGTCCCCAGCGGATGTCCGCATACAAATACGATCATACGCATGCGGGTTTGCGATAGCGGGTCGGGTTTGTTTCGGATGTTCGCCTCTGTCCAACCTGCTTTAATTGGGTTTCAAAATAGGTATCCAATTCAGGCATTTATATAATTAATTTTGAGTTAAAATAATATAATAATTATAGAAATATTATTATTTTATTCAAAAATGATAAATTTTTTGAATCGATGTTTATATATCAAATAGTTTTATGAATTTTTTTTTATATCATGAAGAATCTTATTATTAAGATTTTATCAATTAAACTAATATATATAATATTTGATGATATATATATATATATATTGGATAACTTATTATAAATAACTCAATAGAAAAAAAAATGACGTGAAAAGCATGCTTCCTTAAAACACTGGAGCAGGTTAAGTAATGCTTCTGGTACATAGTCAAACACCTAGTCAATATTACATCATATACATATAGTCATAATATATTATTTCTTTTCGTGTCCTATGTTTATCTTCATTCATAACATTGCTAAATATTTACTAATTTTGAATTAGCAATCACTAACAAGGACGGCTGATAATAATTAATCTATATATCTTTTAAATAGATATTAATGGGAGAAAAATATAACAAGCACGTTAGTATATGAAAGAAAATAGGGGAATTCTGGAAAATAAATTTACTATCAAATTTCTTAAGAAAATTTTCAAAATTTTTAGGGGTTTTTTGGGGAAGTATTCTTATTTTCAAAATTTCTTAAGAAAAATTACTGTTCATAATCTCTTTTTACTATCAACAACCTTTTGTTATTGATAATTTTCTTACAAATAATAAATTTTTTTATTTTATTATTTATAACCTTAGTAGTGTTATTGATTTTATTTTTTTTATCCTCACAGTCCCTCATTTTATCATCACCATCTTCGCTGACTTTTGAAGAGAAAAGAAGAATAAAGAGTAAAAAGAAGAAGAGGAGTAGAAGGAGAAAAAAAAAAGAGATGGAGAAAAAAGATGGATATTTATGTTCATTTATAAATGGATTGTTTAGAAATTTTAATTTTTTTAAATAAGATTGAGATAATTTAAAATTTTTAAATAAAAAATTATAAAATAATAAGATGAGAATTATAAATAGTAATATCCTTTCTTAACAACTCTTTTTTTTTTTTGCTTGATACATAGAATACCTTAACCATTGGATCAATCTTAATACTAGTTATAATATTTTAATATTTTAATATTTTAATACTAGTTATGATATTTTCTATAATACCATAAAAATACTATAGCATAGTAAAAAGATATTACGTTATATTTTTTAAACTTATATTATATTATTTTCTTGATAGTATTAAAAATATTATAAAATATAAATATTTTTATAATATATAATAATATTTTTAATATTATTAAAAATATTATAATTGGACCGATTTATCCTATGATCCAATCTACAAGGAAAAAAAAAAAAGAAAAGATAGATGACTGTTTGTCAAGTTCAGAATATTTCAGATATTACATAAAAAATTAAAAAAAAAAAAAAAAGAACACTTCTAAGAAAATTCAAAAAAAGATTGATTTTATTTTTCGAAAATTCGTCTAAGAAAATAGGATGATGGCGATCTGTCAGATGTTGTAAATAGGACAAATGTGATCCAATGAATACATAAAAAAAGAGATGAGAATAAAATGGTTATGCGGACCGGCGCACGAGAATTGGGGGTGCGGCGGAGAGAGTGGCGCCACCGAGTCGCGGTCGAGACGTGGCAGGTCCCGTGTGCCGTCGGAGTCACGGGGGCGGGTGAGGACTTCGGCCGACGACTCTGATGTCGTACGCCGTGACGAGTAGCCCACCAAAGCGATGGCCGAGATGGGGAGGCAGGGAGGTGGGTGGGGGGATCACGTGCGGGTTCCCTTCGACGCAGGGCTTCTCTTCTCCTTCGCCTCCGGCCGCCAGCTGTCCCGTCGCCGTCACTCGGCTCCTCGTCCAGCCGCTCAGGCCCACGAGCTTCGGTGGGTCCCATCGGGTCCCGCGTTTTGTCCAGTTGTATCAACGGTGAGCGAGGGGGCCGGGATAGGCGAAGGCGTCGCACCCGTGGTCATCACGTCCCTCGTGGTTCTCGTTGTAGCCCAACTTTGCGGCGGGACCCACATTTTTAATGCTGCCAGTCATTAGACGGTACCCGAATGGGTAGACGACTTGCATGGGTGCGGAGAAAGGACATGAGCCCCTAGTTTTCCAAATATTAAAAAATAGTTTGTAGTTTTTTATAGTTATTATATATTTTCTAATCAAAATGAAAAAAAAAGTGGAAGAAATAATCACGATACTATTCAAAACAAGAGATCGTTTGATGAACTATGAGAATTAGAAGCTTTTTATTAATTTTAGCAATTAAAAGCTTTTCGTGATATGTGAGAACCCAAGACGTCTTTGTTCAAAGCTTATCCTGTCATGGTCACGCGGAAAGCATGTGGTTAAGACTAGTGTTTGGTGTTTTATGTTATCGTACGTGACTTCTTTGACCTTCAATATAATTTTGATTGAGAGCCACCTAAATCACAAGACAATCGTAATCAAAATGCAATTCCCGCGAAATGAAATGACACTGCTTGCAGCAACACAGATTGGGACACGACCGTGTTAGGGACTCATACCCCACGGAGGAACACCTCCAAGTCACCAAACAAAAAGAAAAGCCTGCGCATGATCTCCGCAGTTTCAAAATGAGAAGCAGAGCACACGATCACAGAGGCTTCTCGCCTGGGGGATGAGATGGGGAACCACCACCATCGACGGGGCTCTTCTTCCTGTGAAGTATACCGCTGAGGTTGGACAGGAATGTCTTCCTCGAAGCCATTGCTTTAAGAACCTTTCGGTGCTCTTCACTCTTCTCTCCTGGCTTCACATTATGAACTGTGGGCCTCGGTGGCAATGCTCCTGCTGATTGGTGTGTCTCACCAGCCCTTTGCTGTGCCTTATCTCGCCACCTCCTAAGCTCTCCTTCCACTGCATTCTTTGCAGCCTCAGCCATTTCTGCCCGCTTCAGTGCCACCTTTGTTGCTGCCTCTATCTCCTCCATCTCCTTCTGAGCTGCCTCAAGTTTCTTGCTTACCTCATTTTCACTGGCTCTCACGACTTCCACCTGTGCCATTGCAGCAGCAACCTTCCTCTCCATCAACCATTCAGACTCCTCCACTTTGCATGTCAGTGACTCGTACTCTTCTTTTGAGATTGTTACGTTAGCCTCTGATGCTACAGCAACATCAGCATCCATTGGGGCTCCCTGCAGCTTCTTTTCTTCATCTCTTAGCTCTTCCACCTGTGCCATTGCAGCAGCAACCTTGCTCTCCATCAACCATTCAGACTCCTCCACTTTGCATGTCAGTGACTCGTACTCTTCTTTTGAGATTGTTACGTTAGCCTCTGATGCTACAGCAACATCAGCATCCATCGGGGCTCCCTGCAGCTTCTTTTCTTCATCTCTTAGCTCTTCCACCTGTGCCATTGCAGCAGCAACCTTGCTCTCCATCAACCTTTCAGACTCCTCCACCTTGCATGTCAATGACTCGTACTCTTCTTTTGAGATTGTTACGTTAGCCTCTGATGCTACAGCAACATCAGGATCCGTCGGGGCTCCCTGCAGCTTCTTTTCTGCTTCATCTCTTAGCTCTTCCACCTGTGCCATTGCAGCAGCAACCTTGCTCTCCATCAACCTTTCAGACTCCTCCACCTTGCATGTCAATGACTCGTACTCTTCTTTTGAGATTGTTACGTTAGTCTCTGATGCTACAGCAACATCAGCATCCGTCGGGGCTCCCTGCAGCTTCTTTTCTGCTTCATCTCTTAGCTCTTCGCCACTTTTCTTCTTTTCTGCAGATGACAGCTGCTGGGGAGCTGACACTAGGTCATCCGATGCTGAAGTTGCCTTCGAGTCTGCAGCCATGGCGGCCTCGAGCTCAGCTTTGCATTTCTGAATTTTGAGGTTAAGGTTACTGACAACATATCCAGTTTCTGCATCCTTCTCTTTGAGCTCTGCGCGCTCATTCTTTACAGCTCCCAACTCCAGCGTAAGGGAGTCCACCAAACTCCTGAACCAACTCTCTTCTTCAGCCAGTTTCTGCAGCATCCCTTTAGCACCATCAAGCTCAGCGCCCATGGCCGTAAAAAGCTCCAAATCTGAAGCACGGGCAACTTCCATTTCCTTCTTCACAGCTCCAATCTCAGAAGCCGTTTCGGCCAGCTTGGCCTCTAGGTTCTTAAGAACTTGAGGATCAGATTCTTTCTTCAGAGATGCCATTTTCCTCTCAGTTTCTTCTAGCGCTTGTTTGCAGGCCTGTTTGGAAGAGTCTTTCTCAGAGCGAATATTTGATTCTTCCTGCTGGGCTTGCTCTGTGACAAGCTTTACATCCGCAAGTGATTCCTGAGAAGTTCTAATCTCCATAGAAAGCTGAGCAACATTCTCATTGCAGGCATCAAGAAGCTGATTCGCTTTGGCTTCTTGATAAATGGCGGTCAGCTTTGCTTCCGTTGATGCCTCAAAATCCTTCCTGATCCTCCTGAGTTCTTGTTTTGCTGCATTAAGCTCCACAACGACAATCGCATACTGCTCCCTTGCATTGTTGAATTCCTGTTCCCAGCCACCATCATGACCATTAGTCTCGACAGAGCTCACATCTTCAAGATTCTTGGTCTGAGCTTTTGCAACGTCAGTCGCTTTTAGAGCCAGTTCCTTCGATTCATTTACAGCATTGAGCTTGTTTGTCAGTTCTTCAAAAGTTCTTCTCACCCTCTCTAACTCAACAAGCGCATGGGTCCTAGTTTTTGCAGCATTGTCAAGCTGTTCTCTGTACTTATTAAGCTCCTTCTTAGCCAAGTGAAGCTGTGTCTCCTTAGGTAAACCACTCTGTTAGAATAAACAACATTGATTGAGCTTGCACAAAACATTTAACCTCTCTATTCGGGCCTACAGAATTTAGACCACAAAGAGGACTTCACAACCATCTTAATTATGACCAAGTTAGGTTATCCAAATATATAAAATCAAGTTCATCTTAAATGCATGATATTGATGGTGTATTAAATTCTTAAGCAATCTAGAAACACAACATAATCCAAGTGACAACGGCCTTTTCCTCCAGGATCTGGCAGTTTAACTAAGAGCCAGAAGATACGCTACTGATAAAGTTTAACAGGTCTTATACATGAAACAAAATCAGCAGCTACAATAATGCCGCCTATTGCTGTAATTGATGCAGATATATTTCACCAGGTTACCCGTATCCACCTCCCAAAAAAATGTATACAAAGTAATACATATCAAAGAGCTGACACATTATTATTGATACCATAAATTGTTATCGATTTGAAGTGAAAAAGCAAATGGTCATCAAAGAGAGTTTCCATTCATAATGGCAACTATATCATGGTGAATGTAGTTATGATTTGAAGTCTTGCCGCTAGACTTCTAAAGTGTGCAACTATTATTGCAAATGAATCACGATGAGAACCTGAAACAACCTCCAAGATGCTGTACTTAGGTCTTGCATCTTTCTTATCGTCCTCAGCTGGATCTTCTATATAATTGCTTGATGTTATCCTAATTACTCCCCAATTCTTTAGCGGAGTGGGATAAATACATTGATTACATACTTTGATAACTTAGATGCGTAAAGTTATATTCAATCCAACTTCCAATACATAGGAGGAGAGCATATACCTCAGGGGGCGGAGGCTTTGGCTTTCTCACAGTAGATCTATCAGATGTAAATGCTACCTCACCAAATAGGCTGACAGCAGCTTTGACAGATTTAAAAGGTGCTCTTGTGTCTATTTCTGCTTTGGGTAAATCTGTACCATTTTGTCCAGCTTTTGTCTCCATGCCACTTTTTCTACCAATATCAGTTTAGCATAAACAATCAGGAACGGTTTCATTTGTGAATAAAGTAAGCAATTACATATGTCCTAATTGATTCATGTACCAGATGCAACTTTGGCATATTCAATGAAATAAAAACAAGTTCACCATGTAAAATATGAATTTAGAATCTAAAAAGAACAACACTGTTTTCACTGACAGGACATATGTAGTTGACAATAGCTTCATCTATTGTACTAGAGTTAAAAATGTATAATGATAAAAATTAAGCTGAAATGTAAGTAGGATTCCAATACATAAAAAATCTCATTATTTTGGAGGGCTATCTATGTAGCTGTCACCACTTCAAAACAAACATTGATTTCAACAAATGAAATATGCATATTTGAAAATGATCATGCCTTTGTCCATGTTTGAATATCCAACACTATCTTGTAAAAGGTATAACTAATGCAAGCAAAAGTAACAGGAGTTTTGATTAACAGAAACCAGATGTCTCTATTCTTTTATTTGAACTCTTCCATTCAACTCCGAGTATCTCTCTTCAGAGATAATGACAAGCTTTCTCTATAGGCAAGAGACTGTCCATTGAATTTTGTGGTAGAGTAGAGCTCCCATCTTTAACATCTCACCCCACTAAAAAGGAAAGTAATGGAGAAGCATTCCCTTCCTTTAGCTACTTTTTAGGTATTCAGGATCAAATTTGCATTTATCTGCCTTTCACAAAAATATTAAGACAAACTCATGGAAGAGATCGAATCCAAATTCCACATTTTTTTCTATAATCCTTTTCAAGATACAAACTTGACTTCTTCGACTTACAAGCCTAGAAAGATTTCTAGTAGCCAAGGGAGAGGCTAAGCTTCTAAGTTTCACGAATGGCACATGTACAAATAATTTTATGCAATCATAAGATTAGTGAAGATGTTAGCTAGTTTAGCTTCTTTATCATATCACCGTAAATCCATAAAATCAAATTCCAAATTTACCCCTTACGTTTAGCAATGCCAAAAAAAAAAAAAAATCACATTGATTAAATAACATGACAAAAGATAAGAAACTTAATTTAGAAGATTTTTATGGATTTATCCTACGCTAGCATATGATATAATACAATAACTAAACCATTGCTCTCTTGCATCACACAAAAAACGTCTCTTTACGGGGAAAGGGAAAAAAAAATCTTCCTCTTATTTCCTGCAGAAACCATCCACCGAACAAAGAAATCAATTAAATAGGATGAGAAATAATTGTTGGAATAACCCTAAAATAGTTATTGCAATCTCATACCATATACAAGAACTTCCAGATTTCCTCATCTTCTCCCTCACACAAGAAATATCGTCATAAAAATTATCGGGTTCATTCTATGGTAGATTTCCTAAATACACCGACAAGTACCGAACGAATAATTAATGTCAAGAATTTGTGTTTCCTCCCGATTGAGTGCGTCAATCCATTTTCAGAAGAAGAAGAAGAAGAAGAAGAAGAACTCGCAATGCGGGAGGCTCAAAGTAAGAAGACTTGGAGGAGAAGGGATAGAAGAGCAAACCGCGTAGGGGAAATGACAACAAAAGGATCGTCGAAGGCGCAAGGAGACGAAAGTTATGGAGAAGAGGCGATGATGATGATGACGACTCCGGCAATGGAAGAGAATGCGGCGGCGTCAGTGGGTCGTGCGCGTCGTCGTCGTCGTCGTCGTCGGAGAGAGAGAGAGAGAGAGAGAGAGAGAGAGGGGTACGAGGCGAAGGGAGACGAAAAGAAAGAGAACTAGATAGGGGTAAAGCGGAGTCATCGGAACGCCCGTCCCCACGGAGATCGCTTCTATTATTGGGGCCCACAATTGCATCCATAGAAGCAGTTGGTTTTCCTCGGAAATCTCTTGGACAGGACAACGACGAGGTGGTCCCTAAAGAAAGTTGGATAAGTATTTGTACTATTTCAAGGCATAGAGTTTCTATATATATATATATATATATATATATATATATATTATACGGATCCCAACATTGATTTTTTCGACAGAAATGCTTTCGATTACTTTTTGGTTTTTTATTTTTTTCCCTCATTTTCAGATTTTTCTAGCGGAGTTTCTTATTTTTATAATTCTAAATATAATTTGATTTGAAAATCAACGATCTATCTCTTTTTTTATTTTTTTATTGTTTAAATATTTTTCTACAACGTTATGGTACTTTTTTTATATTACGGAAAACATTGTAATTTAGTGTAACTGAATTTTTTTTAGATTGGTTTCTATATTTGATTTAGGAATCATATATATTCTTTTTATTTTTTATAATAATATATAAGCATGGTTCATAAATATTTTTCTACTATTTTTTCAGTTTATTCCCTTTGGGAAAGGGTGTTTTTGAAAATGTAGCCATGTCAAATATTTTTTCAGTTTATTCCCTTTGGGAAAGGGTGTTTTTGAAAATGTAGCCATGTCAAATTATTTGAATATGTATTTTTGAAAATAAAAAATATTTAAGAAGTCAACAATACCAAATAATATAGAAGTCAAATTATTTGAGTCATTAAATGTTCTCTATTATAAATAAATAAATATTAAAATAATTTGACTTCTATATAGGTTATAGAATCTTTCAACAAGCTTATAATATTTTTAGCACATTCTCAAAAATAGTGTAACTTCATTACAATTTTTTGTAATAGAAGAAAATAAAATAAAATAAACTAAAAATATCTAATGAATCTTTCTTATGTATCCTTATGAAAAATATTTTTAGAAAACTTATGAGTATAGGTATAGGAATCAACCTAAAAAAAATAAAGTTTTAATGTTTTCAATAATACAAAAAAGATTTTATTGAAATAGAAAAATATTGTGTCTGGGGTAGAAAAAAAGAAAAAAAGAAAAGAGACAGATATTTGATTTTCAAATCAAGAGTATATTCGGAATTAGGTAAAAAAGAAGTAGCGTTGCTAGAAAAAAAATATGAAAATGGAGAAAATCTTTCAGGAAAACCCCAAGGGATTTTTTTTCTTTGAAAAATCACCCTTACATTTTTATCTTTCATTTTGTTTTCTGTTTCAACCCATTAATCAAGATAATACGACCAATTTAAGCTAATATGTTCTAAATTATTTGCATAAAGAATCCTACAAAGTTTTAGATAGCAATATAATTTCATATATTGATCTAACCATTTGTGATTCTTTGATTTTTCTTTTGTGCTGTATATAAAATTTGCCTTCAACAAAATTATAAGTGTGTTATACATGATAATTGTCTTAATTAAATTGCCAAGTCATTTAGCATGTTTATGCATTCACGATAGACAATTATGCATGATAATTGCCTTAATAAAATTAAACAGTAGTGACTCATGAGGTTGAAGGAATTATCATGGTATTAATCAATCTTTTAAAAGCTGAAATTATCATGGTATTAATCAAACTTAACCCAGGCACAAGCTTGCTGCTATGACCAAGTAAGAGAACTTGGATTTAATCTATAATGAATGAATTATGCATGTAAGAAAAAAAGAAAAAAAAATTGAGCAACCTTTTACCTTGAGATGTGTTTAGAAAAAGGAACAAAGATTAGATTTTGTGGTTGGTAAGTGTGCTATTAATTTACCGTTGTAGGATGGTGGTTCTATTGTGCTAGCATTTCATTATTCGTAAAAAAATAAATTTTATATTATTGAAGTAATGTGTAGATGGATGAGTTATTCATCACAAGAGTGAGGTAATATAAAGATTAGGATCAATTAAATTTTATGCATAAGACTATATTATTTTAATACTTTTATGTAAACTGAAATCTTCATTATATATAGTAACTTCCATAGTATCTAATAATGTATAAAATGGACGAAGTGAAATGTATAAAAGTTGAATAAAGAATCATGACATCATACAATTTATAAACTATGCTTGTTATATCCATAAAGTAAATATTTTATAAGAATATTATCATCTTTTCACATGATACTTATAGTTTATATAACACTATTAAGATTTAAATTTAAAAAAATTATTTCATATCTTTCAAGTGCATAAAAGTAACTAAGAGAGGAATTAAAGTTTACTTTGTGAATTACTAATTAATACCTTAGTAGTTTAATATGTTATACCCTTTTTGAGATAAAGTATATAAAAAATAGTGTAAAACTCTCCACGCATAGAATTCTTATTTAAAAAGAGACCCAACTTAATTTTTTATGTTGTCAATTTAGTATTCTTATAATATGTAAAAATCTAAATATGAATTGAAAATTTTCACTATTATAATTTTATATTTGAATAATATCTTGTTCACATTGTTTAGGAATATAATTGATGTTCATCTTCGTACAAGTTAAAAATATTAAAATACGGATGTATTGATTGTCAACATGACTTGTTCAAGTCCTTTGTTGATTATTTTATATCAGAAGAATAATATTTATAATAAATATCTATTATCTCATAATAATTTAAATCAAAATATGATGTTATCAATATTATATTTATAGATAATAAATCTGAAAATATTTACAATTATTTATCTTTGCTTTTATGCTAATTCTTTTACTCAAATCCTAAAAAAGATAAATTTTAATAATGTATTGTTAAAAGGAGTGAACTAAAAAGTCAAACATATTAAAAATCTAAAATGTCACAATTGTATAAAAATTTAACAAAACTTTAGTTTTATCTACTCTAAGATTATAACCACTTAAAGTTCAAGATGAGTGTATTTTAATGGTCCAATGCTAGTTTATCATGGGCAACTAAAAATGTATTTATACTTTCTTTTTATAGCAATGTTTCAACTCATTACCAACTAGTGACTTGAAATTAAAATTTTTTCATTTAACTATCATGCAAGTTATTCATCGTTAAAATATAAGAGCTTAGAATATTGTTATAATATAATGGAGTGAGGATTTTGTGTGTTGGTCTACTTTTGTAGTGGAAATTGGAACTCTAACCCGCTCTCACGAATTGTCAGTAATAGACTATATAATTAAATAATATTGAGAAACAATACATTATATTGGAATAATTATGTAATTTAATAACATAACTATATTTTATGTGCTAATAGTTATATCCAACCTTCTTTTCAAGAAAACATAGAACCGATTGTTATAATAATATTTTTCACGGATGAAAGTTAATATTTAAAATTTTATTTAAGTTATCTTTTCTACCAGCTCACATTTAATCATTTCAATTTTATCGATAATATTTGAGAGACATGTATTTTAATAATTTTTAGTTCGTCTCGAATTAAAATAATAACAACGCATAATGCATTACAGTTTATTGTTTATAATATTAATGCAATGAACCTATAGGTGTATAGTGACTACAAGATTATATAGATGAGGAATGATAAAAGGTTTTATATCGAATGATTTGACGTCATCTCCAACTATAGCATCTTTGATAGCAATGGCTAAAGAACAAAATTAATTCAATTAGTAAAATATTTTAAAATAAGATATAAATTTTAACAAGTATATGAAGTAATAAAAATTATTGTCGAATATAGTAAAATTAGTAAAAAAATAAACATTTAGATTGAATGAAAAGAATTGAAGATAACTTTTCACGTAACATATTTCCTATATGGTCCACATTTAGTAGAACTTGGTGTTATTTATCATTGGTTTTAATATCAAAACTATAATAATACTAGATAATACGGTATTTCAAATACTATAAATAAATAAATAATAGTTATTACTGACCTAAGATTTTTGCCAACTCTTCTAATGTTGAAGATGATATTGGAGCAAGCTCATTAAACGCTACCGGAAAAAATTACATTGTCATTAAGAGGAGGAAGACCATCAGGTTAATGAGAAGTTGTCTTAGAAACATGATGGACCAATACTTGATTATTTGAAAAAAAAAATTATAATATTGAAGTAATATCTCTAGATGGATGAATTGTTCATCACAAAAGTGAGTTGCTTTAAAGATTAGGATCAATTAAACGTTATATATAAGGTTTTAGTTTTTTGAAACTGACCATGGTCGTCTAGAGACTGAAATCATCATTGTATATTATAACTTTTTTGTATGCAATAACATATCTTATGGTAGAAGGGAAATATATATAAATTAAATAAATAATTATGACCTTATACACTATGCTTGTTATATTTATTAATTAAATATTTTATAGAAATAATGTCATCTTTTAACATAATGCTTATACTTTATGTAATAATCTAATATTGTTGTATTGTAAGTAAAAAAAAATCTATTCCATATCCTTCAAGTGCATAAATATAATAAAGAGAGGAATAAGCATCTCTTTTGTAAATTGGCTAGTAATCCTTTGGTCATCTAATACTTTATGCTCTTTTTGTGATCAATTACACGAGGTATGGTTCTAAACCCCACACATAGAAATCTTATTTGAAAATAGAACTAACTTAATTTTTTTGACGATCAACTTTCTTGTAATTTCTGAAAATCTAAACATGGTGCAAAAATTCACACTTTTAGAAATTATGATATGAATAATATCTAGTTCACCTTCTTCATTAACCTAGTTGATGATCTTCTTCATACAAGTTAAAAATATCAAACTATGGATGAAATTATTGTCAATTTGACTTACTGGAGATGTTTGTTCATTATTTTATATCAAAAGCATAAAACATTTCAATAAATATCAAGTATATCATGATAATTTATGTCATAATATGATGTTATCATGATTTTAAACAAACATGGCAAAGTTAGAAATATTTGTAAAAAAATATCTTTCATTTTGTGTTAATTTGTTTCCCTCATGCTAAATAACAAAGATGAATTTTAATAATCAATTGTATAAAGGTGTGAACTAAAAAGTCAAACATAATCAAAATCTAAGAAGACAAATTTGATATTTTATAAAAATATCTTAAATATTTGTTTTGCCAACAATAACATTACCATCACTTGAATTTCAAGATGAGCAAATTCTAATTCTCTAAGATTATTTTATTATAGGTAACTTATAATATATTGAGAGTTTCTTTTTATAGAAATGTTTCGAATCGGTAAATGCTAGTGACTTGAACTGAGAATTTGTTCGTTTAGCTAGCGACTACGTTATTCATTATTAAAACCTAGTGGCTAATAATATAATTGTACTTTAGTAGAGTTAGTGTTATGTACATTGGTTTGCATTTGTAGAGGAAATTGAAAATCTACCCCTATTACAAGAATTGGACATTTACAATAATAAACTATATAATTGAATAATATCGAAAAAAATATCCATCATGTTAAAAAATTTCTGCAACATAATGATATAACTTGATTTAATTTGATAATAGTGACGTCGAAACTTCTTTTCTTATAAACTTAGATATTTCTATTTCTAGAAATAGAAAAAGAGTACTTTTTGATATAATATTACTTGTCATGATTATGGACAATCTATAACCGCTCAAAATTGATATTTATAATATCATTTGGGTCATTTTTTTCCTCAAGTTGTCATCTAACCATATCAATTTTATCGATATTATTAGAGACTTTTATTTTATCATTTTTTATTCATAACATATTATGATAATGATAATGCATTATGCATTAAAATTTATTTTTTATGATAGTAGAAAAAATTAGCTCAAGGAGATGTAAGGTGTACTAGATTATAAAGGGGAGGTATGAATAAATGTTTAATATCAATAGATCTGATCTCATCCTCAACTATCGCCTGTTTGATAGCAATGGCTAAAAAATAAAATTAATTCATGTTAGTGAAATATTTTGAAAGAAGATCTAAATTTTAATAATCATATGATATTATCTAAAATGTTTAATAATATAGCATAATTAGTTTAAAAAAAGCTATCTTGATGGCATTAAAAAAACTAGACAAATTTTCACAAACCACTTAAATTTATAGTCCACATTGAGGTGAACTTGGTGTTATTAATAATAAGTTTTAACATCGAAACATGTATAATGTGTGATCGTATATTACTCTAAATATCTTAAGCAAGTGAAACTATATTTTTACTAATATAAATTTTAGCCAACTTTTCTAATTCTCATGATGATGTTGGAGCAATCTCTTTATATGCTAGTGTAAAAAATTGCATTGTCGTTAAAATAAGGAAGATCGTTATGCCAATAAGAAGTTGTCCTCAAAATGCGATAGACTAACATTTCATTATTCATAAAAAAAATAAATTTTGTATTATTAAAGTAATGTGTAGATGGATGAATTATTTGTCACAAGAGTGAGGTAATATAAAGATTAGGGTCAATTGAATTTTATGCATAAGGCTATATTATTTTAACATTTTTCATTTAAACTGAAATCTCCATTTTATATAGCAACTTCCGTAGTATCTAATAATGTATAAAATGAAAGAAGTGAAATGTATAAAAGTTAAATAAAGAATCATGACATCATACACTTTATAAACTATGCTTGTTATATCCATAAAGTAAATATTTTATAAGAATATTGTCATCTTTTGACATTATACAAAGAGTTTATATAACACTATTAAGATTTAAATTTTAAAAAAATTATTTCATATCTTTTAAGTGTATAAAAGTAACTAAGAGAGGAATTAAAGTTTGTTTTGTGAATTACTAATTAATACCTTAGTAGTTTAACAAGTTATGCTCTTCTCGAGATGAAGTATATAAAGCATGGTGTAAAACTCTACACGCATAGAATTTCTTATTTGAAAAGAGACCCAATTTAATTTTTTATGTTGTTAATTTAGTATTCGTAATATGTAAAAATCTAAATGTGAATTGAAAATTCTCACTATTATAATTTTATATTTAAATAATATCTTGTTCACCTTGTTCAGGGATATAGTTGATGATCCTCTTCGTACAAGTTAAACATATTAAAATACGGATGTATTGATTGTCAACTTGACTTGTTCGAGTCTTTTGTTGATTATTTTATATTAGAAGAATAATATTTTACAATAAACATCTATTATCTCATGATAAATTAAATCAAAATATGATGTTATCAATATTGTATTTTTGGATAATAAACCCGAAAATATATACAATTATTTATCTTTGCTTTTATGTTAATTCTTTTACTCAAATCCTAAAAAGATAAATTTTAATAATGTATTGTTAAAAGGAGTGAATGAAAAAGTCAAACATATTAAAAATCTAAAATGTCACAATTGTATAAAAATTTTACAAAACTTTAGTTTTGCATACTCTAAGATTATAACCACTTAAAGTTCAGGATGAGTGTATTTTAATGGTCCAATGCTAGTTTATTATGGGCAACTCAAAAGGTATTTATACTTTCTTTTTATAGTAATGTTTCAACTCATTTCTAACTAGTGACATGAAATTAAAATTTTTTCATTTAACTATTAAGTTATTCATCTTTAAAATATAAGAGCTTAGAATATTATTATAATATAATGGAGTAAGGATTTTATGGGTAGGTTTACTTTTGTAGTGGAAATTGAAACTCTAACTCGCTCTCACGAATTGTCAATTTATGTCAAAAGACTATCTAATTAAACTATATTGAGAAACAATACATTATATTGGAACAATTATGTGATATAATGACATAACTATATTTTATGTGGTAATAGTTATATCCAGCCTTCTTTTCAAGAAAACATAGAACCGATTGATATAATAATGTTTTTCACGGATGAAAGTTAATATTTGAAATTTTATTTGGGTTATCTTTTCTACAAGCAAACATTTAACCATTTCAATTTTATCGATAATATTTGAGACACATGTATTTTAATAATTTTTAGTTCATCTCGATGTAAAATAATGACAATGCATAATGCATTACAGTTTATTATTTATGATATTAAGACAATGAGCCTATAGGTGTATAGGGACTACAGGATTATGTAGAGGAGGAATGATAAAAGGTTTTATATCGAATGATTTGACGTCATCTCCAACTATAGCCTCTTTGATAGCAATGGCTAAAGAACAAAATTAATTCAATTAGTAAAATATTTTAAAACAAGATATAAATTTTAACAAGCATACGAAGCAATAAAACCAATTGTGGAATATAAAAAAATTAGTAAAAAAAATAAGCTTTTAGATTTGAATGAAAAGAATTGAAGATAACTCTTCACGTAACATATTTCCTATATGGTCTACATTTAATAGAACTAGGTGTCATTTATCATTAGTTTTAATATCAAAACTACAATAATGCTGGATAATAGGGTATTTCAAATACTATAAATAAATAAATAATAATTATTACTGACCTAAGATTTTTGCCAACTCTTCTAATGCTAAAAATGATGTTGGAGCAAGCTCATCAGATACTACCGGAAAAAATTGCATTGTCATTAAGAGGAGGAAGACTATCAGGCTAATGAGAAGTTGTCTTAGAAACATGATGGGCCAACACTTGATTATTTGTAAAAAAAATTTATAATATTGAAGTAATATCTCTAGATGGATGAATTGTTCATCACAAGAGTGAGTTGCTTTAAAGATTAGGATCAATTAAACGTTATACATAAGGTTTTAGTTTTTTGAAACTGACCATGGTCGTTTAGAAACTGAAATCATCATTGTATATTGTAACTTCTTCATATGCAATAACATATCTCATGGAATAAGGGAAATGTATATAAATTAAATAAAGGATTATGACATTATATACTATGCTTGCTATATATATTAAATAAATAATTTATAGAAATAATGTTATTTTTTAACATAATGCTTATACTTTATGTAACAATCTAAGATTGTTGTAAGGTAAGTTGAAAAAAATCTATTCAATATCCTTCAAGTGCATAAATATAATTGAGAGAGGAATAAGCATTTCTTTTGTAAATTAGCTAGTAATCCTTTAGTCATCCAATACTTTATGCTATTTTTGTGATTAATTACACGAGGCATGGTTCTAAACTCCACACATATAAATCTTATTGAAAAATAGAACTAACTTAATTCTTTTGACAATCAACTTTCTTGTAATTTCTGAAAATCTAAATATGGTGCAAAAATTCTCACTCTTAGAAATTATGATTTGAATAATATCTAGTTCACCTTCTTCATGAACCTAGTTGATGATCTTTTTCGTACAAGTTAAAAATATCAAAATGTGGATGAAATTATTGTCAATTTGACTTATTGGAGATGTTTGTTCATTATTTTATATCAAAAGCAAAAACATTTCAATAAACATCAAGTATATCATGATAATTTGAGTCATAATATGATGTAATCTTAATTTTAAACAAACATGACAAGGTTAGAAATATTTGTAAAAAAATATCTTTCATTTTGTGTTAATTTGTTTCCCTCATGCTGAATAACAAAGATGAATTTTAATAATCAATTGTATAAAGGTGTGAACTAAAAAGTCAAACATAATCAAAATCTAAGAAGACAAATTTGATATTTTATAAAAATATCTTATATAGTTGTTTTATGAACATTGACATTACAATCACTTCAATTTCAAGATGAGCAAATTCTAATTCTCTAAGATTATTTTATTATAGGTAACTTATAATGTATTGACAGTTTATTTTTATAGAAATGTTTCGAATTGGTAAATGCTAGTGACTTGAACTGAGAATTTGTTCGTTTAACTAGCGACTACGTTATTCATTATTAAAACCTAGTGGCTAATAATATAATTGTACTTTAGTAGAGTTAGTGTTATGTACATTGGTTTGCATTTGTAGAGGAAATTGAAAATCTACCCCTATTATAAGAATTGAACATTTACAATAATAAACTATATAATTGAATAATATCAAAAAAAATATCCATCATGTTGGAAAATTTCTGCAACATAATGATGATATAACTTGATTTTATGTGGTGTTAGTGATGTCAAAACTTCTTTTCTTATAAACTTAGATATTTCTATTTCTAGATATAGAAAAAGAGCATTTTTTGATATAATAATACTTGTCATGATTATGGACAATTTATAACTGCTCAAAATTGATATTTATAATATCATTTGGGTCATTTTTTCCTCAAGTTGTCACCTAACCATATAAATTTTATCGATATTATTAGAGACTTTTGTTTTATCAATTTTTATTCATCACATATTATGATAATGATAATGCATAACGCATTAAAATTTATTTTTTATGATATTAAAAAAAATTAGCTCAAGGAGATGTAAGGTGTACTGGATTATAAAGGAGAGGTATGAATAAATGTTTAATATCAATAGATCTAATCTCATCCCCAACTATTGCCTCTTTGATAATGGCTAAAAAATAAAGGTAATTTATGTTAGTAAAATATTTTAAAAGAAGATCTAAATTTTAATAATCATATGATATTATCTAAAATGTTGAATAATATAGCATAATTAGTTAAAAAAAAAGCTATCTTGATGGCATTAAAAAAACTAGACAAATTTTCAAAAACCATTTATATTTATGGTCCACATTGAGGTGAACTTAATGTTATTAATCATAAGTTTTAACATCGAAACATATATAATGTGTGATCGTATATTATTCTAAATATCTTAAGCAAGTAAAACTATATTATTACTAATATAAGATTTTAGCAAACTATTCTAATTCTCATGATGATGTTGGAGCAATATTTTTATATGCTAGTGCAAAAAATTGCATTGTCGTTAAAAAAAGGAAGATCGTTACGCTAATAAGAAGTTGTCTTCGAAACGCGATAGACTGATATTTCATTATTCATATAGAAAATAAATTTTGCATTATTAAAGTAATGTGTAGATGGATGAATTATGCATCACTCTTGTAAACTGAATTTTATGGTAATATAAAGATTATGGCCAATTCAATTTTATGCGTAAGGCTATATTATTTTAACACTTTTCATGTAAACTGAAATCTTCGTTGTATATTGCAACTTCCGTAGTATCTAATAATGTATAAAATAGAAGAAGTGAAATGTATAAAAGTTGAATAAAGAATAATGACATCATGCAAATTATAAACTATGCTTGTTATATCAATGAAGTAAATATTTTATCAGAATATTATCATCTTTTGACATGATACTTATATTTTATATAACATTATTAAGATTTAAATTAAAAAAAATTATTTCATATCTTTCAAGTGCATAAAAGTAACTAAGAAAGGAATTAAAGTTTACTTTGGGAATTACTAATTAATACCTTAGTAGTTTAACATGTTATGCTTTTCTCGAGATTAAGTATATAAAGCATGGCGTAAAACTCTCCACGCATAGAATTCTTATTTGATAAGAGACCCAACTTAATTTTTTATGTTGTCAATTTAGTATTCTTGTAATATGCAAAAATCTAAATGTGTTTTAAAAATTCTCACTATTATAATTTTATATTTAAATAATATTTTGTTCACCTTGTTCAAGAATATAGTTGATGATCCTCTTCGAACAAGTTAAAAATATTAAAATACGGATGTATTGATTGTCAACCTAACTTGTTCGAGTCCTTTGTTGATTATTTTATATCAGAAGAATAATATTTTACAATAAACATCTATTATCTCATGATAATTTAAATCAAAATATGATGTTATCAATATTGTATTTATGGATAATAAACTTGAAAATATTTACAATTATTTAACTTTGCTTTTATGTTAATTCTTTTATGCAAATCATAAAAAGATAAATTTTAATAATGTATTGTTAAAAAGAGTGAACTAAAAAGTCAAACATATTAAAAATCTAAAATGTCACAATTGTATAAAAAATATACAAACTTTAGTTTTACCTACTCTAAGATTATAACCACTTAAAATTCAGGATGAGTGTATTTTAATAGTCCAATGCTAGTTTATCATGGGCAACTAAAAAGGTATTTATACTTTCTTTTTATAGCAAAGTTTCAACTCATTACCAACTAGTGACGTGAAATTAAAATTTTTTCATTTAACTATTATATAATTTATTAATCTTTAAAATATAAGAAATTAGAATATTGTTATAATATAATGGAGTGAGGATTTTGTGTGTTGGTTTAGTTTAGTTGTGGAAATTGAAACTTTAACCCGCTCTTATGAATTTTTAATTTATGACAATAGACTATATAATTAAACAATATTGAGAAACAGTAATTATATTGGAGCAATTATGCAATATAATGACATAACTATATTTTATGTGGTAATAGTTATATCCAGCCTTCTTTTCAAGAAAACATAGAACCGATTGTTATAATAATACTTTTAATAGATGAAAGTTAATATTTGAAATTTTATTTGGGTTATCTTTTCTACAAGCAAATATTTAACCATTTCAATTTTGACGATAATATTCGAGACACATATATTTTAATAATTTTTAGTTCATCTCGAAGTAAAATAATGACAACGCATAATGCATTACAGTTTATTATTTATGATATTAAGACAATGAGCCTATAGGTGTATAGGGACCTACAGGATTATGTAAATGAGGAATGATAAAAGGTTTTATATCGAATGATTTGACGTCATCTCCAACTATAGCCTCTTTGATAGTAATGGCTAAAGAACAAAATTAATTCAATTAGTAAAATATTTTAAAACAAGATATAAATTTTAACAAGCATACGAAGCAATAAAAACTATTGACGAATATAGCAAAATTAGTAAAAAAAATAAGCTTTTAGATTTGAATGAAAAGAATTGAAGATAACTCTTCACGTAACATATTTCCTATATGGTCCACATTTAGTAGAACTTGGTGTCATTTATCATTAGTTTTAATATCAAAACTACAATAATGCTGGATAATAGGGTATTTCAAATACTATAAATAAATAAATAATAATTATTACTGACCTAAGATTTTTGCCAACTCTTCTAATGCTGAAGATGATGTTGGAGCAAGCTTATCAGACGCTACTGGAAAAAATTACATTGTCGTTACGAGGAGGAAGACCATCAAGCTAATGAGAAGTTGTCTTAGAAACATGATGGGCCAACACTTGATTATTTGTAAAAAAAAATTATAATATTGAAGTAATATCTCTAGATGGATGAATTATTCATTACAAGAGTGAGTTGCTTTAATGATTAGGATCAATTAAACGTTATACATAAGGTTTTAGTTTTTTGAAACTGACCATTATCGTCTAGAAACTGAAATCATCATTGTATATTATAACTTTTTTGTATACAATAACATATCTCATGGTATAAAGGAAATGTATATAAATTAAATAAAGAATTATGACCTTATACACTATTCTTGTTATATTTATTAATTAAATATTTTATAGAAATAATGTCATCTTTTAACATAATGCTTATACTTTATATAACAATCTAATATTGTTGTAAGGTAAGTTGAAAAAAAACTATTCCATATCCTTGAAGTGCATAAATATAATTGAGAGAGGAATAAGCATCTCTTTTGTAAATTAGCTAGTAATCCTTTAGTCATCCAATACTTTATGCTCTTTTTGTGATCAATTACACGAGGCATGATTCTAAACTCTACACATAGAAATCTTATTTGAAAATAGAACTAACATAATTCTTTTGACAATCAACTTTCTTGTAATTTTTGAAAATCTAAATATGGTGCAAAAATTATCACTCTTAGAAATTATGATTTGAATAATATCTAGTTCACTTTCTTCGTGAACCTAGTTGATGATCTTCTTCGTACAAGTTAAAAATATCAAAATGTGGATGAAATTATTGTCAATTTGACTTATTGGAGATGTTTGTTCATTATTTTGTATCAAAAGCATAAAACATTTCAATAAACATCAAGTATATCATGATAATTTGAGTCATAATATGATGTCATCTTGATTTTAAACAAACATGACAAAGTTAGAAATATTTGTAAAAAAATATCTTTCATTTTGTGTTAATTTGTTTCCCTCATGCTGAATAACAAAGATGAATTTTAATAATCAATTGTATAAAGGTGTGAATTAAAAAGTCAAACATAATCAAAATCTAAGAAGACAAATTTGTTATTTTATAAAAATATCTTAAATATTTGTTTTGCCAACATTGACATTACAATCACTTAAATTTCAAGATGAGCAAATTCTAATGCTCTAAGATTATATTAATATAGGTAACTTATATTATATTGAGTGTTTCTTTTTATAGAAATGTTTTGAATTGATAAATGCTAGTGACTTGAACTAAGAATTTGTTCGTTTAACTGGCGATTATGTTATTCATTATCAAAACCTAGTAGCTAATAATATAATTGTACTTTAATAGAGTTAGTGTTATGTAATTGGTTTGCATTTATAGAGGAAATTGAAAATCTACCCCAATTACAAGAATTTGACATTTACAATAATAAACTATATAATTGAATAATATCGAAAAAAATATCCATCATGTTGGAAAATTTCTGCAACATAATGATATAACTTGATTTAATGTGGTAATAGTAATGTCAAAACTTCTTTTCTTATAAACTTGGATGTTTCTATTTCTAGAAATAGAAAGAGATCATTTTTTGATATAATAATACTTGTAATGATTATGGACAATCTATAACTACTCAAAATTGATATTTATAATATCATTTGCATCATTTTTTCCTTATGTTATCATCTAACCATATCAATTTTATCGATATTATTAGAGGCTTTTATTTTATCAATTTTTATTCATCACATAATAATGATAATGCATTAAAATTTATTTTTTATGATATTAAAGAAAATTAGCTCAAGGAGATGTAAGGTGTACTGGATTATAAAGGGGAGGTATGAATAAAGGTTTAATATCAATATATCTTATCTAATCCCCAACTATCACCTCTTTGATAGCAATGACTAAAAAATAAAAGTAATTCATGTTAGTAAAATATTTTTAAAAAAGATCTAAATTTTAATAATCATATGATATTATCGAAAATGTTTAATAATATAGCATAATTAGTTTAAAAAAAATCTATCTTGATGGCATTAAAAAAACTAGTCAAATTTTCACAAACCACTTAAATTTATGATCCACATTGAGGAGAACTTAGTGTTATTAATCATAAGTTTTAACATCGAAACATATATAATGTGTAATCATATATTATTCTAAATATCTTAATTAAGTGAATCTATATTATTACTAATATAAGATTTTAGCCAACTATTTTAATTCTCATTATGATGTTGGAGCAATATCATTATATGCTAGTGTAAAAAATTACATTAGCGTTAAAAGAAGGAAGATCGTTATGCCAGTAAGAAGTTGTCTTCGAAACGCGATAGACTAACATTTCATTATTCGTAAAAAAAATAAATTTTACATTATTAAAGTAATGTGTAGATGGATGAATTATTCATCACAAGAGTGAGGTAATATAAAGAGTAGGTTCAATTGAATTTTATGCATAAGGCTATATTATTTTAATACTTTTCATGTAAATTGAAATCTTCATTGTATATAGCAACTTCCGTAGTATCTAATAATGTATAGAATGGAAGAAGTGAAATGTATAAAAGTTGAATAAAGAATCATGACTTCATACAATTTATGAACTATGCTTGTTATATCTATAAAGTAAATATTTTATAAGAATATTATCATCTTTTGACATGATACTTATAGTTTATATAACACTATTAAGATTTAAATTTAAAAAAAAATTATTTCATATCTTTCAAGTGCATAAAAGCAACTAAGAGAGGAATTAAAGTTTACTTTATTAATTACTAATTAAAACCTTAGTAGTTTAACATGTTATGCTTTTCTCGAGATGAAGTATATAAAGCATGGTGTAAAACTCTCCACGCATAGAATTCTTATTTGAAAATATACCCAACTTAATTTTTTATGTTGTTAATTTAGTATTCTTATAATATAAAAAAAATCTAAATGTGGATTAGAAATTCTCACTATTACAATTTTATATTTAAATAATAGCTTGTTTAACTTGTTCAGGAATATAGTTGATGATCCTCTTCGTACAAGTTAAAAATATTAAAATATGAATGTATTGATTATCAACTTGACTTGTTCGAGTCCTTCGTTGATTATTTTATAACAGAAGAATAATATTTTACAATAAACATCTATTATCTAATGATAATTTAAATGAAAATTTGATGTTATCAATATTGTATATATGGATAATAAATCCAAAAATATTTGTAATTATTTATCTTTGCTTTTATGTTAATTCTTTTACTCAAATCCTAAAAAGATAAATTTTAATAATGTATGGTTAAAATGAGTGAACTAAAAAGTCAAACATATAAAAAATCTAAAATGTCACAATTGTATAAAAATTTTACAAAACTTTAGTTTTTCCTACTCAAAGATTATAACCACTTAAAGTTCAGGATGATTGTATTTTAATTGTCCAATGCTAGTTTATCATGGGCAACTAAAAAGATATTTATACTTTTTTTTTATAGCAATGTTTCAACTCATTACCAATTAGTGACGTGAAATTAAAATTTTTTCATTTAACTATCATGTAAGTTGTTTATCTTTAAAATAGAAGAGCTTAGAATATTGTTATAATATAATGGAGTGAGGATTTTGTGTGTTGGTTTACTTTTGTAGTTGAAATTGAAACTCTAACTCGCTCTCACGAATTATCAATTTATAGCAATAGACTATATAATTAAATAATATAGAAGTCAAATTATTTGAGTCATTAAATGTTCTCTATTATAAATAAATAAATATTAAAATAATTTGACTTCTATATAGGTTATAGAATCTTTCAACAAGCTTATAATATTTTTAGCACATTCTCAAAAATAGTGTAACTTCATTACAAATTTTTGTAATAGAAGAAAATAAAATAAAATAAACTAAAAATATCTAATGAATCTTTCTTATGTATCCTTATGAAAAATATTTTTAGAAATCTTATGAGTATAGGTATAGGAATCAACCTAAAAAAAATAAAGTTTTAATGTTTTCAATAATACAAAAAAGATTTTATTGAAATAGAAAAATATTGTGTCTGGGGTAGAAAAAAAGAAAAAAAGAAAAGAGACATATAGTTGATTTTCAAATCAAGAGTATATTTGGAATTAGGTAAAAAAGAAGTAGCGTTGCTAGAAAAAAAATATATGAAAATGGAGAAAATCTTTCAGGAAAACCCCAAGGGATTTTTTTCTTTGAAAAATCACCCTTACATTTTTATCTTTCATTTTGTTTTCTGTTTCAACCCATTAATCAAGATAATACGACCAGTTTAAGCTAATATGTTCTAAATTATTTGCATAAAGAATCCTACAAAGTTTTAGATAGCAATATAATTTCATATATTGATCTAACCATTTGTGATTCTTTGATTTTTCTTTTGTGCTGTATATAAAATTTGCCTTCAACAAAATTATAAGTGTGTTATGCATGATAATTGCCTTAATTAAATTGCCAAGTCATTTAGCATGTTTATGCATTCATGATAGACAATTATGCATGATAATTGCCTTAATAAAATTAAACAGTAGTGACTCATGAGGTTGAAGGAATTATCATGGTATTAATCAATCTTTTAAAAGCTGAAATTATCATGGGATTAATCAATCTTATCCTAGGCACAAGCTTGTTGCTATGACCAAGTAAGAGAACTTGGATTTAATCTATAATGAATGAATTATGCATGTAAGAAAAAAAGAAAAAAAAATTGAGCAACCTTTTACCTCGAGATGTGTTTAGAAAAAGGAACAAAGATTAGATTTTATGGTTGGTAAGTGTGCTATTAATTTACCGTTGCAGGATGGTGGTTCTATTGTACTAGCATTTCATTATTTGTAAAAAAATAAATTTTACATTAGTGAAGTAATGTATAGATGGATGAGTTATTCATCACAAGAGTGAGATAATATAAAGATTAGGATCAATTAAATTTGATGCATAAGACTATATTATTTTAATACTTTTATGTAAACTGAAATATTCATTGTATATAGTAACTTCTATAGTATCTAATAATGTATAAAATGGACAAAGTGAAATGTATAAAAGTTGAATAAAGAATCATGACATCATACAGTTTATAAACTATGCTTGTTATATCCATAAAGTAAATATTTTATTAGAATATTATCATCTTTTCACATGATACTTATAGTTTATATATCACTATTAAGATTTAAATTTTAAAAAATTATTTCATATCATTCAAGTGCATAAAAGTAACTAAGAGAGGAATTAAAGTTTACTTTGTGAATTACTAATTAATACCTTAGTAGTTTAATATGTTATGCCCTTTTTGAGATAAAGTATATACAAAATAGTGTAAAACTCTCCACGCATAGAATTCTTATTTAAAAAGAGACCCAACTTAAATTTTTATGTTGTCAATTTAGTATTCTTATAATATGTAAAAATCTAAATATGGATTGAAAATTTTCACTATTACAATTTTATATTTGAATAATATCTTATTCACATTGTTCAGGAATATAATTGATGATCATTTTTGAACAAGTTAAAAATATTAAAATACGGAAGTATTGATTGTCAACATGACTTGTTCAAGTCCTTTGTTGATTATTTTATATCAGAAAAATAATATTTACAATAAACATATATTATCTCATAATAATTTAAATCAAAATATGATGTTATCAATATTATATTTATAGATAATAAACCTGAAAATATTTACAATTATTTATCTTTGCTTTTATGCTAATTCTTTTACTCAAATCCTAAAAAAAGATAAATTTTAATAATGTATTGTTAAAAGGAGTGAACTAAAAAGTCAAACATATTAAAAATCTAAAATGACACAATTGTATAAAAATTTAACAAAACTTTAGTTTTACCTATTCTAAGATTATAACCACTTAAAGTTCAGGATGAGTGTATTTTAATGGTCCAATGCTAGTTTATCATGGGTAACTAAAATGGTATTTATACTTTCTTTTTATAGCAATGTATCAACTCATTACCAACCAGTGACTTGAAATTAAAATTTTTTCATTTAACTATCATGTAAGTTATTCATCATTAAAATGTAAGAGCTTAGAATATTGTTATAATATAATGGAGTGAGGATTTTTTGTGTTGGTCTACTTTTGTAGTGGAAATTGGAACTCTAACCCGCTCTCACGAATTGTCAGTAATAGACTATATAATTAAATAATATTGAGAAACAATACATTATATTGGAACAATTATTTGGGTTATCTTTTCTATAAGCAAACATTTAACTATTTCAATTTTATCGATAATTTTTTAGACACATGTATTTTAATAATTTTTAGTTTATCTCGAAGTAAAATAATGACAATGCATAATGCATTACAGTTTATTATTTATGATATTAAGACAATGAGCCTATAGGTGTATAGGGACTACAAGATTATGTAGAGGAGAAATTATAAAAGGTTTTATATCGAATGATTTGACGTCATCTCCAGCTATAGCCTCTTTGATAGCAATGGCTAAAGAACAAAATTAATTCAATTTGTAAAATATTTTAAAACAAGATATAAATTTTAATAAGCATACGAAGCAATAAAAACTATTGTCGAATATAGCAAAATTAGTAAAACAAACAAGATTTTAGATTTGCATGAAAAGAATTGAAGATAACTCTTCACGTAATATATTTCCTATATGGTCTACATTTAGTAGAACTTGGTATCATTTATCATTAGTTTAATATCAAAACTACAATAATGCTAGATAATACGGTATTTCAAATACTATAAATAAATAAATAATAATTATTACTAATCTAAGATTTTTGCCAACTCTTCTAATGTTGAAGATGATATAGGAGCAAGCACATCAGAGGCTACTAGAAAAAATATCATTGTCGTGAAGAGGAGGAAGACCATCAGGCTAATGAGAATTTGTCTTAGAAACAAAATAGGCCAACCCTTGATTATTTGTAAAAAAAATTTATAATATTGAAGTAATATCTCTAGATGGATTAATTGTTCATCACAGAATGAGTTGCTTTAAAGATTATGATCAATTAAACGTTATAAATAAGGTTTTAGTTTTTTTAAACTGACCATGGTCATCTAGAAACTGAAATCATTATTGTATATTGTAACTTTTTTATATGCAATAACATATCTCATGGTAGAAGGGAAATGTATATAAATTAAATAAATAATTATGACCTTATACACTATGCTTGTTATATTTATTAATTAAATATTTTATAGAAATAATATCATCTTTTAACATAATGCTTATACTTTATGTAACAATCTAAGATTTTTGTAAGGTAAGTTGAAAAAAATCTAATCCATATCCTTCAAGTGCATAAATATAACTGAGAGAGAATAAACATCTCTTTTGTAAATTAGCTAGTAATCCATTAGTCATCCAATACTTTATGCTCTTTTTGTAATCAATTACACGAGACATGGTTCTAAACTCCACACATAGAAATCTTATTTGAAATTAGAACTAACTTAATTCTTTTGACGATAAACTTTCTTGTAATTTCTGAAAATCTAAACATGGTGCAAAAATTCTCACTCTTAGAAATTATAATTTGAATAATATTTAGTTCACCTTCTTCATAAACCTAGTTGATTATTTTCTTCGTATAAGTTAAAAATATCAAAATGTGGATGAAATTATTGTCAATTTGACTTATTGGAGATGTTTGTTTATTATTTTATATCAAAAGCACAACACATTTCAATAAACATCAATTATATCATGATAATTTGAGTTATAATATGATGTTAACTTGATTTTAAACAAACATGACAAAGTTAAAAATATTTGTAAAAAAATATCTTTCATTTTGTGTTAATTTGTTTCCCTCATGACGAATAACAAAGATAAATTTTAATAATAAATTGTATGAAGGTGTGAACTAAAAAGTCAAACATAAGCAAAATATAAGAAGACAAATTTGATATTTTATAAAAATATCTTAAATATTTGTTTTGCCAACATTGACATTACAATCACTTAAATTTCAAGTTGAGCAAATTCTAATTCTCTAAGATTATTTTATTATAGGTAACTTATAATGTATTGAGATTTTCTTGTTATAGAAATGTTTTGAATTGGTAAATGCTAGTGACTTGAACTGAGAATTTGTTCGTTTAACTAGCGACTACGTTATTCTTTATCAAAACCTAGTAGCCAATAATATAATTGTACTTTAATAGAGTTAGTGTTATGTACATTTGTTTGCATTTGTCGAGGAAATTGAAAATCTACCCCTATTACAAGAATTGGACATTTACAATAATAAACTATATAATTGAATAATATAAAAAAAAATATCCATCATGTTAGAAAATTTCTGCAACATAATGATATAATTTGATTTATTGTGATAGTAGTGATGTTAAAACTTCTTTTCTATAAATTTGGATGTTTCTATTTCTAAAAATAGAAAGAGTACATTTTTTGATATAATAATACTTATAATATCATTTGGGTCATTTTTCCTCAAGTAGTCATTTAACCATATTAATTTTATCATTTTTTATTTATCACATATTATGATAATGATAATGTATAATGTATAATGTATTAAATTTTATTTTTTATGATATAAGAAAAAATTAACTCAAGGAGATGTAAGGTGTACTAGAGTATAAATGGGAGGTATGAATTAATGTTTAATATTAATAGATTTGATCTCATCCCCAACTATCGCCTCTTTGATAGCAATGACTAAAAAATAAAAGTAATTCATTGTAGTAAAATATTTTGAAAGAAGATATACATTTTAATAATCATATGATATTATCTATAATGTTGAATAATATAGCATAATTAGTTTAAATAAAATCTTTCTTGATGGCATTAAATAAACTAGATAAATTTTCACAAACCACTTATATTTATGGTCCACATTGAGGTGAATTTAGTGTTATTAATCATAAGTTTTAACATCGAAATATGTATAATGTGTGATCGTATATTATTTCAAATATCTTAAGCAAGTGAAACTATATTATTACTAATATAAGATTTTAGCCAACTATTCTATTTTTCATGATGATGTTGGAGCAATCTTTTTATATGCTAGTGCAAAAAATTGCATTATCATTAAAAGAAGAAAGATCGTTACGCCAATAAGAAGTTGTCTTCGAAACGCGATGGACTAACATTTCATTATTCGTAAAAAAAAATAAATTTTGCATTATTAAAGTAATGTGTAGATGGATGAATTATTCATCATAAGAGTGAGGTAATATAAAGATTAAGTTCAATTGAATTTTATGCATAAGGCTATATTATTTTAACACTTTTCATGTAAACTGAAATCTTCATTGTATATTACAACTTCTGTAGTATCTAATAATGTATAAAATGAAATAAGTGAAAGGTATAAAAGTTGAATAAAGAATCGTGACATCATACAATTTATAAACTATGCTTATTATATCCATAAAGTAAATATTTTATAAGAATATTATCATCTTTAGACATGATACTTATAGTTTATATAATACTATTAAGATTTAAATTTAAAAAAAATTATTTCATATCTTTCAAGTACATAAAATTAACTAAGAGAGGAATTAAAGTTTACTACGTGAATTACTAATTAATACCTTAGTAGTTTAACAAGTTATGCTCTTCTCGAGATGAAGTATATAAAGTACGGTGTAAAACTCTCCACACATAGAATTCTTATTTGAAAAGAGACTCAACTTAATTTTTTATGTTGTCGATTTAGTATTCTTATAATATGTAAAAATATAAATGTGGATTGACAATTCTCACTATTATAATTTTATATTTAATTAATATCTTGTTCACCTTATTCAGGAATATAGTTGATTATTCTCTTCGTACAAGTTAAAAATATTAAAATACAGATGTATTGATTGAAGCTTAACTTGTTCGAGTCCTTTGTTGATTATATTATATGAGAAGAATAATATTTTAAAACAAACATCTATTATCTCATGGTAATTTAAATCAAAATATTATGATATCAATGTTGTATTTATGGATAATAAACCCAAAAATATTTGTAATTATTTATCTTTGCTTTTATGTTAATTCTTTTACCCAAATCCTAAAAAGATAAATTTTCAATAATGTATTATTAAAAGGAGTGAACTAAAAAGTCAAACATATTAAAAATCTAAAATGTCACAATTGTATAAAAAATTTACAAAACTTTAGTTTTGCCTACTCTAAGATTATAAACACTTAAAGTTCAGGATAAGTGTATTTTAACGGTCCAATGCTAGTTTATCATGGCCAACTAAAAAGGTATTTGTACTTTCTTTTTGTAGCAATGTTTCAACTAAATACCAATAAGTGACATGAAATTAAAATTTTTCATTTAATTATCATGTAAGTTATTCATCTTTAAAATATAAGAGCTTAGAATATTCTTTTAATATAATGAAGCGAGGATTTTGTTTGTTGGTTTACTTTTGTAGTGGAAATTGGGACTCTAACCCGATCTCACGAATTGTCAATTTATGGCAATAGACTATATAATTAAACAATATTGAGAAACAATACATTATATTTGAACAATTATGTAATATAATGATATAACTATATTTTATGTGGTAATAGTTATATCCAGCCTTCTTTTCAAGAAAACATAGAACCGATTGTTATAATAATGCTTTACACGGATGAAAATTAATATTTGAAATTTTATTTGGGTTATCTACAAGCAAACATTCAACTATTTCAATTTTATCGATAATAATTGAGACACATGTATTTTAATAATTTTTAGTTCATCTCGATGTAAAATAATGACAACGCATAATGGTTTATTATTTATGATATTAAGACAATGAGCCTATAAGTGTATAGGGACTACATGATTATGTAGAGGAGGAATGATAAAATGTTTTATATCAAATGATTTAATGTAATCTCCAACTATAGCCTCTTTGATAGCAATGGCTAAAGAACAAAATTAATTCAATTAGTAAAATATTTTAAAACAAGATATAAATTTAAAAAAACATACGAAGCAATAAAAACTATTATCGAATATAGAAAAATTAGTAAAAAAATAAGCTTTTAGATTTTCATGAAAAGAATTGAAGATAACTCTTCACGTAACATATGGTCCACATTTATTAGAACTTGGTGTTATTTCTCATTAGTTTTAATATCAAAACTAAAATAATGCTGAATAATATGATATTTCAAATACTATAAACAAATAAATAATAATTATTATTGACTTCAGATTTTTGCCAACTCATCTAATGCTGAAGATGATGTTGGAGAAAGTTCATCGGATTACCAGAAAAAATTACATTGTCATTAAGAGGAGAAATACCATCAGGCTAATGAGAAGTTGTCTTAGAAACATGATAGGCCAACACTTGATTATTTGTAAAAAAATTTACAATATTTAGGTAATATCTCTAGATGGATGAATTGTTCATCACAAGAGTGAGTTGCTTTAAAGATTAAGATCAATTATACGTTATACATAAGGTTTTAGTTTTTTGAAACTGACCATGATCATCTAGAAACTGAAATCATCATTGAATATTATAACTTTTTTGTATGCAATAACATATCTCATAGTAGAAGGAGAAAGTATATAAATTAAATAAAGAATTGTGACCTTATACTGAATGCTTGTTATATTTATTAATTAAATATTTTATAGAAATAATGTCATCTTTTAACATAATTCTTATACTTTATGTAACAATATAAGATTGTTGTAAGGTAAGTTGAAAAAAACTTATTCCATATCCTTGAAGTGCATACATATAAGGGAGAGAGGATTAAACATTTCTTTTGTAAATTAGCTAGTAATACTTTAGTCATCCAATTCTTTTTGCGTTTTTTGTGATCAATTACACGAGGCATGGTTCTAAACTCTACACATAGAAATCTTATTTGAAAATAGAACTAACTTAATTTTTTTGACGATCAATTTTCTTGTAATTTCTGAAAATCTAAACATGGTGAAAAAATTCTCACTCTTAGAAATTATGATTTGAATAATATCTAATTCACCTTCTTCATAAAACTAGTTGATGATCTTTTTTGTACAAGTTAAAAATATCAAAATGTGGATGAAATTACTGTCAAATTGACTCATTGGAGAAGTTTGTTCATTATTTTATATCAAAAGCACAAAACATTTCAATAAACATCAAATACATCATGATAATTTGAATCATAATATGAGGTTATCATGAGTTTAAACAAACATGACAAAGTTAGAAATATTTGTCAAAAAATATTTTTCATTTTGTGTTAATTTGTTTCTCTCATGTTGAATAACAAAGATGAATTTTAATAATCAATGGTATAAAGGTGTGAACTAAAAAGTCAAACATAATCAAAATCTTAGAAGATAAATTTGATAGTTTATAAAAATATCTTAAATATTTGTTTTGCAAACATTGACATTACAACCACTTAAATTTTAAGATTGGCAAATTCTAATGCTCTAAGATTATTTTATTATAGGTAACTTATAAAGTTTTAAGAGTTTCTTTGTATATAAATGTTTCGAATCGGTAAATGCTAGTGACTTGAACTGAGAATTTATTCGTTTAACTAGCGACTACGTTATTCATTATCAAAACCTAGTAGCTAATAATATAATTGTACTTTAATAGAGTTAGTGTCATGTACATTGGTTTGCATTTGTAGAGGAAATTGAAAATATAGCCCAATTACAAGAATTGGACATTTACAATAATAAACTATATAATTGAATAATATCGAAAAAAATATCCATCATGTTGGAAAATTTCTGCAACATAATGATGTAACTTCATTTAATGTGATAATAGTGATGTCAAAACTTCTTTTCTTATAAACTTGGATGTTTCTATTCCTAAAAATAGAAAGAGAGCATTTTTTGATATAATAATACTTGTCATGATTATTGACAATATATAACTGCTCAAAATTGATATTTATAATATCATTTGGGTCATTTTTTCCTCAATTAGTCATATAACCATATCAATTTTATCGATATTATTAGAGACTTTTATTTTATCATTTTTTATTCATCACATATTATTATAATGATAATGCATAAAGCATTAAAATTTATTTTTTATGATATTAGAAAAAAATAGCTCAAGGAGATGTAAGGTGTACTAGATTATAAAGGAAAGGTATGAATAAATGTTTAATATCAATAGATCTAATCTCATCCCCAACTATCACCTCTTTGATAGCTATAGCTAAAAAATAAAAGTAATTGATGTTAGTAAAAAAATGATATTATCTAAATTTTGACAATCATATGATATTATCTAAAATGTTGAATAATAAAACATAATTAGTTTAAAAAAAAGCTATCTTGATGGCATTAAAAAAACTCGACAAATTTTCACAAACCACTTATATTTATGGTCCACATTGAGGTGAACTTGGTGTTATTAATCATAAGTTTTAACATCGAAACATGTACAATGTGTGATAGTATATTATTCCAAATATCTTAAGCAAGTGAAACTATATTATTACTAATATAAGATTTTTGCCAACTATTCCAATTCTCATTATGATGTTGGAGCAATCTCTTTATATGCTAGTGCAAAAAATTGCATTGTCATTAAAAGAAGGAAGATCGTTACGCTAATAAGAAGTTGTCTTCGAAACGCGATGGACTAACATTTCATTATTCGTAAAAAAAATAAATTTTGCATTATTAAAGTAATGTGTAGATGGATGAATTATTCATCAATGGAGTGAGGTAATATAAAGATTAGGTTCAATTATATTTTTTACATAAGGCTATATTATTTTAACACTTTTCATATAAACTGAAATTTTCATTGTATATAGCAACTTCCGTAGTATCTAATAATGTATAAAATGGAAGAAGTGAAATGTATAAAATATGAATAAAGAATCGTGACATCATACAATTTATAAACTATGCTTGTTATATACAAAAAGTAAATATTTTATAAGAATATTATCATATTTTGACATGATACTTATAGTTTATATGATACTATTAAGATTTAAATTTTAAAAAAATATTTCATATCTTTCAAGTGCATAAAAGTAACTAAGAGAGGAATTAAAGTTTATTTTATGAATTACTAATTAATACCTTAGTAGTTTAAAATGTTATGCTCTTCTCGAGATGAAGTATATAAAGCATGATGTAAAAATCTCCACGCATAGAATTCTCATTTGAAAAGAGACCCAACTTAATTTTTTATGTTATCAATTTAGTATTCTTGTAATATGTAAAAATCTAAATGTGGATTGAAAATTCTCACTATTATAATTTTATATTTAAATAATATCTTGTTTACCTTGTTCAGGAATATAGTTGATGATCTTCTTCGTACAAGTTAAAAATATTAAAATACGGATGTATTAATTGTCAACTTGACTTGTTCGAGTCCTTTGTTGATTGTTTTATATCAGAAGAATAATATTTTACAATAAACATCTATTATCTCATGATAATTTAAATCAAAATATAATGTTATCAATATTGTATTTATGGATAATAAACTTGAAAATATTTGCAATTATTTATCTTTGCTTTTATGTTAATTCTTTTACTCAAATCGTAAAAAGATAAATTTTAATAATGTATTGTTAAAAGGAGTGAATAAAAAGTCAAACATATTAAAAATCTAAAAATATCACAATTGTATAAAAATTTTAAAAACTTTGGTTTTGACTACTTTAATATTATTACAATTTAAAGTTCAGGATAAGTGTATTTTAATGGTCCAATGCTAGTTTACGATGGGCAACTAAAAATGTATTTATACTTTCTTTTTATAGCAATGTTTCAACTCATTACTAACAAGTGACATGAAATTAAAATTTTTTCATTTAACTATCATGTAAGTTATTTATCTTTAAAATATAAGAGATTAGAATATTATTATAATATAATGGAGTGAGGATTTTGTGTGTTGGTTTACTTTTGTAGTGGAAATTGGAACTCTAAACCGCTCTCACGAATTATTGATTTATGGCAATAGACTATATAATTAAACAATTTTGAGAAACAATACAATATATTGGAATAATTATGCAATACAATGACATAACTATATTTTATGTGGTAATAGTTATATCCAGCCTTCTTTTCAATAAAACATATAACCGATTGTTATAATAATGCTTTTCACGGATGAAAGTTAATATTTGAAATTTTATTTGGGTTATCTTTTCTACAAGCAAACATTTAACTATTTCAATTTTATCGATAATATTTGAGACACATCTATTTTAATAATTTTAGTTCATCTCGATGTAAAATAATGACAACGCATAAAGTATTACAGTTTATTATTTTTGATATTAAGACAATGAGCTTATAGGTGTATAGGGACTACAGGATTATGTTGAGGAGGAATGATAAAAGGTTTTATATCGAATGATTTGACGTCATATCTAGCTAGAGCCTCTTTGATAGCAATGGCTAAAGAACAAAATTAATTCAATTAGTAAAATATTTTAAAACAAGATATAAATTTGAAAAAGCATACGAAGCAATAAAAACTATTGTCGAATATAGCAAAATTAGTAAAAAAATAAGCTTTTAGATTGGCATGAAAAGAATTGAAGATAACTCTTCACGTAACATATTTCCTATATGGTCCACGTTTCGTAGAACTTGGTGTCATTTATCATTAATTTTAATATCAAAACTAAAATAATGCTGGATAATACGATATTTCAAATACTATAAACAAATAAATAATAATTATTACCGACCTAAGATTTTTGCCAACTCTTCTAATGCTGAAGATGATGTTGGAGCAAGCTCATCAGATGTTACCGGAAAAAATTGCATCGTCGTTAAGAGGAGGAATACCATCAGGCTAATGAGAAGTTGTCTTAGAAACATGATGGCCAAAACTTGATTATTTGTAAAAAAAAATTACAATATCTAGGTAATATCTCTAGATGGATGAATTGTTCATCACAAGAGTGAGTTGCTTTAAAGATTAAGATCAATTAAACGTTATACATAAGGTTTTAGTTTTTTGAAACTGACCATGGTCCTCTAGAAACTGAAATCATCATTGTATAGTGTAACTTTTTTGTATGCAATAACATATCTCATGGTAGAAGGGAAATGTATATAAATTAAATAAAGAATTGTGACCTTAAACACTATGCTTGTTATATTTATTAATTAAATATTTTATAAAAATAATGTTATCTTTTAACATAATGCTTATACTTTATGTAACAATATAATATTGTTGTAAGGTAAGTTGAAAAAAATCAATTTCATATCATTCAAGTGCGTAAATATAATTGAGAGAGGAATAAGCATCTCTTTTGTAGATTGGCTAGTAATACTTTAATCATCCAATACTTTATGCTTTTTTGGTGATCAATTACATGAGGCATGGTTCTAAACTCAACACATAGAATTTTTATTTGAAAATAGAACTAACTTAATTTTTTTGACGATCAACTTTCTTGTAATTTCTGAAAATCCAAACATGGTGCAAAAATTCTCACTCTTAGAAATTATGATTTGAATAATATCTAGTTCACCTTCTTCATGAACCTAGTTGATGATCTTTTTCGTATAAGTTAAAAATATCAAAATGTGGATTAAATTATTGTCAATTTGACTTATTGGAGACGTTTGTTCACTAATTTTATATCAAAAGCATAAAACATTTCAATAAACATCCAGTATATCGTGATAATTTGAGTCATAATATGAGGTTATCATGATTTTAAACAAACATGAAAAAGTTAGAAATATTTGTGAAAAAATATCTTTCATTTTGTGTTAATTTGTTTCCCTCAAGCTAAATAACAAAGATGAATTTTAATAATCAATTGTATAAAGGTATGAACTAGAAAGTCAAACATAATCAAAATCTAAGAAAACAAATTTGATAGTTTATAAAAATATCTTAAATATTTGTTTTGCAAACATTGACATTACAACCACTTAAATTTTAACACTAGCAAATTCGAATGCTCTAAGATTAATTTATTATAGGTAACTTATAAAGTATTGAGAGATTCTTTTTATAGAAATGTTTCGAATTGGTAAATGCTAGTGACGTGAACTGAGAATTTGTTCGTTTAACTAGCGACTACGTTATTCATTATCAAAACCTAGTAGCTAATAATATAATTGTACTTTAATAGAGTTAGTGTCATGTACATTGGTTTGCATTTGTAGAGGAAATTGAAAATCTATCCCTATTACAAGAATTGGACATTTACAATAATAAACTATATAATTGAATAATAACGAAAAAAATATCCATCATGTTGGAAAATTTCTGCAACATAATGATGTAAATTCATTTAATGTGATAATAGTGATGTCAAAACTTCTTTTCTTATAAACTTGGATGTTTCTATTTCTAGAAATAGAAAGAGAGCATTTTTTGATATAATAATACTTGTCATAATTATGGACAATATATAACTGCTCAAAATTGATATTTATAATATCATTTGTGTGATTTTTTCTTCAAGTAGTCATCTAACAATATCAATTTTATCGATATTATTAGAGACTTTTATTTTATCATTTTTTATTTATCACATATTATGATAATGATAATGCATAATGCATTAAAATTTATTTTTTATGATATTAGAAAAAATTAGCTCAAGGAGATGTAAGGTGTACCGGATTATAAAGGGAAGGTATGAATAAATGTTTGATATCAATAGATCTAATCTCATCCCCAACTATCGCCTCTTTGATAGTAATGGCTAAAAAATAAAAGTAATTCATGTTAGTAAAATATTTTGAAAGAAGATCTAAATTTTAATAATGATATGATATTATCTAAAATGTTGAATAATATAGCATAATTAGTTTTTTAAAAAGCTATCTTGATGGCATTAAACAAACTCGACAAATTTTCACAAACCACTTATATTTATGGTCCACATTGAGGTGAACTTGGTGTTATTAATCATAAGTTTTAACATCGAAACATGTATAATGTGTGATCGTATATTATTCCAAATATCTTAAGCAAGTGAAACTATATTATTACTAATATAAGATTTTAGCGAACAATTCCAATTCTTATTATGATGTTGGAGCAATCTCTTTATATGCCAGTGCAAAAAATTGCATTGTCGTTAAAAGAAGGAAGATTGTTACGCTAATAAGACGTTGTCTTCGAAACGCGATGGACTAACATTTCATTTTTTGTAAAAAAAATAAATTTTGTATTATTAAAGTAATGTGTAGATGGATGAATAATTCATCACAGGAGTGAGGTAATATAAAGATTAGGTTCAATTGAATTTTTTACATAAGGCTATATTATTTTAACACTTTTCATGTAAACTGAAATCTTCATTGTATATAGCAACTTCCGTAGTATCTAATAATGTATAAAATGGAAGAAGTGAAATGTATAAAAGTTGAATAAAGAATCGTGACATCATACAATTTATAAACTATGCTTGTTATATCCAAAAAAGTAAATATTTTATAAGAATATTATAATCTTTTGATATGATACTTATAGTTTATATAACACTATTAAGATTTAAATTTTAAAAAAAATTATTTCATATCTTTCAAGTGCATAAAAGTAATTAAGAGAGGAATTAAAATTTATTTTATGAATTACTAATTAATACCTTAGTAGTTTAACATGTTATACTCTTCTCGAGTTGAAGTATATAAAGCATGGTGTAAAACTCTCCACGCATAGAATTCTTATTTAAAAAGAGACCCAACTTAATTTTTTATGTTGTCAATTTAGTATTCTTGTAATATGTAAAAATCTAAATATGGATTGAAAATTCTCACTATTACAAATTTATATTTAAATAATATCTTGTTTACCTTGTTTAGGAATATAGTTGATGATCCTCTTCATACAAGTTAAAAATATTAAAATACGGATGTATTAATTGTCAACTTGACTTGTTCGAGTCCTTTGTTGATTATTTTATATCTGAAGAATAATTACAATAAACATCTATTATCTCTTGATAATTTAAATCAAAATATGATGTTATCAATATTGTATTTATGGATAATAAACCTAAAAATATTTACAATTATTTATCTTTGCTTTTATGTGAATTCTTTTACTCAAATCTTAAAAAGATAAATTTTAATAATGTATTGTTAAAAGGAGTGAATAAAAAGTCAAACATATTAAAAATCTAAAATGTCACAATTGTATAAAAATTTTACAAAACTTTAGTTTTGCCTACTCTAAGATTATAACCACTTAATGTTCAGGATAAGTGTATTTTAATGGTCCAATGCTAGTTTACGATGGGTAACTATAAAGGTATTTATACTTTCTTTTTATAGCAATGTTTCAACTCATTACCAACAAGTGACGTGAAATTAAAATTTTTTCATTTAACTATCATGTAAGTTATTTATCTTTAAAATATAATAGATTAGAATATTATTATAATATAATGGAGTGAGGATTTTGTGTGTTGGTTTACTACAAAATTGGAACTCTAAATCGCTCCCACGAATTATCGATTTATGGCAATAGACTATATAATTAAACAATATTGAGAAACAATACAGTATATTGGAACAATTATGTAATATAATGAAATAACTATATTTTATGTGATAATAGTTATATCCAGCCTTCTTTTCAAGAAAACATAGAACCGATTGTTATAATAATGTTTATCACGGATGAAAGTTAATATTTGAAATTTTATTTCGGTTATCTTTTCTACAAGCAAACATTTAACCATTTCAATTTTATCGATAATATTTGAGACACATGTATTTTAATAATTTTTAGTTAATCTCGATGTAAAATAATGACAATGCATATTGTATTACATTTTATTATTTATGATATTAAGACAATGAGCCTATAGGTGTATAGGGACTACAGGATTATGTAGAGGAGGAATGATAAAAGGTTTTATATCGAATGATTTGACGTCATCTCTATTGAATCTCGGATTTTGATGATGAAGTAAATTATCATTTGTTATCTAATCTATATGTTGAGATAAGTGTGCAGGATTAACTACGATGAAAATAAGATATGCAGTAGGAGTTGCGCCGGAGTTAAGACAATGATCACGTTGGGAGTTCGAGAGTTCGACGGAAGTTCGGATAGTCGTCGGAGGTTTTGCGGGAACAAATCCGAGAAGTCCATGAGCTTCCCAAAGAAGCTCGTCGGAACTCGCCAAGTGGATCGTCGCAAGTCCAGGAGTTTGCCGGAAGTCCGCAGGAGCATCACCGAGGGTTCATCGGATGATCGACAGAAGTTCGCCAGAAGCTCACCGGAAGAAGCGATTGACGCACCGGAGCAAGTTGCAGTAAATATCTTAGGAAATATCGTAGTTAGCACAATGATTAAGTTGGAAATGGGAGGTGATCCATTAACTTAATCTTGGGGCAATTGGGCCCCTGAAAAAACCCAAATTGGGCCGAATGGATCAACCCATTCGGACCTTGATTTCTGCCAGGCGGTTCAACCGCCTCAGTCAGGCGGTGGCACCGCCTAAGCTCAGTCTTCGAGCTCTGGCAGGAGGTGCAACCGCCCCTAACAGAGGTGGCACCGCCTGGGCTCGGTCTCTGAGCTCTGGCTGAGCGGTGCAACCGCCTCAGTCAGGCGGTGGCATCGCCTGAGCTCGGTCTTCGAGCTCTGGCAAGAGGTGCAACCGCCTTTAACAGGAGGTGGCACCGCCTAGAGGCTCAGTCTTCGAGCTCTGCCAGGCGGTGCAACCGCCAAGTCCTGGAATTTCGGGAATTGACAGTTTTGAGCTCTAAATTCAAACTTGGTTGGGGCCTATAAATACCCCACCCTTTCAGCACTGAAAGGGCACCCAGAAATCACCAAAATTCTGATTTTACTTTGTGATTTTTAGAGCTCAAAAGTGTTGTATGAGTTGAAAGTTCTTCTTCCTCTTTTCTTCCAAGTTCTAATTTGTTAAGAGAGGAAAGGAAATTCTGTAAGGGTTGTCTCCTAAGCTCGTCAAAAGGAGTGAAACTGTAAAAGGGTGGTTGGCCTTCGCCTATTGAAGGAAGGCCTCTAGTTGACGTCGGTGACCTTGTCGATGGAGGAAGCCAAAAGTGGAGTAGGTCAAGATTGACCGAACCACTCTAAATCTCGGTTTGCATTTACTTTGAGCATCTTATCTTTACTGCAAACCTCCTCAATAGCTTACTGCCTTATGTGCTTTTATGAACGTGTTTCAAAGTTCAGTGCTTTCCGAATCGGCGTTTAGACGCAAATTAGTTTTATCGTACGAACATCATATTTTAGTTTGCGCTTACGTTTTGATTTCCTTCATAATTGCAAACTGTCTTTATATCTTTGCTTTAACTACATCTCGCTTCATCTCAAGTTAAAGTGGTTTACGAATCGGCTTTCATACCGAAATCGCTTTTATCGTACGAACGTCGTATTTCAGTTTGCGCTTATATTCTGATTTTCATCATAACTGCAAACTGCCTTCATAGATTTACTTTAATGTCATCTCGCTTGATCTTAAGTTTAAGTAATCTTAGAATCGGCTTTCACACCGAAATCGCTTTTATCGTTCGAACGTTTTTTTTTTATCGTGAAAGATTTCTGCTGCACTAATTCACCCCCCCCCCTCTTAGTGCTCTTGATCCTAACAATTGGTATCAGAGTGGGGTTAACTCTCAAACGGATTAAAACCCAAGAGAGATGGACTACACGTCCACCCATGTTCAATGGGATGGACTACACCTATTGGAAGACCCGAATGTGGATCTTTCTTATTTCTATGGATTTTGAACTTTGGAATCTTGTCGAAAATGGATTTTCGAAGTCTTCTCTTCCAATGATCGATTGGAATGAATTGGAGAAGAAGGCTTTCACTCTTAATGCAAAGGCTATGAATGCTTTATTTTGTGCACTTGATAAAAACGAGTTCAACCGTGTTTCGGTTTGTGAAATCGCATTTGATATTTAGCACACACTCGAAGTGACTCACGAAGGCACAAGTAGAGTGAAAGAGTCAAAAATCAATCTTTTGTTACATTCTTTCAAACTTTTCTGGATGAAACCGAGTGAGACTATTGGCGACATGTTTACCCGTTTCACGGATGTCGTCAACGGTCTAAAAGGACTCGGAAAAAGTTTTTCGGATTTTGAGCTCGTAAATAAGATTCTAAGATCCCTTCCTAAGAGTTGGGATCCTAAAGTCACTGCTATTCAAGAGGCGAAAGATCTAAACAACTTCCCTCTTGAAGAACTAATCGGGTCATTAATGACATACGAGATGACTTGCAAAGCTTATGAAGAGCAAGAAGACATCCTTCCAAAGAACAGGAAGGATATGGCACTTAGAACTTCAGAAGACCACTTGAGAGAAAACTCAAGTGATGAGGACTGTGACGATGACTTGGCACTTCTAACAAGAAAATTTTAAAAATTCATTAAAAGAAACAAGTTTAAGAATGACAAAAAAAATAAACTTGAACCCAAGAAGGACCAAGTTATTTGCTACGAATGCAAAAAGCCGGGACACTACAAAAGTGATTGTCCCCAAGTCAAAAAGAGAACATCAAACAAGAAGGCACTCAAAGCAACATGGGATGACTCGAGCGCGTCCGAAGAAGAGGAGTCCAACACCGAGCAAGTTGCTCATTATGCCTTAATGGCCATCGGAGAGGAGGTAACGAATTTAATAGATGCAGATTTATCATTTGATGAATTATTAAATACCTTCCATGACTTATTTGATGAATGCAAGATTATTAGTAGAAAATACAAATTGCTAAAAAAGGAGCATGATAGTCTTACTTGTAATTTCAATAAGTTAAAAACTGAATATCATGATAGTTTAGGTTCATGCATAAAATGCCATAATCTAGAAACTCTCCAAAAGGAAAACTTGCTACTTAAGGACACCTTGAAGAAATTCGAGGTTGGTAGTAAGTCCTTGAACATGATCATTGCAAACAAAGGTCACGTTCCCAAAAGAAGTGGAATCGGATTTGTGAGAAGTCCTCACCAAAATCCAACCACCTTCATAAAAGGCCCCATCTTACATGTTCGACACCAAAGCAAATGCAACTTTTGTTGCAAACTTGGACACAAAACGCATTATTGTCCATTCAAGAAAATTAGTCCGAACAGATTAATTTGGGTTCCTAAAGGAACCATGATAAATTCTATGTAATATGATAAAAAATATAGATCTATTTTTGAGGCACCCAAAAGCAAATGGGTACCTAAAGATCATCCTTTCTCGTAAAGACATAAAACATCATAAGTTGGGAGCAAGAAATAATATCCTGCTTTTTGGATTCTCGATATTCATGACCCGAGATCCAAAAAGAAGTCGCGATGCTCTCTAGCCTAAATAATAGAAGAGGATTAGAAAATTAAAATTACAAGTGCGATATAGATACAATCCTATTGGAAACCCATGATTCTCACTTCACATATCCTTTGGATTTTCGAACCCATTGATGTCATCCATTCGAATCCAACTATATCATGAACTTACTAAGTTTGTCATGAACTTGCAAGGCTTACCGACTTGAACAATCTGGCACAAACATATGCACGACATTTAGAGTATGCACATCACAAGATCTATCTTGATCATGCAAAATTTCTTATCTTACAATGAAAATTCTTACGTAATTACGTAAGTAAAGTTGATTGCTCTAAATGAAAATTCTTCTTAAGTCAAAAACATTCAAATCAGATCACACTGCAGTCAGAACAAGTGCTCACCGCCTGGAGGCGGTGGCACCGCCCTAGCTGGAGGTAGCACCTCCGGCTATCACGTGTTGCAAGCGGTTGCATCGCCCCAGCCAGCGGTGCAACCGCCCGTAATTCTGCCTCTTTTTAACCCGAGCTAGGGCCGGCGGTGGAACCGACCCCAACTCACTCCCTTCCCCTCTTTACTCTTCCAAAGCTTCGCCATCTCCATTTCACCCCTCATAGCATCCCAAATACTCCTCATTTTGAAGCAAAAGATCAACAATCTCTCCTTCTATTGAAGATCTCACTAAGGTATTCTCTAAGAACCCCTTATAATTCTGTTTTTGATTCATTTACTCTTGCTCATTACTATCCTCTTAAATAGCAGTAGTTATGGGGTCTAGAAGATCCTCAAGGGACAAAGGGAAGAGGAGATTAGTGGAAGATTTTGATCTTACCCTTTTCAATTCAAAATATCATGCTGAAAAGTTTTCCTCTTTCGAACTTAGGAGTGTCAATAAGGGAAAACATGTAGATTTAAATGAACTAAGAGACTTAGAGACAATCCAATGGTTTGCAAACTTAGATCTACTCCCTATTTTACAAATTAGTGAACCCATCTATCCAAGACTTGTTAGATTGTTTTACAACAATATACAAGTAGATGAAGAAGAAAGAATGTCTACCTATCTCTTAGGACAACACATCTCCATTACGGATAAATTCATTTGCGACATGATAGGCATTCCCCTAAAAAATAGAGGACTTTAGAGGATCATGGGATGATGAAACTGTTGGGACAACATATGTTGAAGCCTTAGGAACAATTTTCGCCAATCCCAACTTAGCATTTGTTCCTAAAAGTTGTGAACATCTACTGCCACTAAACACTAAGGTACTTCATCATATCCTAACTAGCATCATTCTCCCTAAACAATACCATCATGATGAAGTAAGCCAATTAGAATTAGAAACTATGTATTGGATCATGAAAGGACATGATATCTGTCTTGGTTATCTTATCCAGCAAAACATGTTAGAACTATCTAAGAAAGACATGATGCTTCCATATGGTGGTATAATCACTAGAATACTAAAAGCCTACAATATTCCAATACCACCGGAAGAAGAAGTAATAAAAGTAGATAGGTTTAGCATAATAAACAAAAATCTACTTCACCAATTAAGATGTGTTTATAGAAACGGTAACTGGGTTAGAATGCCTAGAAGAACCGATCCCCCTCAACCTGAACCAGAACCGGAAACACCAGTCTTTAGGGGTACTCAATCTCCTCCGATCTGTCCCTTTGAGGAAACACATTCATTTGAGCAAGCTATTGCATCATCTGTCGAAGATATTGGGATTCGGATTGACCGATTTGAACAAAGACAAGAACGACTTGAACATCGACAAGATCAAATTCTATCTGAGCTACAGCAAATTCATCGACAATTTGACTCTTTATTTAGACACTTTAATTTTTCACCCCCTAAATGAGCTTGTATGTGAACACAATCACCTATTGTTATTGTAAACTCTTTATATGCCCTTTGCCTTGATCCTTGATATGGTTACCTGATGTACTTATTTGTGAGCATATGCAGAGTTACAAACATCTCTCATTGTTTAATCTCGTTATTCATTGTCGGATTTTACATTGAAACTAAATGTTTTTATAACTACTTTAAAAACCTTGTGCCTTGGTTTCCATGATAAATATGATTTGAGAAAGTGATAACACAAGTGCAATATGTTTAACAAAGAATCCTATACAATACTCAAGAACAAAACATATTGATATTAAACATCACTTTATACGAGATCATGTTACTAATCATGATGTAATCATAGAGTTCATTGACACTAAACATCAACTAGCTGATATTTTTACAAAACCTCTAAGTGAAGAACAATTTGATTTCATAAGAAGAGAATTAGGAATGTTGATGTGTCCTAATACATAAACTTGTTGAAATTATTTTTCGGACTTTATCGATTGATTGATCAATTTCACTTAATTGCTATGATGATTTTACACAATTACATGTTAGAAATTATGTGTATGAATATAAAAATTTCCATGATGATAAGCATGTTTTGTTTTCATGATCATATTTGAAAATCAATAGCACAGTCTCATCCGAATGCATGAAAGTCTTAATTTCGTTTTTGGATTCTCTTAAAAATTGAAGTTTCTCGATACATTATCCTCTTCCGGACTTAATAAAGCATATGTCATAACGAGTCTAATTCTCATCATTATTGACATATGAAATACATCTCTCGTACACCTATGTGAAGAATATTCTTTAAAGAAATGGATTTAATAAAATGATTTCTGATTATATGAATGATAGTGTTTTTACTAACAAGGATTTGTTTCTAATACATATCTTGATCCTTGTGAAAATAAAGCAAGATTTAATCTCTCATCAATTTTAACTTCATTTAAAGTAAACTCACAAATAGATGGTGGAGATGTGGGGTAAAAACAGAATTGATATCTCCATGTCATGATTGCATAATTGACTCACTATTGAAAATGACATGAACCTAGTAAAGACATCACACTTATGCTCAAAATTCGCTTATATTATTCTCCTGGTATCACAATTACCATGATTTTTGTTGATGACAAAGGGGGAGAAATATATGAGTGTTAATGCCATGCTTGCATTACCAAGAGATATATGAATTGATGCTATGATTGCTATAATTTGCATTATGCCTTGTTTGTATCATGTAGTGATATCAAAATCTTACTTCACAGTTTTATATGTTGATATCTTACAATATGATGAATTGCTACTATTACTATCATTCAAACTTGTAATGTAAAATTTGAAAATGAATGTCAAGCCTTGACATCATCTTCAAAGAGATACATCATGATAGGAATCATGATGGGAATATCGATAAGTTTAAATGATTTTAACTTATCAATATGTCTCTTGAATTCAAAGGTTTTGAATTCAAGAATGACTTATCTTAAGTATGGCATATAGACAGGGGGAGTTAAGGTTAACTCTATTATCAATTGATTGTCATCATCGAAAAGGGGGAGATTGTTGAATCTCGGATTTTGATGATGAAATCAATTGTCATTTGTTATCTAATCTATATGTTAAGATAAGTGTGCAGGATTAACTACGATGAAAATAAGATATGCAGCAGGAGTTGCGTCGGAGTCAAGACAATGATCACGTTGGGAGTTTGAGAGTTCGACGGAAGTTCGGACAGTCGTCAGAGGTTCTGCGGGAACAAATCCGAGAAGTCCATGAGCTTGCCAAAGAAGCTCGTCGGAACTTGCCAAGTGGATCGTCACAAGTCCAGGAGTTTGCCGGAAGTCTGTAGGAGCATCACCGAGGGTTCATCGGATGATCGACGGAAGTTCGCCGGAAGATCGCCGGAAGAAGCAATTGATGCACCGGAGCAAGTTGCAGTAAATATCTTAGGAAATATCATAGTTAGCACAATGATTAAGTTGGAAATGGGAGGTGATCCCATTAACTTAATCTTGGGGCAATTGGGCCCCTGAAAAAACTCAAATTGGGCTAAATGGATCAACCCATTCGGACCATAATTTCTGCCAGGCGGTTCAACCCCCTCAGTCAGGCCGTGGCACCGCCTGAGCTCAGTCTTCGAACTCTGGCAGGAGGTGCAACCGCCCTTGACAAAGGTGGCACCGCTTGGGCTCGGTCTCCGAGCTCTGGCTGAGTGGTGCAACCGCCTCAGTCAGGCGGTGGCACCGCCTGAGCTCGGTCTTCGAGCTCTAGCAGGAGGTGCAACCACCTCTGACAGGAGGTGGCACTGCCCAAAGGCTCAGTCTTCGAGCTCTGCCAGGCGGTGCAACCGCCCCAGTCAGGCGGTGCAACCGCTAGGTCCCGGAATTTCGGGAATTGACAGTTTTGAGCTCCAAATTCAAACTTGGTTGGGGCCTATAAATACCCCACCCTTTCAGCACTGAAAGGGCACCCAGAAATCACCAAAATTCTGATTTTACTTTGTGAATTTTAGAGCTCAAAAGTGTTGTATGAGTTGAAAGTTCTTCTTCCTCTTTTCTTCCAAGTTCTAAACTGTTAAAAGGGGAAAGAAAATTCTGTAAGGGTTGTCTCCTAAGCCCGTCAAAAGGAGTGAAACTGTAAAAGGGTGGTTGGCCTTCGCCTATTGAAGGAAGGCCTCTAGTTGACGTCGGTGACCTCGTCAGTGGAGGAAGCCAAAAGTGGAGTAGGTCAAGATTAACCGAACCACTCTAAATCTCGGTTTGCATTTACTTTGAGCATCTTATCTTTACTGCAAACCTCCTCAATAGCTTACTGCCTTCTGTGCTTTTACGAACGTGTTTCAAAGTTCAGTGCTTTCCGAATCGGCGTTTAGACGCAAATCAGTTTTATCGTATGAACATCATATTTCAGTTTGCACTTACGTTCTGATTTCCATTATAACTGCAAACTGCCTTTATATCTTTGCTTTAACTGCATCTCGCTTCATCTCAAGTTAAAGTGGTTTACGAATCAGCTTTCATACCGAAATCACTTTTATCATACGAACGTCGTATTTCAGTTTGCGCTTATATTCTGATTTTCATCATAACTGCAAATTGCCTTCATAGATTTACTTTAACGCCATCTCGCTTGATCTTAAGTTAAAGTAATCTTAGAATCGGCTTTCACACCGAAATCGCTTTTATCGTTCGAACGTTTTTTTTATCGTGAAAGATTTCCGCTGCACTAATTCACCCCCCCTCTTAGTGCTCTTGATCCTAACAATCTCCAGCTATAGCCTCTTTGATATCAATGGCTAAAGAACAAAATTAATTCAATTAGTAAAATACTTTAAAACAAGATATAAATTTTAAAAAGCATACGAAGCAATAAAAACTATCGTCGAATATAGCAAAATTAGTAAAAAAAATAAGCTTTTAGATTTGCATGAAAAGAATTGAAGATAACTCTTCATGTAATATATTTCTTATATTGTCCACATTTAGTAGAACTTGGTGTCATTTATCTTTAGTTTTAATATCAAAACTAAAATAATGCTGGATAATATGATATTTCAAATACTATAAAAAAATAAATAATAATTATTACTGACCTAAGATTTTTGCCAACTCTTCTAATGCTGAAGATGATGTTGGAGCAAGCTCATCAGATGCTACCGGAAAAAATTGCATTGTCGTTAAGAAGAGGAAGACTATCAGGCTAATGAGAAGTTGTCTTAGAAACATGATGGGCCAACACTTGATTATTTGTAAAAAAAATTTATAATATTGAGGTAATATCTCTAGATGGATGAATTGTTCATCACAAGAGTGAGTTGTTTTAAAGATTAAGACCAATTAAACGTTATACATAAGGTTTTAGTTTTTTGAAACTAACCTGAAATTATCATTGTATATTGTAACTTTTTTGTATGTAATAACATATCTCATGGTAGAAGGGAAATGTATATAAATTAAATAAATAATTGTGACCTTATACACTATGCTTGTTATATTTATTAATTAAATATTTTATAGAAATAATGTCATCTTTTAACATAATGCTTATACTTTATGTAACAATATAAGATTGTTGTAAGGTAAGTTGAAAAAAATCTATTCCATATCCTTCAAGTGCTTAAATATAATTGAGAGAGGAATAAGCATCTTTTTTGTAAATTAGCTAGTAATACTTTAGTCATCCAATACTTTATGCTTTTTTTGTGATCAATTACACGAGGCATGGTTCTAAACTCCACACATAGAAATCTTATTTGAAAATAGAACTAACTTAATTTTTTTGACAATCAACATTCTTGTAATTTCTGAAAATCTAAGCATGGTGCAAAAATTATCACTCTTAGAAATTATAATTTGAATAATATCTAGTTGACCTTCTTCATGAACCTAGTTGATGATCTTTTTCGTACAAGTTAAAAATATCAAAATGTGGATGAAATTATTGTCAATTTGACTTATTGGATACGTTTGTTCATTATTTTATATCAGAAGCACCAAACATTTCAATAAACATCAAGTATATCATGATAATTTGAGTCATAATATGAGGTTATCAGAATTTTAAACAAACAAGATAAGGTTAGAAATATTTGTCAAAAAATATCTTTCATTTTGTGTTAATTAGTTTCCCTCATGCTTAGTAACAAAGATGAATTTTAATAATCAATTATATTAAAGTGAGAACTAAAAAGTCAAACATAATCAAAATCTAAGAAGACAAAAACTGAGAATTTGTTCGTTTAACTAGCGACTACGTTATTCATTATCAAAACCTAGTAGCTAATAGTATAATTATACTTTAATAGAGTTAGTGTCATTTACATTCGTTTGCATTTGTAGAGGAAATTGAAAATCTACCCCTATTACAAGAATTAGACATTTACAATAATAAACTATATAATTGAATAATATCAAAAAAATTATCCATCATGTTGGAAAATTTCTGCAACAAAATGATGTAACTTCATTTAATGTGATAATAGTGATGTCAAAACTTCTTTTCTTATAAACTTGGATGTTTCTATTTCTAGAAATAGAAAGAGAATATTTTTTGATATAATAAAACTTGTCATGATTATGGACAATATATAACTACTCAAAATTGATATTTATAATATCATTTGGGTCATTTTTTCCTCAAGTAGTCATCTAACTATATCAATTTTATCGATATTATTAGAGACTTTTATTTTATCATTTTTTATTCATCACATATTATGATAATTATAATATATAATGCATTAAAATTTATTTTTTATGATATTAGAAAAAATTAGCTCAAGGAGATGTAAGGTATACTGGATTATAAATGGAAGGTATGAGTAAATATTTAATATCAATAGATCTAATCTCATCCCCAACTATCGCCTCTTTGATAGCAATGGCTAAAAAATAAAAGTAATTCATGTTAGTAAAATATTTTGAAAGAAGATCTAAATTTTATTAATCATATCATATTATCTAAAATGTTGAATAATATAGCATAACTAGTTTAAAAAAATGCTATCTTGATGGCATTAAAAAAACTCGACAAATTTTCACAAACCACTTATATTTATGGTCCACATTGAGGTTAACTTGGTGTTATTAATCATAAGTTTTAACATCGAAATATATATAATATGTGATCGTATATTATTCCAAATATCTTAAGCAAGTGAAACTATATTATTACTAATATAAGATTTTAGCCAACTATTCCAATTCTCACTGTGATGTTGGAGCAATATCTTTATATGCTAATGCAAAAAATTACATTGTCGTTAAAAAAAGGAAGATCGTTACGCTAATAAGAAGTTGTCTTCGAAACGCGATGGACTAACATTTCATTATTCGTAAAAAAAATAAATTTTGTTTAATTAAAGTAATGTGTAAATGGATGAATTATTCATCACAGGAGTGAGGTAATATAAAGATTAGGTTCAATTGAATTTTTCACATAAGGCTATATTATTTTAACACTTTTCATGTAAACTGAAATCTTCATTGTATATAGCAACTTCCGTAGTATCTAATAATGTATAAAATGGTAGAAGTGAAATGTATAAAAGTTGAATAAAGAATCGTGACATCATACAATTTATAAAGTATACTTGTTATATCCAAAAAAGTAAATATTTTATAAGAATATTATAATCTTTTGATATGATACTTATAGTTTATATAACACTATTAAGATTTAAATTTTAAAAAAAATATTTCATATCTTTCAAGTGCATAAAAGTAACTAAGAGAGGAATTAAAATTTATTTTGTGAATTACTAATTATTACCTTAGTAGTTTAACATGTTATACTCTTCTCGAGATGAACTATATAAAGCATAGTGTAAAACTCTCCATGCTAGGATTCTTATTTAAAAAGAGACCCAACTTAATTTTTTATGTTGTCAATTTAGTATTCTCGTAATATGTAAAAATCTAAATGTGGATTGAAAATTCTCACTATTACAATTTTATATTTAAATAATATTTTGTTTACCTTGTTTAGGAATATAGTTGATGATCCTCTTCGTACAAGTTAAAAATATTAAAATACAGATGTATTAATTGTCAACTTGACTTGTTCGAGTCCTTTGTTGATTATTTTATATCTGAAGAATAATAATTTACAATAAATATCTATTATCTCATGATAATTTAAATCAAAATATGATGCTATCAATATTGTATTTATGGATAATAAACCTGAAAATATTTACAATTATTTATCTTTGCTTTTATGTGAATTCTTTTATTCAAATCCTAAAAAGATAAATTTTAATAATGTATTGTTAAAAGGAGTGATTAAAAAGTCAAACATATTAAAAATCTAAAATATCACAAATGTATAAAAATTTTACAAAACTTTAGTTTTGCCTACTCTAAGATTATAACCACTTAAAGTTTAGGATAAGTGTATTTTATTGGTTCAATGTTAGTTTACGATGGGCAACTAAAAGGGTATTTATACTTTCTTTTTATAACAATGTTTCAACTCATTACCAAAAGTGACGTGAAATTAAAATTATTTTATTTAACTATCATGTAAGTTATTTTTCTTTAAAATATAAGAGATTAGAATATTATTATAATATAATGGAGTGAGGATTTTATGTGTTGGTTTACTACAAAATTGGAACTCTAAACCGCTCCCACGAATTATCGATTTATGGCAATAGACTATATAATTAAACAATATTGAGAAACAATATAGTATATTGGAACAATTATGTAATATAATGACATAACTATATTTTATGTGGTAATAGTTATATCTAGCCTTCTTTTCAAGAAAACATAGAACCGATTGTTATAATAATGCTTTTCATGGATTAAAGTTAATATTTGAAATTTTATTTGGGTTATCTTTTCTACAAGGAAACATTTAACCATTTAAATTTTATCGATAATATTTGAGACACATGTATTTTAATAATTTTTAGTTCATCTCAATGTAAAATAATAACAACGCATAATGTATTACAGTTTATTATTTATGATATTAAGACAATGAGCCTATAAGTGTATAGGGACTACAGGATTATGTAGAGGAGGAATGATAAAAGGTTTTATATCGAATGATTTGACGTCATCTCCAACTATAGCCTCTTTGATATAAATTGGTAAAAAACTTTAAAACAAGATATAAATTTGAAAAAACATACGAAGCAATAAAAACTATTGTCGAATATAGCAAAATTAGTAAAAAAATAAGCATTTAGATTTGCATGAAAAGAATTGAAGATAACTCTTCACGTAACATATTTCCTATATGGTCCACATTTAGTAGAACTTGGTGTCATTTATCTTTAGTTTTAATATCAAAACTAAAATAATGCTGGATAACACAATATTTCAAAGACTATAAACAAATAAATAATAATTATTACCGACCTAAGATTTTTGCCAACTCTTCTAACGCTGAAGATGATGTTGGAGCAAGCTCATCAGATACCACTGGAAAAAAATTGCATTGTCGTTAAGAGGAGGAAGACCATAAGGCTAATGAGAAGTTGTCTTAGAAACATGATGGGCCAACACTTGATTATTTGTAAAAATAATTTTCAATATTGAGGTAATATCTCTAGATGGATGTATTGTTTATCAAAAGAGTGAGTTGCTTTAAAGATTAAGATCAATTAAACGTTCTACATAAGGTTTTAGTTTTTTGAAACTGACCATGGTCGTCTAGAAACTGAAATCATAATTGTATATTGTAACTTTTTTGTATGCAATAACATATCTCATGGTAGAAGGGAAATGTATATAAATTAAATAAATAATTATGACCTTATACACTATGCTTGTTATATTTATTAATTAAATATTTTATAGAAATAATGTCATCTTTTAACATAATGCCTATACTTTATGTAACAATATAAGATTGTTGTAAGGTAATTTGAAAAAAATCTATTCCATATCCTTCATATGCGAAAATATAATTGAGAGAGGAATAAGCATCTTTTTTGTAAATTAGCTAGTAATACTTTATGCTTTTTTTTGTGATCAATTACACGAGGCATGGTTCTAAACTCCACACATAGAAATCTTATTTGAAAATAGAACTAACTTAATTTTTTTGATGATCAACGTTCTTCTAATTTCTGAAAATCTAAACATGGGGTAAAAATTCTCTCTCTTAGAAATTATGATTTGAATAATATCTAGTTCACCTTCTTCATGAACCTAGTTGATGATCTTTTTCGTACAAGTTAAAAATATCAAAATGTGGATGAAATTATTGTCAATTTGACTTATTGGAGACGTTTTTTCATTATTTTATATCAAAAGCGCAAAACATTTCAATAAACATCAAGTATATCATGATAATTTGAGTCATAATATGAGGTTATCATGATTTTAAACAAACAGGACAAAGTTAGAAATATTTGTCAAAAAATATCTTTCATTTTGTGTTAATTTGTTTCCCTCATGCTGAATAAAAGATGAGTTTTAATAATCAATTGTATTAAGGTGTGAACTAAAATGTCAAACATAATCAAAATCTAAGAAGACAAATTTGATAGTTTATAAAAATATCTTAAATATTTGTTTTGCAAACATTGACATTACAACGACTTAAATTTTAAGATGAGCAATTTCTAATGCTCTAAGATTATTTTATTATAGGTAACTTATAATGTATTGAGAGTTTCTTTTTATAGAAATGTTTCGAACTAATAATACTAGTGACTTTAATTGAGAATTTTTTCGTTTAACTAGCGACTACGTTATTCATTATCAAAACCTAGTAGCTAATAATATAATTATACTTTAATAGAGTTAGTGTCATGTACATTGGTTTGCATTTGTAGAGAAAATTGAAAATCTACCCTTATTACAAGAATTGGGCATTTACAATAATAAACTATATAATTGAATAATATCAAAAAAATTATCCATCATGTTGGAAAATTTCTCTAACATAATGATGTAACTTCATTTAATGTGATAATAGTGATGTCAAAACTTCTTTTCTTATAAACTTGGATGTTTCTATTTCTAGAAATAGATAGAGTGTATTTTTTGATATAAAATACTTGTCATGATTATGGACAATATATAACTGCTTAAAATTGATATTTATAATATCATTTGGGTCATTTTTTCCTCAAGTAGTCATCTAACCATATCAATTTTATCGATATTATTAAAGACTTTTATTTTATCATTTTTTATTTATCACATATTATGATAATAATAATGCATAATGCATAAAATTTTTTTTTTTATGATATTAGAAAAAAATTAGCTCAAGGAGATGTAAGGTGTATTGGATTATAAAGGGAAGATATGAATAAATGTTTAATATCAATAGATCTAATCTCATCCCCAACTATCGGCTCTTTGATAGCAATGGCTAAAAAATAAAAATAATTCATGTTAGTAAAATATTTTGAAAGAAGATCTAAATTTTAATAATGATATGATATTATCTAAAATGTTGAATAATATAGCAAAATTAGTTTAAAAAAAAGCTATCTTGATGGCATTAAAAAAACTCGACAAATTTTCACAAACCACTTATATTTATGGTCCATATTGAGGTGAATTTGGTGTTATTAATCAAAAGATTTAACATCGAAACATGTATAATATGTGATCGTATATTATTCCAAATATCTTAAGCAAGTGAAACTATATTATTCCTAATATAAGATTTTAGCCAACTATTGCTAGTGCAAAAAATTGCATTGTCGTTAAAAGAAGGAAGATCGATAAGCTAATAAAAGTTGTCTTCGAAACGCGATGGACTAACATTTCATTATTCGTAAAAAATATAAATTTTGTATTATTAAAGTAATGTGTAGATGGATGAATTATTCATCACATGAGTGAGGTAATGTAAAGATTAGGTTCAATTGAATTTTTTACATAAGGCTATATTATTTTAACACTTTTCATGTAAACTGAAATCTTCATTGTATATAGCAACCTCCTTAGTATCTAATAATGTATAAAATGGAAGAAGTGCAATGTATAAAAGTTGAATAAAGAATCGTGACATCATACAATTTATAAACTATGCTTGTTATATCCAAAAAAGTAAATATTTTATAAGAATATTATAATCTTTTGACACGATACTTATAGTTTATATAACACTTTGAAGATTTAAATTAAAAAAAAATTATTTCATATCTTTCAAGTGCATAAAAGTAACTAAGAGAGGAATTAAAGTTTATTTTGTGAATTACTAATTAATACCTTAGTAGTTTAACATGTTTTGCTCTTCTCGAGATGATGTATATAAAGCATTGTGTAAAACTCACCACGCATAGAATTCTTATTTGCAAAGAGACCCAACTTAATTTTTAATGTTGTTAATTTAGTATTCTTGTAATATGTAAAAATCTAAATGTGGATTGAAAATTCTCACTATTATAATTTTATATTTAAATAATATCTTTTTTATCTTGTTCAGGAAAATAGTTGATGATTCTCTTCGTACAAATTAAAAATATTAAAATATGAATGCATTAATTGTCAACTTGACTTGTTCGAGTCCTTTATTGATTATTTTATATCTGAAGAATAATATTTTACAATAAACAACTATTATCTAATGATAATTTAAAACAAAATATGATGTTATCAATATTGTTTTTATGGATAATAAACCTGAAAATATTTGTAATTATTTATCTTTGCTTTTATGTTAATTATTTTACTCAAATCCTAAAAAGATAAATTTTAATAATGTATGGTTAAAAGGAGTGAATAAAAAGTCAAACATATTAAAAATCTAAAATGTCATAATCGTATAAAATTTTTTCAAAACTTTAGTTTTGCCTACTCTAAGATTATAACCACTTAAAGTTCAAGATAAGTGTATTTTAATGGTCCAATGCTAGTTTACGATGGGCCAATAAAAAAGTATTTATACTTTCTTTTTATAGCAATGTTTCAACTCATTACCAACATGTGATGTGAAATTAAATTTTTTTCATTTAACTATCATGTAAGTTATTTATCTTTAAAATATAAGACATTAGAATATTATTATAATATAATGGCGTGAGGATTTTGTGTGTTGGTTTACTACAAAATTGGAACTCTAAACCACTCCCACGAATTATCGATTTATGGCAATAGACTATATAATTAAACAATATTGAGAAACAATACAGTATATTGGAACAATTATGTAATATAATAACATAACTATATTTTATGTGGTAATAGTTATATCCAGCCTTCTTTTCAAGAAAACATAGAACCGATTGTTATAATAATGCTTTTCATTGATGAAAGTTAATATTTAAAATTTTATTTGGGTTATCTTTTCTACAAGCAAACATTTAACTATTTCAATTTATCGATAATATTTGAGACACATGTATTTTAATAATTTTTAGTTTATCTCGATGTAAAATAATGACAACAGATAATGCATTACAGTTTATTAATTATGATATTAAGACAATTACCCTATAGGTGTATAGGGACTATAGGATTATGTAGAGGAGGAATGATAGCAATAGCCTCTTTGATAGCAATGGCTACGGAACAAAATTAATTCAATTAGTAAAATACTTTAAAACAAGATTTAAATTTGAAAATGCATACGAAGCAATAAAAACTATTGTCGAAGATAGCAAAATTAGTAAAAAAATAAGTTTTAGATTTGCATGAAAAGAATTGAAGATAACTTTTCACGTAACATATTTCCTATATGGTCCACATTTTGTAGAACTTGGTGTCATTTATCATTAGTTTTAATATCAAAACTAAAATAATGCTGGATAATACGATATTTCAAATACTATAAACAAATAAATAATAATTATTACTGACTTAAGATATTTGCCAACTCTTCTAATGCTGAAGACGATGTTGGAGCAAGTTCATCAGATACTACCGGAAAAAATTGCATTGTCGTTAAGAGGAGGAAGACCATCAGACTAATGAGAAGTTGTCTTAGAAACATGATTGGCCAACACTTGATTATTTGTAAAAAGAATTTACAATATTGAAGTAATATCTCTAGATGGATGAATTGTTCATCACAAGAGTGAGTTGCTTTAAAGATTAAGATAAATTAAACGTTATACATAAGGTTTTAGCTTTTTGAAACTGACCATGGTCGTCTAAAAACTGAAATCAACATTTATATTATAACTTTTTTGTATGCAATAACATATCTCATGGTAGAAGGGAAATGTATATAAATTAAATAAATAATTGTGACCTTATACACTATGCTTGTTATATTTATTAATTAAATATTTTATAGAAATAATGTCATCTTTTAACATAATGCTTATACTTTATGTAACAATTTAAGATTGTTGTAAGGTAAGTTGAAAAAAATCTATTCCATATCCTTCAAGTGCGTAAATATAATTGAGAGAGGAATAAGCATCATTTTTGTAAATTAGCTAGTAATACTTTATGCTTTTTTTTTTATCAATTACATGAGGCATGGTTCTAAACTCCACACATATGAATCTTATTTGAAAATAGAACTAACTTAATTTTTTTGACGATCAACTTTCTTGTAATTTCTGAAAGTCTAAACATGGCGCAAAAATTCTCACTCTTAGAAATTAAGATTTGAATAATATCTAGTTCACCTTCTTCATGAACCTAGTTGATGATCTTTTTCGTACAAGTTAAAAAATCAAAATGTGGATGAAATTATTGTCAATTTGACTTATTGGAGACGTTTGTTCATTATTTTATATCAAAAGCACAAAAATTTCAATAAACATCTAGTATATCATGATAATTTGAGTCATAATATGAGGTTATCATGATTTTAAACAAACTGGACAAAGTTAGAAATATTTGTCAAAAAATATATTTCATTTTGTATTAATTAGTTTCCCTCATGCTGAATAACAAAGATGAATTTTAATAATCAATTGTATTAAGGTGTGAACTAAAAAGTCAAACATAATCAAAATCTAAGAAGACAAATTTGATAGTTTATAAAAATATCTTAAATATTTGTTTTGCAAACATTGACATTACAACCAATTAAATTTTATGATAGCAAATTCTAATGCTCTAAGATTATTTTATTGTAGGTAACTTATAATGTATTGAGAGTTTCTTTTTATAGAAATATTTCGAATTCGTAAATGTTAGTGACTTGAACTGAGAATTTGTTCGTTTAACTAGCGACTACGTTATTCATTATCAAAACCTAGTAGCTAATAATATAATTGTACTTTAATAGAGTTAGTGTCATGTACATTGGTTTGCATTTGTAGAGGAAATTGAAAATCTACCCCTATTACAAGAATTGGACATTTACAATAATAAACTATATAATTGAATAATATCGAAAAAATTATCCATCATGTTGGAAAATTTCTGCAACATAATGATGTAACTTCATTTAATGTGATAATAGTGATGTCAAAACTTTTTTTCTTATAAACATGGATGTTTCTAATTCTAGAAATAGAAAGAGAGCATTTTTCGATATAATAATACTAGTCATGATTATGGATAATATTTAACTACTCAAAATTGATATTTATAATATCATTTGGATCATTTTTTCCTCAAGTAGTCATCTAACCATATCAATTTTATCGATATTATTAGAGACTTTTATTTTATCATTTTTTATTTATCACATATTATGATAATGATAATGCATAATGCATTAAAATTTATTTTTTATGATATTAGAAAAAAATAGCTCAAGGAGATGTAAGGTGTACTGGATTATAAAGGGAAGGTATGAATAAATGTTTAATATCAATAGATCTAATCTCATCCCCAACTATCGCCTCTTTGATAGCAATGACTAAAAAATAAAAGTAATTCGTGTTAGTAAAATATTTTGAAAGAAGATCTAAATTTTAATAAGCATATAATATTATCTAAAATGTTAAATAATATAGCATAACTAGTTTAAAAAAAAGCTATCTTGATGGCAATAAAAAAATTCGACAAATTTTCGCAAACCACTTATATTTATGGTCCACATTGAGGTGAACTTGGTGTTATTAATCAAAAGTTTTAACATTGAAACATGTATAATGTGTGATCATATATTATTCCAAATATTTTAAGCAAGTGAAACTATATTATTACTAATAAAAGATTTTAGCCAACTATTCCAATTCTCATTATGATGTTGGAGCAATCTCTTTTTATGCTAGTGCAAAAAATTACATTGTCCTTAAAAGAAGGAAGATCTTTACGCTAATAAGAAGTTGTCTTCGAAACGCGATGGACTAACATTTCATTATTCATAAAAAAAATAAATTTTGTATTATTAAAGTTATGTGTAGATGGATGAATTATTCATCACAGGAGTGAGGTAATATAAAGATTAGGTTCAATTGAATTTTTTACATAAGGCTATATTATTTTAACACTTTTCATGTAAACTGAAATCTTCATTGTATATAGCAACTTCCGTAGTATCTAATAATGTACAAAATTGAAGAAGTGAAATGTATAAAAGTAGAATAAAGAATCGTGACATCATACAATTTATAAACTATGCTTGTTATATCCAAAAAAGTAAATATTTTATAAGAATATTATAATCTTTTGACACGATACTTAAAGTTTATATAACACTATTAAGATTTAAAATAAAAAAAATTATTTCATATCTTTCAAGTGCACAAAAGTAACTAAGTGAGGAATTAAAGTTTATTTTGTGAATTACTAATTAATACCTTAGTAGTTTAACATCTTTTGCTCTTCTCGAGATGATGTATATAAAGCATTGTATAAAACTCACCACGCATAGAATTCTTATTTGAAAAGAGACCCAACTTAATTTTTTTTGTTGGCAATTTAGTATTCTTGTAATATGTAAAAATCTAAATGTGGATTGAAAATTCTCACTATTGCAATTTTATTTTTAAATAATATCTTGTTTACCTTGTTCAGGAATATAGTTGATGATCCTCTGCGTAGAAGTTAAAAATATTAAAATATGGATGTATTAATTGTCAACTTAACTTATTCGAGTCCTTTGTTGATTATTTTATATCTGAAGAATAATATTTTACAATAAACATCTATTATCTCATGATAATTTAAATCAAATTATGACGTTATCAATATTGTATTTATGGATAATAAACCTGAAAATATTTGCAATTATTTATCTTTGCTTTTATGTTAATTCTTTTACTCAAATCCTAAAAAGATAAATTTTAATAATGTCTGGTTAAAACGAGTGAATAAAAAGTCAAACATATTTAAAATCTAAAATGTCATAATCGTATAAAATTTTTTCAAAACTTTAGTTTTGCCTACTCTAAGATTATAACCACTTAAAGTTCAGGATAAGTGTATTTTAATGGTCCAATGATAGTTTACGATAGGCAAATAAAAAGGTATTTATACTTTCTTTTTATAGCAATGTTACAACTCATTACCAACATGTGACGTAAAATTAAAATTTTTTCATTTAACTATCATGTAAGTTATTTATCTTTAAAATATAAGAGATTAGAATATTATTATAATATAATGGAATGAGGATTTTGTGTGTTGGTTTACTACAAAATTGGAACTCTAAACCGCTCCCACGAATTATCGATTTATGGCATAAGACTATATAATTAAACAATATTGAGAAATAATATAGTATATTGGAACATTTAGGTAATATAATGACATAACTATAATTAATGTGTTAATAGTTATATCCAGCCTTCTTTTCAAGAAAACATAGAACCGATTGTTAAAATAATGCTTTTCATGGATGAAAGTTAATATTTGAAATTTTATTTGGTTTATCTTTTCTACAAGCAAACATTTAACCATTTCAATTTTATCGATAATATTTGAGACACATGTATTTTAATAATTTTTATTTCATCTCGATGTAAATAATGACAACGCATAATGCATTACAGTTTATTATTTATGATATTAAGACAATGAGCCTATAGGTGTATAGGGACTACAGGATTATGTAGAGGAGGAATGATAAAAGGTTTTATATCGAATGATTTGATGTCATTTCCAGCTATAGCCTCTTTGATAGCAATGGCTAAAGAACAAAATTAATTCAATTAGTAAAATTTTTTAAAACAAGATATAAATTTGAAAAAGCATATGAAGCAATAAAAACTATTGTCGAAGATAGCAAAATTAGTAAAAAATAAGTTTTTAGATTTGCATGAAAAGAATTGAACATAACTTTTCACATAACATATTTCCTATATGGTCCACATTTAGTAGAACTTGGTGTCATTTATCATTAGTTTTAATATCAAAACTAAAATAATATTGGATAATACGATATTTCAAATATTATAAATAAATAAATAATAAGTATTACTTACCTAAGATTTTTGCCAACTCTTCTAATGCTGAAGATGATGTTGGAGCAAGCTCATCAGATGCTACCGGAAAAAATTGCATTGTCGTTAAGAGGAGGATGACCATTAGGCTAATGAGAAGTTGTCTTAGAAACATGATGGGCCAACACTTGATTATTTGTAAAAAAAATTTACAATATTGAGGTAATATCTCTTGACGGATGAATTGTTCGTCACAAGAGTAAGTTGTTTTAAAGATTAAGATCAATTAAACGTTATACATAAGGTTTTAGTTTTTTGAAACTGACCATGGTTGTCTAGAAACTGAAATCAACATTGTATATTATAACTTTTTTGTATGCAATAACATATCTCATGGTAGAAGGGAAATGTATATAAATTAAATAAATAATTGTGACCTTATACACTATGCTTGTTATATTTATTAATTAAATATTTTATAGAAATAATGTCATCTTTTAACATAATGCTTATACTTTATGTAACAATTTAAGATTGTTGTAAGGTAAGTTGAAAAAAATCTATTCCATATCCTTCGAGTGCATAAATATAATTGAGAGAGGAATAAGAATAATTTTTGTAAATTAGCTAGTAATACTTTAATCATCCAATACTTTATGCTTTTTTTGTAATCATTTACACGAGGCATGGTTTTAAACTCTAAACATAGGAATCTTATTTGAAAATAGAACAAACTTAATTTTTTTGACGATCAACTTTCTTATAATTTCTGAAAATCTAAACATAATGCAAAAATTCTCACTCTTCGAAATTATGATTTGAATAATATCTAGTTCACTTTTATCATGAACATAGTTGATGATCTTTTTCGTACAAGTTAAAAATATCAAAATGTGGATGAAATTATTATCAATTTAACTTATTGGAGACGTTTATTGATTATTTTATATCAAAAGCACAAAACATTTCAAAAAACATCTAGTATATCATGATAATTTGAGTCATAATATAAGGTTATCATGATTTTAAACAAACTTTACAAAGTTAGAAATATTTGTCAAAAAATATCTTTCATTTTGTGTTAATTTATTTCCCTCATGCTGAATAAAAAAGATAAATTTTAATAATCAATTGTATTAAGGTGTGAACTAAAAAGTCAAACATAATCAAAATCTAAGAAGACAAATTTGATAGTTTATAAAAATATCTTAAATATTTGTTTTGCAAACATTGACTTTACAACTATTTAAATTTTAAAATAGTAAATTCTAATGCTATAAGATTATTTTATTATAGGTAACTTATAATGTATTCAGAGTTTCTTTTTATAGAAATGTTTCGAATTCGTAAATGCTAGTGACTTGAACTGAGAATTTGTTCGTTTAACTAGCGACTACGTTATTCATTATCAAAACCTAGTAGCTAATAAAATAATTGTACTTTAATAGAGTTAGTGTCATGTACATTGGTTTGCATTTGTAGAAGAAATTGAAAATCTACCCCTATTACAAGAATTGGACATTTACAATAATAAACTATATAATTGAATAATATCGAAAAAATTATCCATCATGTTGAAAAATTTCTGCAACATAATGATGTAACTTCATTTAATGTGATAATAGTGATGTCAAAACTTCTTTTCTTATAAACATGGATGTTTCTATTTTTAGAAAAAGAAATAGAGTATTTTTTGATATAATAATACTAGTCATGATTATGGACAATATTTAACTGCTCAAAATTGATATTTATAATATCATTTGGGTCATTTTTTCCTCAAGTAGTCATCTAACCATATCGATTTTATCGATATTATTCGAAACTTTTATTTTATCAGTTTTTATTCATCACATATTATGATAATGATAATGCATAATGCTCAAGGAGATGTAAGGTGTACTGGATTATAAAGGGAAGGTATGAATAAATGTTTAATATCAATAGATCGAATTTCATCCCCAACTATCACCTCTTTGATAGCAATGGCTAAAAAATAAAAGTAATTCATGTTAGTAAAATATTTTGAAAGAAGATCTAAATTTTAATAATCATATGATATTATCAAAAATGTTGAATAATATAGCATAACTAGTTTTAAAAAAAGCTATCTTGATGGCAATAAAAAAACTCGACAAATTTTCACAAACCACTTATATTCATGGTCCACATTGAGGTGAACTTGGTGTTATTAATCAAAAGTTTTAACATCGAAACATGTATAATGTGTGATCGTATATTATTCCAAATATCTTAAGCAAGTAAAACTATATTATTAATAATATAAGATTTTAGCCAACTATTCTAATTCTCATTATGATGTTGGAGCAATCTCTTTATATGCTAGTGCAAAAAATTGCATTGTCATTAAAAGAAGGAAGATAGTTACGCTAATAAGAAGTTGTCTTCGAAACGCGATGGACTGACATTTCATTATTCGTAAAAAAAAAAAATTTATATTATTAAAGTAATGTGTAGATGGATGAATTATTCATCATAGGAGTGAGGTAATATAAAGATTAGGTTCAATTGAATTTTTTACATAAGGCTATATTATTTTAACACCTTTCATATAACTGAAATATTCATTGTATATAGCAAATTCCGTAGTATCTAATAATGTATAAAATGGAAGAAGTGAAATGTATAAAAGTTGAATAAAGAATCATGACATCATACAATTTGTAAACTATGCTTGTTATATCCAAAAAAGTAAATATTTTATAAGAATATTATAATCTTTTGACACGATACTTATAGTTTATATAACACTATTAAGATTTAATTTTAAAAAAAATTATTTCATATCTTTCAAGTGCAAAAAAGTAACTAAGTGAGGAATGAAAGTTTATTTTGTGAATTACTAATTAATACCTTAGTAGTTTAACATGTTATGCTCTTCTCGAGATGAAGTATATAAAGCATAGTGTAAAACTCTCCAAGCAAAAAATTCTTATTTGAAAAGAGACCCAACTTAATTTTTAATGTTTTCAATTTAGTATTCTTGTAATATGTTAAAATCTGAATGTGGATTGAAAATTCTTACTATTACAATTTTATATTTAAATAATATCTTGTTTACCTTGTTCAGGAATATAGTTGATGATCCTCTTCGTACAAGTTAAAAATATTAAAATACGGATGTATTGATCGTCAACTTGACTTGTTCGAGTCCTTTATTGATTATTTTATATCAGAAGAATAATATTTTACAATAAACATCTATTATCTCCTGATAATTTAAATCAAAATATGATGTTATCAATATTATATTTATGGATAATAAACCTAAAAATATTTACAGTTCTTTATCTTTGCTTTTATGTTAATATTTTTACTCAAATCCCAAAAAGATAAATTTTAATAATGTATTGTTAAAAGGAGTGAATAAAAAGTCAAACATATTAAAAATCTAAAATGTCACAATTGTATAAAAATTTTATAAAACTTTTGTTTTGCCTACTCTAAGAATATAACCACTTAAAGTTCAGGATAAGTGTATTTCAATGGTCCAATGCTAGTTTACGATAGACTTTTAAAAAGGTATTTATACTTTCTTTTTATATCAATGTTTAAACTCATTACCAACAAGTGACATTAAATTTTTTTCATTTAACTATCATGTAAGTTATTTATCTTTAAAATATAAGATATTAGAATATTTTTATAAGATAATGGAGTACGGATTTTGTGTGTTGGTTTACTAGAAAATTGGAACTCTAAACCGCTCCAACGAATTATCGATTTATGGCAATAGACTATATAATTAAACAATATTGAGAAACAATACAGTATATTGGAACAATTATGAAATATAATAACATAACTATAATTTAAGTGGTAATAGTTATATCCAGCCTTCTTTTCGAGAAAACATAGAACTGATTGTTATAATAATGCTTTTCACGGATGAAAGTTAATATTTAAAATTTTATTTGGTTTATCTTTTCTACAAGCAAACATTTAACCATTTCAATTTTATCGATAATATTTAAGACACATGTATTTTAATAATTTTTATTTCATCTCGATATAAAATAATGACAACGCATAATGCATTACAGTTTATTATTTATGATATTAAGACAATGAGCCTATAGGTGTATAGGGACAACAGGATTATGTAGAGGAGGAATGATAAAAGGTTTTATATCGAATGATTTGACGTCATCTCCAGCTATAGCCTCTTTGATAGCAATGGCTAAAGAACAAAATTAATTCAATTAGTAAAATTTTTTAAAATAAGATAAAAATTTGAAAAAGCATAAGAAGAAATAAAAACTATTGTCGAATATATCAAAATTGGTAAAAAAATAAGCTTTTATATTTGCATGAAAATAATTGAAGATAACTCTTCACGTAACATATTTCCTATATGGTCGACATTTAGTAGAACTTAGTGTCATTTATCATTAGTTTTAATATCAAAACTAAAATAATACTGGATAATACGATATTTCAAATACTATAAACAAATAAATAATAACTATTACTGACCTAAGATTTTTGCCAACTCTTCTAATGCTGAAGATGATGTTGGAGCAAGCTCATCAGATGCTACCGGAAAAAATTGCATTGTCGTTAAGAGGAGGAAGACAATCAGACTAATGAGAAGTTGTCTTAGAAACATGATTGGCCAACACTTGATTATTTATAAAAAAAATTTACAAAATTGAGGTAATATCTCTAGATGGATGAATTGTTTATCACAAGAGTGAGTTGCTTTAAAGATTAAGATCAATTAAACGTTATACATAAGGTTTTAGTTTTTTGAAACTGACCATGGTCGTTTAGAAACTGAAATCAACATTGTATATTATAACTTTTTTGTATACAATAACATATCTCATGGTATAAGGGAAAGGTATATAAATTAAATAAATAATTATGACCTTATACACTATGCTTGATATATTTATTTATTAAATATTTTATAAAAATAATGTCATCTTTTAACATAATGCTTAAACTTTATGTAACAATTTAATATTGTTGTAAGGTAAGTTGAAAAAAATCTATTCCATATCCTTCAAGTGCGTAAATATAATTGAGAGAGGAATAAGCATCATTTTTGTAAATTAGCTAGTAATACTTTAGTCAACCAATACTTTATGCTTTTTTTGTGATCAATTACACGAGGTATGGTTCTAAACTCTACACATAGGAATCATATTTGAAAATACAACTAACGTAATTTTTTGACGATCAACTTCTTGTAATTTCTGAAAATCTAAACATAGTGCAAAAATTCTCACTCTTAGAAATTATGATTTGAATAATATCTAGTTCACCTTCTTTATGAACCTAGTTGATGATCTTTTTTGTATAAGTTAAAAATATCAAAATGTGAATGAAATTATTGTAAATTTGACTTATTGGAGATGTTTCTTCATTATTTTATATCAAAAGCACAAAACATTTCAATAAACATCAAGTATATCATGATAATTTGAGTCATAATATGAGGTTATCATGATTTTAAACAAATATGACAAAGTTAGAAATATTTGTCAAAAAATATTTTTCATTTTGTGTTAATTTGTTTCCCTCATGCTGAATAACAAAGATGAATTTTAATAATCAATTGTATAAAGGAGTGAACTAAAAAGTCAAACATAATCAAAATCTAAGAAGACAAATTTGATAGTTTATAAAAATATCATAAATATTTGTTTTGCAAACATTGACATTACAATTACTGAAATTTTAAGATGAGCAAATTCTAGTGCTCTAAGATTATTTTATTATAGGTAACTTATAATGTATTGAGAGTTTCTTTTTATAGAAATGTTTCGAATTCGTAAATGCTAGTGACTTGAATAGAGAATTTGTTCGTTTAACTTGTGACTACGTTATTAATTATCAAAACCTAGTAGCTAAAAATATAATTGTACTTTAATAGAGTTAGTGTCATGTACATTGGTTTGCATTTGTAGAGGAAATTGGAAATCTACCCCTGTTACAAGAATTGGACATTTACAATAATAAACTATATAATTGAATAATATCGAAAAAAATATCCATCATGTTGGAAAATTTCTGCAACATAATGATGTAACTTCATTTAATGTGATAATAGTGATATCAAAACTTCTTTTCTTATAAACTTGGATGTTTCTATTTATAGAAATAGAAATAGAGCATTTTTTGATATAATAATACTTGTCATAATTATGGACAATATATAACTGCTCAAAATTGATATTAATAATATCATTTCGATCATTTTTTCCTCAATTAGTCATCTAACCATATCAATTTTATCGATATTATTAGAGACTTTTATTTTATTATTTTTTATTCATCACATTATATGATAATGATAATGCATAATGCATTAAAATTTATTTTTTATGATATTAGAAAAAATTAGCTCAAGGAGATGTAAGGTGTACTGGATTATAAAGGGAAGGTATGAATAAATGTTTAATATCAATAGATTTAATCTCATCCCCAACTATCGCCTCTTCGATAGCAATGGCTAAAAAATAAAAGTAATTCATGTTAGTAAAATATTTTGAAAGAAGATCTAAATTTTGATAATCATATGATATAATAAAAAATGTTGAATAATATAGCATAACTAGTTTAAAAAAAAGCTATCTTGATGGCATTAAAAAAACTCGACAAATTTTCACAAACCACTTATATTTATGGTCCACGTTGAGGTGAACTTGGTGTTATTAATCTTAAGTTTTAACATCGAAACATGTATAATATGTGATCGTATATTATTCCAAATAACTTAAGCAAGTGAAACTATATTATTACTAATATAAGATTTTAGTCAACTATTCCAATTCTCATTATGATGTTGGAGCAATCTCTTTATATGCTAGTGCAAAAAATTACATTTTCATTAAAAGAATAAAGATCGTTACGCTAATAAGAAGTTGTCTTCGAAACGCGATGGACTGACATTTCATTATTCGGAAAAAAAACAAATAGTGTATTAGTTAAGTAACGTGTAGATGGATGAATTATTCATCACAGGAGTGAGGTAATATAAAGATTAGGTTCAATTGAATTTTTCACATAAGGCTATATTATTTTAACACTTTTCATATAACTGAAATATTCATTGTATATAGCAAATTCCGTAGTCTCTAATAATGTATAAAATGGAAGAAGTGAAATGTATAAAAGTTGAATAAAGAATCGTGACATCATACAATTTATAAACCATGCTTGTTATATCCAAAAAAGTAAATATTTTATAAGAATATTATAATCTTTTGACACGATACTTATAGTTTATATAACACTATTAATATTTAATTTAAAAAAAAATTATTTCATATCTTTCAAGTGCAAAAAAGTAACTAAGTGAGGAATGAAAGTTTATTTTGTGAATTACTGATTAATACCTTAGTAGTTTAACATGTTATTCTCTTCTCGAGATGAAGTATATAAACCATGTTGTAAAACTCTCCATGCATAAAATTCTTATTTGAATAGAGACCCAACTTAATTTTTAATGTTGTCAATTTAGTATTCTTGTAATATGTAAAAATCTGAATGTGTATTGAAAATTCTTACTATTACAATTTTATATTTAAATAATATCTTGTTTACCTTGTTCAGGAATAAAGTTGAAGATCCTCTTCGTACAAGTTAAAAATATTAAAATACGGATGTATTGATCGTCAACTTGACTTGTTCGAGTCCTTTGTTGATTATTTTATATCAGAAGAATAATATTTTACAATAAACATCTATTATCTCCTGATAATTTAAATCAAAATAGGATTTTATCAATATTATATTTATGGATAATAAACCTGAAAATATTTACAGTTCTTTATCTTTGCTTTTATGTTAATATTTTTACTCAAATCCTCAAAAGATAAATTTTAATAATGTATTGTTAAAAGGAGTGAATAAAAAGTCAAACATATTAAAAATCTAAAATGTCACAATTGTATAAAAATTTTACAAAACTTTTGTTTTGCCTACTCTAAGATTATAACCACTTAAAGTTCAGGATAAGTGTATTTTAATGGTCCAATGCTAGTATACGATAGACTTTTAAAAAGGTATTTATACTTTCTTTTTATATCAATGTTTAAACTCATTACCAACAAGTGACATTAAAATTTTTTCATTTAACTATCACGTAAGTTATTTATCTTTAAAATATAATAGGTTAGAATATTTTTATAAGATAATGGAGTGAGGATTTTGTGTGTTGGTTTACTAGAAAATTGGAACTCTAAACCGCTCCCACGAATTATCGATTTATGGCAATAGACTATATAATTAAACAATATTGAGAAACAATACAGTATATTGGAACAATTATGTAATATAATAACATAACTATAATTTATGTGGTAATAGTTATATTTAGCCTTGTTTTCAAGAAAACATAGAAACGATTGTTATAATAATGCTTTTCACGGATGAAAGTTAATATTTAAAATTTTATTTGGTTTATCTTTTCTACAAGCAAACATTTAACCATTTCAATTTTATCGATAATATTTAAGACACATGTATTTTAATAATTTTTATTTCATCTCGATATAAAATAATGACAACGCATAATGCATTACATTTTATTATTTATGATATTAAGACAATGAGCCTATAGGTGTATAGGGACTACAGGATTATGTAGAGGAGGAATGATAAAAGGTTTTATATCGAATGATTTGACGTCATCTCTAGCTATAGCCTCTTTGATAGCAATGCCTAAAGAACAAAATTAATTCAATTAGAAAATTTTTTAAAATAAGATAAAAATTTGAAAAAGCATACGAAGCAATAAAAACTATTGTCGAATATATCAAAATTGGTAAAAAAATAAGCTTTTATATTTGCAAGAAAAGAATTGAAGATAACTCTTCACGTAACATATTTCCTATATGGTCCACATTTAGTTGAACTTGGTGTCATTTATAATTAGTTTTAATATCAAAACAAAAATAATGCTGGATAATACGATATTTCAAATACTATAAACAAATAAATAATTATTATTACTGACCTGTGATTTTTGCCAATTGTTCTAATGCTGAAGATGATGTTGGAGCAAGCTCATCAGATGCTACCGGAAAAAATTACATTGTCGTTAAGAGGAGGAAGACCATCATACTAATGAGAAGTTGTCTTAGAAACATGATGAGCCAACACTTGATTATTTGTAAAAAAATTTACAAAATTGAGGTAATATCTCTAGATTGATGAATTGTTTATCACAAGAGTGAGTTGCTTTAAAGATTAAGATCAATTAAACGTTATACATAAGGTTTTAGTTTTTTGAAACTGACCATGGTCGTCTAGAAACTGAAATCAACATTGTATATTATAACTTTTTTGTATGCAATAACATATCTCATGGTAGAAGGGAAATGTATATAAATTAAATAAATAATTATGACCTTATACACTATGCTTGTTATATTTATTAATTAAATATTTTATAGAAATAATGTCATCTTTTAACATAATGCTTATACTTTATGTAACAATTTAAGATTGTTGTAAGGTAAGTTGAAAAAAATCTATTCCATAACCTTCAAGTGCGTAAATATAATTGAGAGAGGAATAAGCATCATTTTTGTAAATTAGCTAGTAATACTTTAGTCATCCAATACTTTATGCTTTTTTTGTGATCAATTACACGAGGCATGGTTCTAAACTCCACACATAGGAATCATATTTGAAAATAGAACTAACTTAATTTTTTGACGATCAACTTTTTTGTAATTTATGAAAATCTAAACATGGTGCAAAAATTCTCACTCTTAGAAATTATGATTTGAATAATATCTAGTTCACCTTCTTCATGAACCTAGTTGATGATCTTTTTTGTATAAGTTAAAAATATCAAAATGTGAATGAAATTATTGTCAATTTGACTTATTGGAGATGTTTGTTCATTATTTTATATCAAAAGCACAAAACATTTCAATAAACATAAAGTATATCATGATAATTTGAGTTATAATATGATGTTATCATGATTTTAAACAAATATGACAAAGTTAGAAATATTTGTCAAAAAATATTTTTCATTTTGTGTTAATTTGTTTCCCTCGTGCTGAATAACAAAGATGAATTTTAATAATTAATTGTATAAAGCTGTGAACTAAAAAGTCAAACATAATCAAAATCTAAGAAGACAAATTTGATAGTTTATAAAAATATCATAAATATTTGTTTTGCAAACATTGACATTACAATTACTGAAATTTTAAGATGAGCAAATTCTAGTGCTCTAAGATTATTTTATTATAGGTAACTTATACTTTATTGAGAGTTTCTTTTTATAGAAATGTTTCGAATTCGTAAATGCAAGTGACTTGAACAGAGAATTTGTTCGTTTAACTTGTGACTACGTTATTCATTATCAAAACCTAGTAGCTAAAAATATAATTGTACTTTCATAGAGTTAGTGTCATGTACATTGGTTTGCATTTGTAGAGGAAATTGAAAATCTACCCCTATTACAAGAATTGGACATTTACAATAATAAACTATATAATTGAATAATATCGAAAAAAATATCCATCATGTTGGAAAATTTCTGCAACATAATGATGTAACTTCATTTAATGTGATAATAGTGATATCAAAACTTCTTTTCTTATAAACTTGGATGTTTCTATTTATAGAAATTTAGAAATAGAGCATTTTTTGATATAATAATACTTGACATGATTATGGACAATATATAACTGCTCAAAATTGATATTAATAATATCATTTCGATCATTTTTTCCTCAATTAGTCATCTAACCATATCAATTTTATTGATATTATTAGAGACTTTTATTTTATCATTTTTTTATTCATCACATAATATGATAATGATGATGCATAATGCATTAAAATTTATTTTTTATGATATTAGAAAAAATTAGCTTAAGGAGATTTAAGGTGTACTGGATTATAAAGGGAAGGTATGAATAAATGTTTAATATCAATAGATTTAATCTCATCCCCAACTATCGCCTCTTTGATAGCAATGGCTAAAAGATAAAAGTAATTCATGTTAGTAAAATATTTTGAAAGAAGATCTAAATTTTGATAATCATATGATATAATAAAAAATGTTGAATAATATAGCATAACTAGTTTAAAAAAAAGCTATCTTGATGGCATTAAAAAAACTCGACAAATTTTCACAAACCACTTATATTTATGGTCCACGTTGAGGTGAACTTGGCGTTATTAATCATAAGTTTTAACATCGAAACATGTATAATGTGTGATCGTATATTATTACAAATAACTTAAGCAAGTGAAACTATATTATTACTAATATAAGATTTTAGCAACTATTCCAATTCTCATTATGATGTTGGAGCAATCTCTTTATATGCTAGTGGAAAAAATTGCATTGTCATTAAAAGAAGGAAGATCGTTACGCTAATAAGAAGTTGTCTTCGAAACGCGATGGACTGACATTTCATTATTCGTAAAAAAAATAAATTTTGTATTATTTAAGTAATGTGTAGATGGGTGAATTATTCATCACAGGAGTGAGGTAATATAAATATTAGGATAAATTGAAATTTTTACATAAGGCTATATTATTTTAACACTTTTCATATAACTGAAATATTCATTGTATATAGCAAATTCCGTAGTATCTAATAATGTATAAAATGGAAGAAGTGAAATGTATAAAAGTTGAATAAAGAATCGTGACATCATACAATTTATAAACCATGCTTGTTATATCCAAAAAAGTAAATATTTTATAAGAATATTATAATCTTTTGACACGATACTTATAGTTTATATAACACTATTAATATTTAATTTTAAAAAAAATTATTTCATATCTTTCAAGTGCAAAAAAGTAACTAAGTGAGGAATGAAAGTTTATTTTGTGAATTACTGATTAATACCTTAGTAGTTTAACATGTTATTCTCTTCTCGAGATGAAGTATATAAACCATGTTGTAAAACTCTCCATGCATAAAATTCTTATTTGAATAGAGACCCAACTTAATTTTTAATGTTGTCAATTTAGTATTCTTGTAATATGTAAAAATCTGAATGTGTATTGAAAATTCTTACTATTACAATTTTATATTTAAATAATATCTTGTTTACCTTGTTCAGGAATATAGTTGAAGATCCTCTTCGTACAAGTTAAAAATATTAAAATACGGATGTATTGATCGTCAACTTGACTTGTTCGAGTCATTTGTTGATTATTTTATATCAGAAGAATAATATTTTACAATAAACATCTATTATCTCCTGATAATTTAAATCAAAATAGGATGTTATCAATATTATATTTATGGATAATAAACCTGAAAATATTTACAGTTCTTTATCTTTGCTTTTATGTTAATATTTTTACTCAAATCCTCAAAAGATAAATTTTAATAATGTATTGTTAAAAGGAGTGAATAAAAAGTCAAACATATTAAAAATCTAAAATGTCACAATTGTATAAAAATTTTACAAAACTTTTGTTTTGCCTACTCTAAGATTATAACCACTTAAAGTTCAGGATAAGTGTATTTTAATGGTCCAATGCTAGTATACGATAGACTTTTAAAAAGGTATTTATACTTTCTTTTTATATCAATGTTTAAACTCATTACCAACAAGTGACATTAAAATTTTTTCATTTAACTATCACGTAAGTTATTTATCTTTAAAATATAATAGGTTAGAATATTTTTATAAGATAATGGAGTGAGGATTTTGTGTGTTGGTTTACTAGAAAATTGGAACTCTAAACCGCTCCCACGAATTATCGATTTATGGCAATAGACTATATAATTAAACAATATTGAGAAACAATACAGTATATTGGAACAATTATGTAATATAATAACATAACTATAATTTATGTGGTAATAGTTATATTTAGCCTTGTTTTCAAGAAAACATAGAAACGATTGTTATAATAATGCTTTTCACGGATGAAAGTTAATATTTAAAATTTTATTTGGTTTATCTTTTCTACAAGCAAACATTTAACCATTTCAATTTTATCGATAATATTTAAGACACATGTATTTTAATAATTTTTATTTCATCTCGATATAAAATAATGACAACGCATAATGCATTACAGTTTATTATTTATGATATTAAGACAATGAGCCTATAGGTGTATAGGGACTATAGGATTATGTAGAGGAGGAATGATAAAAGGTTTTATATCGAATGATTTGACGTCATCTCCAGCTATAGCCTCTTTGATAGCAATGTCTAAAAAACAAAATTAATTCAATTACTAAAATTTTTTAAAAGAAGATAAAAATTTGAAAAAGCATACGAAGCAATAAAAACTATTGTCGAATATATCAAAATTGGTAAAAAAATAAGCTTTTATATTTGTATGAAAAGAATTGAAGATAACTCTTCACGTAACATATTTCCTATATGGTCCACATTTAGTTGAACTTGTGTCAATTATCATTAGTTTTAATATCAAAACTAAAATAATGCTGGATAATACGATATTTCAAATACTATAAACAAATAAATAATTATTATTACTGACCTAAGATTTTTGCCAACTCTTCTAATGCTGAAGATGATGTTGGAGCAAGCTCATCAGATACTACCAGAAAAAATTGCATTGTCGTTAAGAGGAGGAAGACCATCAGACTAATGAGAAGTTGTCTTAGAAACATGATGGGCCAACACTTGATTATTTGTAAAAAAAATTTAAAAAATTGAGGTAATATCTCTAGATGGATGAATTGTTTATCACAAGAGTGAGTTGCTTTAACGATTAAGATCAATTAAACGTTATACATAAGGTTTTAGTTTTTTGAAACTAACTATGGTCGTCTAGAAACTGAAATCAACATTGTATATTATAATTTTTTGTATGCAATAACATATCTCATGGTAGAAGGGAAATGTATATAAATTAAATAAATAATTATGATCTTATACACTATGCTTGTTCTATTTATTAATTAAATATTTTATAGAAATAATGTCATCTTTTAACATAATGCTTTTACTTTATGTAACAATTTAAGATTGTTGTAAGGTAAGTTGAAAAAAATCTATTCCATATCCTTCAAGTGCGTAAATATAATTGAGAGAGGAATACGCATCATTTTTGTAAATTAGCTAGTAATACTTTAGTCATCCAATACTTTATGCTTTTTTTGTGATCAATTACACGAGGCATGGTTCTAAACTCCACACATAGGAATCATATTTGAAAATAGAACTAACTTAATTTTTTTACGATCAACTTTTTTGTAATTTATGAAAATCTAAACATGGTGCAAAAATTCTCACTCTTAGAAATTATGATTTGAATAATATCTAGTTCACCTTCTTCATGAACCTAGTTGATGATCTTTTTTGTATAAGTTAAAAATATCAAAATGTGAATGAAATTATTGTCAATTTGACTTATTGGAGATGTTTGTTCATTATTTTATATCAAAAGCACAAAACATTTCAATAAACATAAAGTATATCATGATAATTTGAGTTATAATATGATGTTATCATGATTTTAAACAAATATGACAAAGTTAGAAATATTTGTCAAAAAATATTTTTCATTTTGTGTTAATTTGTTTCCCTCGTGCTGAATAACAAAGATGAATTTTAATAATTAATTGTATAAACCTGTGAACTAAAAAGTCAAACATAATCAAAATCTAAGAAGACAAATTTGATAGTTTATAAAAATATCATAAATATTTGTTTTGCAAACATTGACATTACAATTACTGAAATTTTAAGATGAGCAAATTCTAGTGCTCTAAGATTATTTTATTATAGGTAACTTATACTTTATTGAGAGTTTCTTTTTATAGAAATGTTTCGAATTCGTAAATGCAAGTGACTTGAACAGAGAATTTGTTCGTTTAACTTGTGACTACGTTATTCATTATCAAAACCTAGTAGCTAAAAATATAATTGTACTTTCATAGAGTTAGTGTCATGTACATTGGTTTGCATTTGTAGAGGAAATTGAAAATCTACCCCTATTACAAGAATTGGACATTTACAATAATAAACTATATAATTGAATAATATCGAAAAAAATATCCATCATGTTGGAAAATTTCTGCAACATAATGATGTAACTTCATTTAATGTGATAATAGTGATATCAAAACTTCTTTTCTTATAAACTTGGATGTTTCTATTTATAGAAATTTAGAAATAGAGCATTTTTTGATATAATAATACTTGACATGATTATGGACAATATATAACTGCTCAAAATTGATATTAATAATATCATTTCGATCATTTTTTCCTCAATTAGTCATCTAACCATATCAATTTTATTGATATTATTAGAGACTTTTATTTTATCATTTTTTTATTCATCACATAATATGATAATGATGATGCATAATGCATTAAAATTTATTTTTTATGATATTAGAAAAAATTAGCTCAAGGAAATTTAAGGTGTACTGGATTATAAAGGGAAGGTATGAATAAATGTTTAATATCAATAGATTTAATCTCATCCCCAACTATCGCCTCTTTGATAGCAATGGCTAAAAGATAAAAGTAATTCATGTTAGTAAAATATTTTGAAAGAAGATCTAAATTTTGATAATCATATGATATAATAAAAAATGTTGAATAATATAGCATAACTAGTTTAAAAAAAAGCTATCTTGATGGCATTAAAAAAACTCGACAAATTTTCACAAACCACTTATATTTATGGTCCACGTTGAGGTGAACTTGGCGTTATTAATCATAAGTTTTAACATCGAAACATGTATAATGTGTGATCGTATATTATTACAAATAACTTAAGCAAGTGAAACTATATTATTACTAATATAAGATTTTAGCAACTATTCCAATTCTCATTATGATGTTGGAGCAATCTCTTTATATGCTAGTGGAAAAAATTGCATTGTCATTAAAAGAAGGAAGATCGTTACGCTAATAAGAAGTTGTCTTCGAAACGCGATGGACTGACATTTCATTATTCGTAAAAAAAATAAATTTTGTATTATTTAAGTAATGTGTAGATGGGTGAATTATTCATCACAGGAGTGAGGTAATATAAATATTAGGATAAATTGAAATTTTTACATAAGGCTATATTATTTTAACACTTTTCATATAACTGAAATATTCATTGTATATAGCAAATTCCGTAGTATCTAATAATGTATAAAATGGAAGAAGTGAAATGTATAAAAGTTGAATAAAGAATCGTGACATCATACAATTTATAAACCATGCTTGTTATATCCAAAAAAGTAAATATTTTATAAGAATATTATAATCTTTTGACACGATACTTATAGTTTATATAACACTATTAATATTTAATTTTAAAAAAAATTATTTCATATCTTTCAAGTGCAAAAAAGTAACTAAGTGAGGAATGAAAGTTTATTTTGTGAATTACTGATTAATACCTTAGTAGTTTAACATGTTATTCTCTTCTCGAGATGAAGTATATAAACCATGTTGTAAAACTCTCCATGCATAAAATTCTTATTTGAATAGAGACCCAACTTAATTTTTAATGTTGTCAATTTAGTATTCTTGTAATATGTAAAAATCTGAATGTGTATTGAAAATTCTTACTATTACAATTTTATATTTAAATAATATCTTGTTTACCTTGTTCAGGAATATAGTTGAAGATCCTCTTCGTACAAGTTAAAAATATTAAAATACGGATGTATTGATCGTCAACTTGACTTGTTCGAGTCATTTGTTGATTATTTTATATCAGAAGAATAATATTTTACAATAAACATCTATTATCTCCTGATAATTTAAATCAAAATAGGATGTTATCAATATTATATTTATGGATAATAAACCTGAAAATATTTACAGTTCTTTATCTTTGCTTTTATGTTAATATTTTTACTCAAATCCTCAAAAGATAAATTTTAATAATGTATTGTTAAAAGGAGTGAATAAAAAGTCAAACATATTAAAAATCTAAAATGTCACAATTGTATAAAAATTTTACAAAACTTTTGTTTTGCCTACTCTAAGATTATAACCACTTAAAGTTCAGGATAAGTGTATTTTAATGGTCCAATGCTAGTATACGATAGACTTTTAAAAAGGTATTTATACTTTCTTTTTATATCAATGTTTAAACTCATTACCAACAAGTGACATTAAAATTTTTTCATTTAACTATCACGTAAGTTATTTATCTTTAAAATATAATAGGTTAGAATATTTTTATAAGATAATGGAGTGAGGATTTTGTGTGTTGGTTTACTAGAAAATTGGAACTCTAAACCGCTCCCACGAATTATCGATTTATGGCAATAGACTATATAATTAAACAATATTGAGAAACAATACAGTATATTGGAACAATTATGTAATATAATAACATAACTATAATTTATGTGGTAATAGTTATATTTAGCCTTGTTTTCAAGAAAACATAGAAACGATTGTTATAATAATGCTTTTCACGGATGAAAGTTAATATTTAAAATTTTATTTGGTTTATCTTTTCTACAAGCAAACATTTAACCATTTCAATTTTATCGATAATATTTAAGACACATGTATTTTAATAATTTTTATTTCATCTCGATATAAAATAATGACAACGCATAATGCATTACAGTTTATTATTTATGATATTAAGACAATGAGCCTATAGGTGTATAGGGACTATAGGATTATGTAGAGGAGGAATGATAAAAGGTTTTATATCGAATGATTTGACGTCATCTCCAGCTATAGCCTCTTTGATAGCAATGTCTAAAAAACAAAATTAATTCAATTACTAAAATTTTTTAAAAGAAGATAAAAATTTGAAAAAGCATACGAAGCAATAAAAACTATTGTCGAATATATCAAAATTGGTAAAAAAATAAGCTTTTATATTTGTATGAAAAGAATTGAAGATAACTCTTCACGTAACATATTTCCTATATGGTCCACATTTAGTTGAACTTGTGTCAATTATCATTAGTTTTAATATCAAAACTAAAATAATGCTGGATAATACGATATTTCAAATACTATAAACAAATAAATAATTATTATTACTGACCTAAGATTTTTGCCAACTCTTCTAATGCTGAAGATGATGTTGGAGCAAGCTCATCAGATGCTACCAGAAAAAATTGCATTGTCGTTAAGAGGAGGAAGACCATCAGACTAATGAGAAGTTGTCTTAGAAACATGATGGGCCAACACTTGATTATTTGTAAAAAAAATTTAAAAAATTGAGGTAATATCTCTAGATGGATGAATTGTTTATCACAAGAGTGAGTTGCTTTAACGATTAAGATCAATTAAACGTTATACATAAGGTTTTAGTTTTTTGAAACTAACTATGGTCGTCTAGAAACTGAAATCAACATTGTATATTATAATTTTTTGTATGCAATAACATATCTCATGGTAGAAGGGAAATGTATATAAATTAAATAAATAATTATGATCTTATACACTATGCTTGTTCTATTTATTAATTAAATATTTTATAGAAATAATGTAATCTTTTAACATAATGCTTTTACTTTATGTAACAATTTAAGATTGTTGTAAGGTAAGTTGAAAAAAATCTATTCCATATCCTTCAAGTGCGTAAATATAATTGAGAGAGGAATAAGCATCATTTTTGTAAATTAGCTAGTAATACTTTAGTCATCCAATACTTTATGCTTTTTTTGTGATCAATTACACGAGGCATGGTTCTAAACTCCACACATAGGAATCATATTTGAAAATAGAACTAACTTAATTTTTTTACGATCAACTTTCTTGTAATTTCTGAAAATCTAAACATGGTGCAAAAATTCTCACTCTTAGAAATTATGATTTGAATAATATCTAGTTCATCTTCTTCATGAACCTAGTTGATGATCTTTTTTGTATAAGTTAAAAATATCAAAATGTGAATGAAATTATTGTCAACTTGACTTATTGGAGATGTTTGTTCATTATTTTATATCAAAAGCACAAAAATTTCGATAAACATCAAGTATATCATGATAATTTGAGTCATAATATGATGTTATCATGATTTTAAACAAACATGACAAAGTTAGAAATATTTGTCAAAAAATATCTTTCATTTTGTGTTAATTTGTTTCCCTCATGCTTAATAACAAAGATGAATTTTAATAATCAATTGTATAAAGGTGTGAACTAAAAAGTCAAACATAATCAAAATCTAAGATGACAAATTTGATAGTTTATAAAAATATCATAAATATTTGTTTTGCAAACATTGACATTACAATTACTTAAATTTTAAGATGAGCAAATTCTAGTGCTCTAAGATTATTTTATTATAGGTAACTTATAATGTATTGAGAGTTTCTTTTTATAGAAATGTTTCGAATTCGTAAATGCTAGTGACTTGAACAGAGAATTTGTTCGTTTAACTTGTGACTACGTTATTCATTATCAAAACCTAGTAGCTAAAAATATAATTGTACTTTAATAGAGTTAGTGTCATGTACATTGGTTTGCATTTGTAGAGGAAATTGAAAATCTACCCCTATTACAAGAATTGGACATTTACAATAATAAACTATATAATTGAATAATATCGAAAAAAATATCCATCATGTTGGAAAATTTCTGCAACATAATGATGTAACTTCATTTAATGTGATAATAGTGATATCAAAACTTCTTTTCTTATAAACTTGGATGTTTCTATTTATAGAAATAGAAATAGAGCATTTTTTGATATAATAATACTTGTCATGATTATGGACAATATATAACTGCTCAAAATTGATATTAATAATATCATTTCGATCATTTTTTCCTCAATTAGTCATCTAACCATATCAATTTTATCGATATTATTAGAGACTTTTACTTTATCATTTTTTATTTATCACATAATATGATAATGATAATGCATAATGCATTAAAATTTAATTTTTATGATATTAGAAAAAATTAGCTCAAGGAGATGAAAGGTGTACTGGATTATAAAGGGAAGGTATAAATAAATATTTAATGTCAATAGATTTAATCTCATCTCCAACTATCGCCTCTTTGATAGCAATGGCTAAAAAATAAAAGTAATTCATGTTAGTAAAATATTTTGAAAGAAGGTCTAAATTTTGATAATCATATGATATAATAAAAAATATTGAATAATATAGCATAACTAGTTTAAAAAAAAGCTATCTTGATAGCATTAAAAAAACTCGACAAATTTTCACTAACCACTTATATTTATGGTCAACGTTGAGGTGAACTTGGTGTTATTAATCATAAGTTTTAACATCGAAACATGTATAATATGTGATCGTATATTATTCCAAATAACTTAAGCAAGTGAAACTATATTATTACTAATATAAGATTTTAGTCAACTATTCCAATTCTCATTATGATGTTGGAGCAATCTCTTTATATGCTAGTGGAAAATATTGCATTGTAATTAAAAGAAGGAAGATCGCTACGCTAATAAGAAATTGTCTTCGAAACGCGATGGACTGACATTTCATTATTCGTAAAAAAAATAAATTTTGTATTATTTAAGTAATGTATAGATGGATGATTATTCATCACAGGAGTGACGTAATATAAATATTAGGTTCAATTGAATTTTTTACATAAGGCTATATTATTTTAACACTTTTCATATAACTGAAATATTCATTGTATATAGCAAATTCCGTAGTATCTAATAATGTATAAAATGGAAGAAGTGAAATGTATAAAAGTTGAATAAAGAATCGTGACATCATACAATTTATAAACTATGCTTGTTATATCCAAAAAAGTAAATATTTTATAAGAATATTATAATCTTTTGACACGATACTTATAGTTTATATAACACTATTAAGATTTAATTTTAAAAAAAATTATTTCATATCTTTCAATTGCAAAAAAGTAACTAAGTGAGGAATGAAAGTTTATTTTGAGAATTACTAAATAATACCTTAGTAGTTTAACATGTTATGCTTTTCTCGAGATGAAGTATATAAAGCATGGTGTAAAACTCGACATACATAAAATTCTTATTTGAAAAGAGACCCAACTTAATTTTTAATGTTGTCAATTTAGTATTCTTGTAATATGTAAAAATCTGAATGTGGATTGAAAATTCTTACTATTACAATTTTATATTTAAATAATATCTTATTTACCTTGTTCAGGAATATAGTTGATGATCCTCTTCGTACAAGTTAAAAATATTAAAATACGGATGTATTGATCGTCAACTTGACTTGTTCGAGTCCTTTGTTTATTATTTTATATCAGAAGAATAATATTTTACAATAAACATCTATTATCTCCTGATAATTTAACTCAAAATATGATGTTATCAATATTATATTTATGGATAATAAACCTGAAAATATTTACAGTTCTTTATCTTTGCTTTTATGTTAATATTTTTACTCAAATCCTAAAAAGATAAATTTTAATAATGTATTGTTAAAAGGAGTGAATAAAAAGTCAAACATATTAAAAATCTAAAATGTCACAATTGTATAAAAATTTTACAAAACTTTTGTTTTGCCTACTCTAAGATTATAACCACTTAAAGTTCAGGATAAGTGTATTTTAATGGTCCAATGCTAGTTTACGATAGACTTTTAAAAAGGTGTTTATACTTTCTTTTTATATCAATGTTTAAACTCATTACCAACAAGTGACATTAAATTTTTTTCTTTTAACTATCATGTAAGTTAATTATCTTTAAAATATAAGAGATTAGAATATTTTTATAAGATAATGGAGTGAGGATTTTGTGTTTTGGTTTACTTGAAAATTGGAACTCTAAACCGCTCCCACGAATTATCGATTTATGGCAATAGACTATATAATTAAACAATATTGAGAAACAATACAGTTTATTGGAACAATTATGTAATATAATAACATAACTATAATTTATGTGGTAATAGTTATATCCAGCCGTTTTTTCAAGAAAACATAGAACCGATTGTTATAATAATGCTTTTCACGGATGAAAGTTAATATTTAAAATTTTATTTGGTTTATCTTTTCTACAAACAAACATTTAACCATTTCAATTTTATCGATAATATTTAAGACACAAGTATTTTAATAATTTTTATTTCATCTCGATATAAAATAATGACAACGCATAATGCATTACAGTTTATTATTTATTATATTAAGACAATGAGCCTATAGGTGTATAGGGACTACAGGATTATGTAGAGGAGGAATGATAAAAGGTTTTATATCGAATGATTTGACGTCATCTCCAGCTATAGCCTCTTCGATAGCAATGGCTAAAAAACAAAATTAATTTAATTAGTAAATTTTTTTAAAATAAGATAAAATTTTGAAAAAGCATACGAAGCAATAAAAACTATTGTCGAATATATCAAAGTTGGTAAAAAAATAAGCTTTTATATTTGCATGAAAAGAATTGAAGATAACTCTTCACGTAACATATTACCTATATGGTCCACATTTAGTTGAACTTGGTGTCATTTATCATTAGTTTTAATATCAAAACTAAAATAATGCTGGATAATACGATACTTCAAATATTATAAACAAATGAATAATTATTATTACTGACCTATGATTTTTTCCAACTCTTCTAATGCTGAAGATGATGTTGGAGCAAGCTCATCAGATGCTACCGGAAAAAATTACATTATCGTTAAGAGGAGGAATACCATCATACTAATGAGAAGTTGTCTTAGAAACATGATGGGCCAACACTTGATTATTTGTAAAAAAAATTTACAAAATTGAGGTAATATTTCTAGATGGATGAATTGTTTATCACAAGAGTGAGTTGGTATAAAGATTAATATCAATTAAACGTTATACATAAATTTTAGTTTTTTGAAACTGACCATGGTCGTCTAGAAACTGAAATCAACATTGTATATTATAACTTTTTTGTATACAATAACATATATCATGGTAGAAGGGAAATGTATATAAATTAAATAAATAATTATGACCTTATACACTATGCTTGTTATATTTATTAATTAAATATTTTATAGAAATAATGTCATCTTTTAACATAATGCTTTTACTTTATGTAACAATTTAAAATTGTTGTAAGGTAAGTTGAAAAAAATCTATTCCATATCTTTCAAGTGCGTAAATATAATTGAGAGAGGAATAAGCATCATTTTTGTAAATTAGCTAGTAATACTTTAGTCATCCAATACTTTATGCTTTTTTTGTGATCAATTACACGAGGCATGGTTCTAAACTCCACACATAGGAATCATATTTGAAAATAGAACTAACTTAATTTTTTTACGATCAACTTTCTTGTAATTTCTGAAAATCTAAACATGGTGCAAAAATTCTCACTCTTAGAAATTATGATTTGAATAATATCTAGTTCATCTTCTTCATGAACCTAGTTGATGATCTTTTTTGTATAAGTTAAAAATATCAAAATGTGAATGAAATTATTGTCAACTTGACTTATTGGAGATGTTTGTTCATTATTTTATATCAAAAGCACAAAAATTTCGATAAACATCAAGTATATCATGATAATTTGAGTCATAATATGATGTTATCATGATTTTAAACAAACATGACAAAGTTAGAAATATTTGTCAAAAAATATCTTTCATTTTGTGTTAATTTGTTTCCCTCATGCTTAATAACAAAGATGAATTTTAATAATCAATTGTATAAAGGTGTGAACTAAAAAGTCAAACATAATCAAAATCTAAGATGACAAATTTGATAGTTTATAAAAATATCATAAATATTTGTTTTGCAAACATTGACATTACAATTACTTAAATTTTAAGATGAGCAAATTCTAGTGCACTAAGATTATTTTATTATAGGCAACTTATAATGTATTGAGAGTTTCTTTTTATAGAAATGTTTCGAATTCGTAAATGCTAGTGACTTGAACAGAGAATTTGTTCGTTTAACATGTGACTACGTTATTCATTATCAAAACCTAGTAGCTAAAAATATAATTGTACTTTAATAGAGTAAGTGTCATGTACATTGGTTTGCATTTGTAGGGGAAATTGAAAATCTACCCCTATTACAAGAATTGGACATTTACAATAATAAACTATATAATTGAATAATATGGAAAAAAATATCCATCATGTTGGAAAATTTCTGCAACATAATGATGTAACTTCATTTAATGTGATAATAGTGATATCAAAACTTCTTTTCTTATAAACTTGGATGTTTCTATTTATAGAAATAGAAACAGAGCATTTTTTGATATAATAATACTTGTCATGATTATGGACAATATATAACTGCTCAAAATTGATATTAATAATATCATTTCGATCATTTTTTCCTCAATTTGTCATCTAACCATATCAATTTTATCGGTATTATTAGAGACTTTTATTTTATCATTTTTTATTCATTACATAATATAATAATGATAATGCATAATGCATTAAAATTTAATTTTTATGATATTAGAAAAAATTAGCTCAAAGAGATGTAAGGTGTACTGGATTATAAAGGGAAGGTATGAATATATGTTTAATATCAATAGATTTAATCTCATCCCCAACTATCGCCTCTTTGATAGCAATGGCTAAAAAATAAAAGTAATTCATGTTAGTAAAATATTTTGAAAGAAGATCTAAAGTTTGATAATCATATGATATAATCAAATATGTTGAATAATATAGCATAACTAGTTTAAAAAAAAGCTATCTTGATGGCATTAAAAAAACTCGACAAATTTTAACAAACCACTTATATTTATGGTCCACGTTGAGGTGAACTTGGTGTTATTAATCATAAGTTTTAACATCGAAACATGTATAATATGTGATCGTATATTATTCCAAATAACTTAAGCAAGAGAAACTATATTATTACTAATATAAGATTTTAGTCAACTATTCCAATTCTCATTATGATGTTAGAGCAATCTCTTTATATGCTAGTGCAAAAAATTGCATTGTCATTAAAAGAAGGAAGATCGTTACGCTAATAAGAAGTTGTCTTCGAAACGCGATGGACTGACATTTCATTATTCGTAAAAAAAATAAATTTTGTATTATTTAATTAATGTGTAGATGGATGAATTATTCATCACAGGAGTGAGGTAATATAAAGATTAGGTTCAATTGAATTTTTTACATAAGGCTATATTATTTTAACACTTTTCATATAACTAAAATATTCATTGTATATAGCAAATTCCGTACTATCTAATAATGTATAAAATGGAAGAAGTGAAATGTATAAAAGTTGAATAAAGAATCGTCACATCATATAATTTATAAACTATGCTTGTTATATCCAAAAAAGTAAATATTTTATAAGAATATTATAATCTTTTGACACGATACTTATAGTTTATATAACACTATTAAGATTTAATTTTAAAAAAAATTATTTCATATCTTTATAGTGTAAAAAAGTAACTAAGTGAGTAATGAAAGTTTATTTTTTGAATTACTAATTAATACCTTAGTAGTTTAACATGTTATGCTCTTCTCGAGATGAAGTATATAAAGCATGGTGTAAAACTCTCCATGCATAAAATTCTTATTTGAAAAGAGACCCAACTTAATTTTTAATGTTGTCAATTTAGTATTCTTGTAATATGTAAAAATCTGAATGTGGATTGAAAATTCTTACTATTACAATTTTATATTTAAATAATATCTTGTTTACCTTGTTCAGGAATATAGTTGATGATCCTCTTCGTACAAGTTAAAAATATCAAAATACGGATGTATTGATCATCCACTTGACTTGTTCGAGTCTTTTGTTGATTATTTTATATCAGAAGAATAATATTTTACAATAAACATCTATTATCTCCTGATAATTTAAATCAAAATATGATGTTATCAATATTATATTTATGGATAATAAACCTGAAAATATTTACAGTTCTTTATCTTTGCTTTTATGTTAATATTTTTACTCAAATCCTAAAAAGATATATTTTAATAATGTATTGTTAAAAGGAGTGAATAAAAAGTCAAACATATTAAAAATCTAAAATGTCACAATTGTATAAAAATTTTACAAAACTTTTGTTTTGCCTACTCTAAGATTATAACCACTTAAAGTTCAGGATAAGTGTATTTTAATGGTCCAATGCTAGTATACGATAGACTTTTAAAAAGGTATTTATACTTTCTTTTTATATCAATGTTTAAACTCATTACCAACAAGTGACATTAAAATTTTTTCATTTAACTATCACGTAAGTTATTTATCTTTAAAATATAAGAGATTAGAATATTTTTATAAGATAATGGAGTGAGGATTTTGTGTGTTGGTTTACTAGAAAATTGGAACTCTAAACCGCTCCCACGAATTATCGATTTATGGCAATAGACAATATAATTAAATAATATTAAGAAACAATACAGTATTTTGGAACAATTATGTAATATAATAACATAACTATAATTTATGTGGTAATAGTTATATCTAGCCATCTTTTCAAGAAAACATAGAACCGATTGTTATAATAATGCTTTTCACGAATGAAAGTTAATGTTTAAAATTTTATTTGGTTTATCTTTTCTACAAGCAAACATTTAACCATTTCAATTTTATCGATAATATTTAAGACACATGTATTTTAATAATTTTTATTTCATCTCGATATAAAATAATGACAACGCATAATGCATTATAGTTTATTATTTATGATATTAAGACAATGAGCCTATAGGTGTATAGGGACTACAGGATTATGTAGAGGAGGAATGATAAAAGGTTTTATATCGAATGATTTGACGTCATCTCCAACTATAGCCTCTTTGATAGCAATGGCTAAAGAACAAATTTAATTCAATTAGTAAATTTTTTTAAAATAAGATAAAAATTTGAAAAAGCATACGAAGTAATAAAAACTATTGTCGAATATATCAAAATTGGTAAAAAAATAAGCTTTTATATTTGAATGAAAAGAATTAAAGATAACTCTTCGCGTAACATATTTCCTATATGGTCCACATTTAGTTGAACTTGGTGTCATTTATCATTAGTTTTAATATCAAAACTAAAATAATGCTGGATAATACGATATTTCAAATACTATAAACAAATAAATAATAATTATTACTGACCTAAGATTTTTGCCAACTCTTCTAATGCTGAAGATGATGTTGGAGCAAGCTCATCAGATGCTACCGGAAAAAATTGCATTGTCGTTAAGAGGAGGAAGACCATCAGACTAATGAGAAGTTGTCTTAGAAACATGATGGGTCAACACTTGATTATTTGTAAAAATTTTTTACAAAATTGAGGTAATATCTCTAGATGGATGAATTGTTTATCACAAGAGTGAGTTACTTTAAAGATTAAGATCAATTAAACGTTATACATAAGGTTTTAATTTTTTGAAACTGACCATTGTCGTCTAGAAATTGAAATCAACATTGTATATTATAACTTTTTTGTATGCAATAACATATCTCATGGTAGAAGGGAAATGTAAATAAATTAAATAAATAATTATGACCTTATACACTATGCTTGTTATATTTATTAATTAAATATTTTATAGAAATAATGTCATCTTTTAACATAATGCTTATACTTTATGTAACAATTTAAGATTTTTATAAGGTAAGTTGAAAAAAATCTATTCCATATCCTTCAAGTGCGTAAATATAATTGAGAGAGGAATAAGTATCATTTTTGTAAATTAGCTAGTAATACTTTAGTCATCCAATACTATATGCTTTTTTTGTGATCAATTACACGAGGCATGGTTCTAAACTCCACACATAGGAATCATATTTGAAAATAGAACTAACTTAATTTTTTGACGATCAACTTTTTTGTAATTTATGAAATCTAAACATTGTGCAAAAATTCTCTCTCTTAGAAATTATGATTTGAATAATATATAGTTCACCTTCTTCATGAACCTAGTTGATGATCTTTTTCGTACAATTTAAAAATATCAAAATATGGATGAAATTATTGTCAATTTGAATTATTGGAGACGTTTGTTCATTATTTTATATCAAAAGCACAAAACATTTTAATAAACATCTAGTATATCATGATAATTTGAGTCATAATATGAGGTTATCATGATTTTAAACAAACATGACAAAGTTAGAAATATTTGTCAAAAAATATCTTTCATTTTGTGTTAATTTGTTTCCCTCATGCTGAATAACAAAAATGAATTTTAATAATCAATTGTATTAAGGTGTGAACTAAAGAGTCAAACATAATCAAAATCTAAGAAGACAAATTTGATAGTTTATAAAATCTTAAATATTTTTTTTGCAAACATTGACATTACAACCACTTAAATTTTAAGATGAGCAAATTCTATTGCTCTAAGATTATTTTATTATAGGTAACTTATAATTTATTGAGAGTTTCTTTTTATAGAATTGTTTCGAATTGGTAAATGCTAGTGACTTGAACTGAGAATTTGTTCGTTTAACTAGCGACTACCTTATTTATTATCAAAACCTAGTAGCTAATAATATAATTATACTTTAATAGAGTTATTGTCATGTACATTGGTTTGCATTTGTAGAGGAAATTGAAAATCTACCCCTATTACAAGAATTGGACATTTACAATAATAAACAATATAATTGAATAATATCGAAAAAATTATCCATCATGTTGGAAAATTTCTGCAACATAATGATGTAACTTCATTTAATGTGATAATAGTGATGTCAAAACTTCTTTTCTTATAAACTTGGATGTTTCTATTTCTAGAAATAGAAAAAGAGTATTTTTTAATATAATAATAATAGTCATGATTATGGACAATATATAACTGCTCAAAATTGTTATTTATAATATCATTTAGGTTATTTTTTCCTCAAGTAGTCATCTAACCATATCAATTTTATCGATATTATTCCAAATAACTTAAGCAAGTGAAACTATATTATTACTAATATAAGATTTTAGCCAACTATTCCAATTCTCATTATGATGTTGGAGCAATCTCTTTATATGCTAGTGCAAAAAATTGCATTGTCATTAAAAGAAGGAAGATCGTTACGCTAATAAGAAGTTGTCTTCGAAACGCGATGGACTGACATTTCATTATTCGTAAAAAAAATAAATTTTGTATTATTTAAGTAATGTGTAGATGGATGAATTATTCATCACAGGAGTGAGGTAATATAAATATTAGGTTCAATTGAATTTTTTACATAAGGCTATATTATTTTAACACTTTTCATATAACTGAAATATTCATTGTATATAGCAAATTCCGTAGTATCTAATAATATATAAAATGGAAGAAGTGAAATGTATAAAAGTTGAATAAAGAATCGTGACATCATACAATTTATAAACTATGCTTGTTATATCTAAAAAAGTAAATATTTTATAAGAATATTATAATATTTTGACACGATACTTATAGTTTATATAACACTATTAAGATTTAATTTTAAAAAAAATTATTTCATATCTTTCAAGTGCAAAAAAGTAACTAAGTGAGGAATGAAAGTTTATTTTGTGAATTACTAATTAATACCTTAGTAGTTTAATATGTTATGCTCTTCTCGAGATGAAGTATATAAAGAATGGTGTAAAACTCTCCATGCATAAAATTCTTATTTGAAAAGAGACCCAACTTAATTTGTAATGTTGTCAATTTAGTATTCTTGTAATATGTAAAAATCTGAATGTGGATTGAAAATTCTTACTATTACAATTTTATTTTTAAATAATATCTTGTTTAGCTTGTTCAGGAATATAGTTGATGATCCTCTTCGTACAAGTTAAAAATATTAAAATACGGATGTATTGATCGTCAACTTGACTTGTTCGAGTCCTTTGTTGATTATTTTATATCAGAAGAATAATATTTTACAATAAACCTCTATTATCTCCTAATAATTTAAATCAAAATATGATGTTATCAATATTATATTTATGGATAATAAACCTGAAAATATTTATAGTTCTTTATCTTTGCTTTTATACTAATATTTTTACTCAAATCCTAAAAAGATAAATTTTAATAATGTATTGTTAAAAGGAGTGAATAAAAAGTCAAATATATTAAAAATCTAAAATGTCACAATTGTATAAAAATTTTACAAAACTTTTGTTTTGCCTACTCTAAGATTATAACAACATAACTTCAGGATAAGTGTATTTTAATAGTCCAATGCTAGTTTACGATAGGCAACTAAAAAGGTATTTATACTTTCTTTTTATAGCAATGTTTAAACTCATTACCAACAAGTGACATGAAATTAAAATTTTTTCATTTAACTATCATGTAAGTTATTTATCTTGAAAATATAAGAGATTAGAATATTATTATTATATAATGGAGTGAGGATTTTTTGTGTTGGTTTACTACAAAATTGGAACTCTAAACCGCTCCCACGAATTATCGATTTATGGCAATAGACTATATAATTAAACAATATTGAGAAATAATACAGTATATTGGAACAATTATGTAATATAATGACATAACTATAATTTATGTGGTAATAGTTATATCCAGCCTTCTTTTCAAGAAAACATTGAACCGATTGTTATAATAATGCTTTTCACGGATGAAAGTTAATATTTGAAATTTTATTTGGTTTATCTTTTCTATAAGCAAACATTTAACCATTTCAATTTTATCGATAATATTTAAGACACATGTATTTTAATAATTTTTATTTAATCTCGATATAAAATAATGATAACGTATAATGCATTACTGTTTATTATTTATGATATTAAGACAATGAGCCTATAAGTGTATAGGGACTACAGGATTATGTAGAGAAGGAATGATAAAAGGTTTTATATCAAATGATTTGACGTCATCTCCAACTATAGCCTCTTTGATAGCAATGGCTAAAAAACAAAATTAATTCAATTAGTAATTTTTTTTAAAATAAGATAAAAATTTGAAAAAGTATACGAATTAATAAAAACTATTATCGAATATAGCAAAATTGGTAAAAAAATAAGCTTTTATATTTGCATGAAAAGAATTGAAGATAACTCTTCACGTAACATATTTCCTATATGGTCCACATTTAGTAAAACTTGGTGTCATTTATCATTAATTTTAATATCAAAACTAAAATAATGCTGGATAATATGATATTTCAAATACTATAAACAAATAAATAATAATTATTACTGACCTAAGATTTTTGCCAACTCTTCTAATGCTGAAGATGTTGTTGGAGCAACCTCATCATATGCTACCGGAAAAAATTGCATTGTCGTTAAGATAAGGAAGACCATCAAACTAATGAGAAGTTGTCTTAGAAACATGATGGGCCAACACTTGATTATTTGTAAAAAAAATTTACAATATTGAGATAATATCTCTAGATGGATGAATTGTTTATCACAAGAGTGAGTTGTTTTAAAGATTAAGATCAATTAAACGTTATACATAAGGTTTTAGTTTTTTTAAATTGACCATGGTCGTCTAGAAACTGAAATCAACATTGTATATTATAACTTTTTTGTATGCAATAACATATCTCATGGTAGAAGGGAAATGTATATAAATTAAATAAATAATTATGACCTTATACACTATGCTTGTTATATTTATTAATTAAATATTTTATAGAAATAATGTCATCCTTTAACATAATGCTTATACTTTATGTAACAATTTAAGATTGTTGTAAGGTAAGTTGAAAAAAATCTATTCCATATCCTTGAAGTGCGTAAATATAATAGAGAGAGGAATAAGCATCATTTTTATAAATTAGCTAGTAAAACTTTAGGCATCCAATACTTTATGCTTTTTTTATGATCAATTATTCGAGACATGGTTCTAAACTTCACACATAGGAATCATATTTGAAAATAGAACTAACTTAATTTTTTGACGATCAACTTTCTTGTAATTTCTGAAAATCTAAACATCGTGCAAAAATTCTCACTCTTAGAAATTATGATTTGAATAATATCTAGTTCACCTTCTTCATGAACCTAGTTGATGATCTTTTTCGTACAAGTTAAAAATATCAAAATGTGGATGAAATTATTGTCAATTTAACTTATTGGAGACGTTAGTTCATTATTTTATATTAAAAGCACAAAACATTTCAATAAACATCTAGTATATCATGATAATTTGAGTCATAATATGAGGTTATCATGATTTTAAACAAATATGACAAAGTTAGAAATATTTGTCAAAAAATATCTTTCATTTTGTGTTAATTTGTTTCCCTCATGCTGAATAACAAAAATGAATTTTAATAATCAATTGTATTAAGGTGTGAACTAAAAAGTCAAACATAATCAAAATCTAAGAAGACAAATTTGATAGCTTATAAAATCTTAAATATTTTTTTTGCAAACATTGACATTACAACCACTTAAATTTTAAGATGAGCAAATTCTATTGCTCTAAGATTATTTTATTATAGGTAACTTATAATTTATTGAGAGTTTCTTTTTATAGAAATGTTTCGAATTGGTAAATGCTAGTGACTTGAACTGAGAATTTGTTCGTTTAACTAGCGACTACGTTATTCATTATCAAAACCTAGTAGCTAATAATATAATTGTACTTTAATAGAGTTAGTGTCATGTACATTGGTTTGCATTTGTAGAGGAAATTGAAAATCTACCCCTATTATAAGAATTGGACATTTACAAAAATAAACTATATAATTGAATAATATCGAAAAAATTATCCATCATGTTGGAAAATTTCTGCAACATAATGATGTAACATCATTTAATGTGATAATAGTGATGTCAAAACTTCGTTTCTTATAAACTTGGATGTTTCTATTTCTAGAAATAGAAACAGAGCATTTTTTGATATAATAATACTAGTCATGATTTTGGATAATATATAACTGCTCAAAATTGTTATCTATAATATCACTTGGGTTATTTTTTCCTCAAGTAGTCATAAAACCATATCAATTTTATCGATATTATTAGAGACTTTTATTTTATCATTTTTTATTCATCACATATTATGATAATAATAATGCATAATGCATTAAAATTTATTTTTTATGATATTAGAAAAAATTAGCTCAAGGAGATGTAAGGTGTACTGGATTATAAAGGGAAGGTATGAATAAATGTTTAATATCAATAGATTTAATCTCATCCCCAACTATCGCCTCTTTGATAGCAATGGCTAAAAAATAAAAGTAATTCATGTTAGTAAAATATTTTGAAAGAAGATCTAAATTTTGATAATCATATGATATTATCAAAAATATTGAATAATATAGCATAACTAGTTTAAAAAAAAGCTATCTTGATGGGATTAAAAAAACTCGACAAATTTTCACAAACCACTTATATTTATAGGCCACGTTGAGGTGAACTTGGTGTTATTAATCATAAGTTTTAACATCGAAACATGTATAATGTGTGATCGTATATTATTCCAAATATCTTAAGCATGTAAAACTATATTATTACTAATATAAGATTTTAGCCAACTATTCTAATTCGCATTATGACGTTGGAGCAATCTCTTTATATGCTAGTGCAAAAAATTACATTGTCGTTAAAAGAAGAAAGATCGTTATACTAATAAGAAGTTATCTTCGAAACGCGATGGACTAACCTTTCATTATTCGTAAAAAAATCTTTTTTTGCATTATTAAAGTAATGTGTAGATGGGTGAATTATTTATCATAGGAGTGAGGTAATAGAAAGATTAGGTTCAATTGAATTTTTAATATAAGGCTATATTATTTTAACACTTTTCATGTAAACTGAAATCTTAATTGTGTATAGCAACTTCCGTAGTATCTAAAAATATATAAAATGGAAGAAGTGAAATGTATAAAAGTTAAATAAAGAATTGTGACATCATACAATTTATAAACTATGCTTGTTATATCCAAAAAGTAAATATTTTATAAGAATATTATCATTTTTTGACATGATACTTATAGTTTATATAACACTATTAAGATTTAAATTAAAAAAAATTTATTTCATATCTTTCAAGTTCATAAAAGTAACTAAGAGAGGAATTAAAATTTACTTTGTGAATTACAAATTAATACCTTAGTACTTTAATATGTTATGCTTTTCTCAAGATGAAGTATATAAAGCATGGTGTAAAACTCTACATTCATAGAATTCTTATTTGAAAAGAGACCCAACTTTATTTTTTATGTTGTCAATTTAGTATTCTTGTAATATGTAAAAATCTAAATGTGGATTGAAAATTCTCACTATTATAATTTTATATTTAAATAATATCATGTTCACCTTGTTCAGAAATATAGTTGATAATCCTTTTCGTATAAGTTAAAAATATTAAAATACGTATGTATTGATTGTCAACGTGACTTGTTCGAGTCCTTTGTCGATTATTTTATATCAAAAGAATAATATTTTTCAATAAACATCTATTATCTCATGATAATTTAAATCAAAATATGAAGTTATCAATATTGTATTTATGGATAATAAACCTAAAATTATTTGTAATTATTTATCTTTGCTTTTATGTTAATTATTTTACTCAAATCCTAAAAAGATAAATTTTAATAATGTATTGTTAAAAGGAGTGAATAAAAAGTCAAACATATTAAAAATCTAAAATGTCACAATTGTATAAAAATTTTACAAAATTTTAGTTTTGTCTACTTTGAGATTATAACCACTTAAAGTTCAGGATGAGTGTATTTTATTGGTCAAATGCTAGTTTATCATGGGCAACTAGTTTACCAACTAGTGACGTGAAATTAAATTTTTTTCATTTAACTATCTTGTAAGTTATTCATCTTTAAAATATAAGAGTTTAGAATATTGTTATAATATAATGGAGTGAGGATTTTGTGTGTTCGTTAACTTTTGTAGTGGAAATTGGAACTCTAAACCACTCTCACGAATTGTCAATTTTTGGTAATAGACATTACAATTAAACAATATTGAGAAACAATACATTATATTGAAACAATTATGTAATATAATAACATAACTATATTTTATGTGGTAATAGTTATATCCAGCATTCTTTTCAAGAAAACATAGAACCGATTGTTATAATAATACTTTTTACGGATGAAAGTTAATATTTAAAATTTTATTTTGGTTATCTTTTCTACAAGCAAACATTTAACTATTTCAATTTTATCGATAATATTTGAGACACATGTATTTTAATAATTTTTAGTTCATCTTGAAGTAAAATAATGACAACGCATAATACTTTACAGTTTATTATTTATGATATTAAGACGATGTGCCTATAGGTGTATAGGGACTACAGGATTATGTAGAGGAGGAATGATAAAAGGTTTTATATCGAATGATTTGATGTTATCTCCATCTATAGCCTCTTTGATAGCAATGACTAAAGAACAAAATTAATTCAATTAGTAAAATATTTTAAAACAAGATATAAATTTTAACAAGCATACGAAGCAATAAAAACTATTATCGAATATAGTAAAATTAGTAAAAAAATAAGCTTTCAGATTTGCATGAAAAGAATTGATGATAACTCTTCACGTAACATATTTCCTATATGGTCCACATTTAGTAGAACTTGGTGTTATTTATCATTAGTTTTAATATCAAAACTAAAATAATGTTGGATAATATGGTATTTCAAATACTATAAATAAATAAATAATTATTATTATTGACCTAAGATTTTTGCCAACTCTTCTAATGTTGAAGAGGATGTTGGAGCAAGCTCATCAGATGCTACTGGAAAAAATTGCATTGTCGTTAAGAGGAGGAAGACCATCAGGCTAATGAGAAGTTGACTTAGAAACATGATGGGCAAACAATTGATTATTTGTAAAAAAAATTACAATATTGAAGTAATATCTCTTGATGGATGAATTGTTCATTACAAGAGTGAGTTGCTCTAAAGATTAGGATCAATTAAATGTTATACATAATGTTTTAGTTTTTTAAAACTGACCATGGTCATCTAGAAACTAAACTCATCATTGTATATTGTAACTTTTTTGTATGCAATAATATATCTCATGGTAGAAGGGAAATGTATATAAATTAAATAAAATATTATGACATTATATACTATGCTTGTTATATTTATTAATTAAATATTTTATATAAACAATGTCATCTTTTAACATAATGCTTATACTTTATATAACAATATAAGATTATTGTATGGTAAGTTGAAAAAAATCTATTCCATATCCTTCTAGTGCATAAATATAATTGAGAGAGGAATAAGCATCTCTTTTGTAAATTGTCTAGTAATCCTTTAGTCATCTAATACTTTATGCTCTTTTTGTGATCAATTACACGAGGCATGGTTCTAAACTCCACACAAAGAAATCTTATTTGAAAATAGAACTAACTTAATTTTTTTAACGATCAACTTTTTCATGAACCTAGTTGATGATCTTTTTCTTACAAGTTAAAAATATCAAAATATGGATGAAACTATTGTCAATTTGACTTATTGGAGATGTTTGTTCATTATTTTATATCAAAAGCACAAAACATTTCAATAAACATCAAGTATATAATGATAATTTGAGTATGATGTTTTCATGTTTTTAAACACGCATGGCAAAGTTAGAAATATTTATAAAAAAATATCTTTCAATTTGTGTTAATTTGTTTCCCTCTTGCTAAATAACTAATATGAATTTTAATAATCAATTATATAATGGTGAGAACTAAAAAGTCAAACATAATAAAAATCTAAAAAGACAAATTTGATATTTTATTAAAATATTTTAAATATTTGTTTTGCCAACATTGGCATTACAATTACTTAAATTTCAATATGAGCAAATTCAAATGCTCTAAGATTATTTTATTATCGGTAACTTATAATGTATTGACAGTTTCTTTTTATAGAAATGTTTCGAATTGGTAAATGCTAGTAACTTGAACTGAGAATTTATTCTTTTAACTATCGGCCACAATATTTATTATCAAAACCTAGTAGCTAATAATATAATTGTACTTTAAAAGAGCTAGTGTAATGTACATTGGTTTGCAATTGTAGAGGAAATTGAAAATCTACCCCTATTACAAGAATTGCACATTTACAATAATAAACTATATAATTGAATAATATCAAAAAAATATCTATCTTTTTGGAAAATTTCTGCAACATAATGATATAACTTGATTTCATGTGGTAATAGTGATGTCAAAACTTGTTTTCTCATAAACTTGGATGTTTCTTTTTCTAGAAATAGAAAGAGAGCATTCTTTGATATAATAATACTTGTCATTATTATGGACAATCTATAACTGTTCAAAATTAATATTTATAATTTCATTTGGGTCATTTTTTCCTCAAGTTGACATATAACCATATCAATTTTATCGATAGTATTAGAGACTTTTATTTTATCATTTTGTATTCATCATATATTATGATAATGATAATGCATAATGCATTAAAATTTCTTTTTTATTAAATTAGAAAAAATTAGCTCAAGGAGATGTAAGGTGTACTGGATTATAAAGGGGAGGTATGATTAAAGGTTTAATATCAATAGATCTGATGTCATCCCCAACTATCGCCTATTTGATAGCAATGACTAAAAAATAAAAGTAATTAATGTTAGTAAAATATTTTAAAAAAAGATCTAAATTTTAATAATCATATGATATTATCTAAAATGCTGAATAATATAGCATAATTAGTTAAAAATAAAAAAGCTATCTTGATGACATTAAAAAAACTAGACAAACTTTCACAAACTACTTAATTTTATGGTCCACATTGAGGTGAACTTGGTGTTATTAATCATAAGTTTTAACATCGAAACATATATAATGTGTGATCGTATATTATTCCAAATATCTTAAGTAAGTGAAACTATATTATTACTAATATAGGATTTTAGCCAACTATTCTAATTCTTAAGATGATGTTGGAGCAATCTCTTTATATGCTAGTGCAAAAAACTGTATTGTCGTTAAAAGAAGGAAGATCGTTATGCCAATAAGAAGTTATCGTCGAAACGTGATGGACTAACATTTTATTATTCGTAAAAAAAATAAATTTTGTATTATTGAAGTAATGTGTAGATGGATGAATTATTCATCACAAGAGTGAGGGAATATAAAGATTAGGGTCAATTGAATTTTATGCATAAGGCTATATTATTTTAACAATTTTCATGTAAACTGAAATTTTTATTGTATATAGCAACTTCCGTAGTATCTAATAATGTATAAAATGGAAGAAGTGAAATATATAAAAGTTGAATATAGAATCGTGACATCATACAATTTATAAACTTTGCTTGTTATATCTATAAAATAAATATTTTATAAGAATATTATCATCTTTTGACATGATACTTATAGTTTATATAACACTATTAAGATTTAAATTTTAAAAAAATTATTTCAAATCTTTAAAGTGCATAAAAGTAACTAAGAGGAGAATTAAATGTCTTAGTAGTGTAAAATGTTATGCTCTTATTGAGATGAAGTATATAAAGCATGGGATAAAACTCTCCACGCATAGAATTCTTATTTGAAAAGAGACCCAACTTAATTTTTTATGTTGTTAATTTAGTATTCTTATAATATGTAAAAATCTAAATGTGGATTGAAAATTCTCATTATTACAATTTTATATTTGACTTGTTCACCTTGTTCGGAAATATAGTTGATGATCCTCTTCGTACAAGTTAAAAATATTAAAATACAGATGTATTGATTGTCAACTTGACTTGTTCGAGTCCTTTGTTGATTATTTTATATCAGAAGAATAATATTTTATAATAAACATCTATTATCTTATGATAATTTAAATCAAAATATGATGTTATCAATATTGTATTTACGGATAATAAACCTAAAAATATTTACAATTATTTATCTTTGTTTTTATGTTAATTCTTTTACTCAAATCCTAAAAAAGATAAATTTTAATAATGTATTGTTAAAAGAAGTGAACTAAAAAGACAAACATATTAAAAATCTAAAATGTCACAAATGTATAAAAATTTTATAAAACTTTAGTTTTGTCTACTCTACGATTATAACCACTTAAAGTTCAGAATGTGTGTATTTTAATAGTCCAATGCTTGTTTATCATGAGCAACTAATAAGGTATTTATACTTTCTTTTTATAGCAATGTTTCAACTCATTACCAACTAGTGACTTGAAATTAAAATTTTTTCATTTAACTATCATGTAAGTTATTCATCATTAAAATATAAGAGCTTAGAATATTGTTATAATATTGTTATAATATAATATATTCATCACATATTATGATAATGATAATGCATAATGCATTAAAATTTATTTTTTATGATATTAGAAAAATTAGCTCACGGAGATGTAAGGTGTACTGGATTATAAAGGGGAGGTATGATTAAAGGCTTAATATCAATAGATCTGATCTCATCCCCAACTATCACCTCTTTGATAACAATGGCTAAAAAATAACAGTAATTTATGTTAGTAAAATATTTTGAAAGAAGATCTAAATTTTAATAATCATATGATATTATCTAAAATGTTGAATAATATAGCATAATTAGTTTTAAAAAAAGCTCTCTTGATGGCATTAAAAAAACTTGACAAATTTTTGTTAGGATCAAGAGCGCATTAAGATGGGGAGGGGGGTGAATTAGTGCAGCGAAAAACTTTTACGATTTAAAAGACTTATTGTGATTAAGGCTGATTTAACAAAAGTGGTTTCAACTCAATCCTTTTGGATGAACGTTGAACTTGAAACCTTTCGGGAAATACCAAGAGAAGACTAAGATGATTTGTAGCAATGCAAATCACACAACTGAAAAACGTCGGTTTCGTAAAGCTTTCGTACAAGTAAAATAAATTTTGGAAAATGTTTACGTCAAAGCGTAAGTAGATATAGTTAAGCACAGTAAAGAGGAGAGGCAGTTTGCTTATAAAGGAAAGATGCTCAAAGTAAATGCAAACTGAGATTTTAAAGTGGTTCGGTCAACATGACCTACATCCACTATTGGCTTCCTCCTCCGACGAGGTCACCGGCGTCCACTAGAGGCCTTCCTTCAATAGGCAAAGGCCAACAACCCTTTTATAGCTTTTCTCCTTTTGATGGGCTTAAGAGACAACCCTTATAAGTTTTCACTCCTCTCTTGGATGATCTCAACACTTAGAAGAAAGGAGAGGAGAATTCTAGTTTTTACAACACTTTAAGGCCTCAAAGACTCAAGATTAAAGCAAGTTTTTGTTGCCCTTTCATGTAGGAAAAGATGGGGTTTATATAGACCCCAATGAGTTTGAAAATGGAGCCTAAAAGTATCCATTCCCGGATTTCCGAGATCCTAGCAGTACCACCACCATAACTGGGCGGTACTACCCCCTGGCATTTGTCACTAAGCGGTATCACCTCTCAGTCTGGGCGGTACTACCGTTTGACAGTGCTCAAAGACCGAGCTTAAGCGATACCACCGCCTAGGTACTGCCTGACAGGGGCAGTACCACCGCCCAGAATTCCTAGAAGACCGAGTCTCTTGGGCGATGCCACCGCCGGCCCTAGCGGTGCCACCATTGGCCAGGAATTCTGGGTCCGAATGGGCTATTCTATTCAGCCCAATTTGGGTCTGTTAAGGGCCTAGTTGGCCCCTGATTAAGTTAGTGGGATCATCTCCCAATCTTAACTTAATCTACATACTATGATAGTTAAGGTATCATTACTGCAATTCATGTTCCAATGCGTCAATCACTTCTTCCGGCAAGCTTCCGACGAACTTCCGGTGAACATCCGACGAACCCTTGGCGATGCTCTGGCAAACTCCCGACAAGCTCCTAGACTTCGCGACGATCTTCTTGGTGTATTCCGACGAGTTTCTTTGGCAAGCTCCAGGACTTCTCAGATGGTTCCTGTAGAACTTCTGACGAACGTCCGGACTTCCGACGAACTCTCGAACTCCCAACGTGATCTTGGTCTTGACTCCGACTCAACACCTGCTGCATGTCTTACTGCCATCGTAGTTAATCCTGCACACTTATCTCAACATATAGATTAGATAAACAAATGACAATTGACTTCATCATCAAAATTCGAGATTCAACAATCTCCCTTTTTTTGATGATGACAATCAATTGATGATAGAGTTAACCTTAACTCCCCCTATCTATATGCCATACTTAAGATAAGTCATTCTTGAATTCAAAGCCTTAGAATTCAAGAGACATATTGATAAGTTAATTTCATTTAAACTTATCAATACCCCCATCATGATTCTTATCATAATATAGCAATTCTGAAAATGATGTCAAGGCATAACATAAATTTTCAAATCCTATATTTCAAATGTGAAGGATAGCAATCATAGCAATTCATCATATGGTAATATATCAATTTGTAAGATTACAAGTTGAGCTCTAGATATCTTATCATTAATGCAAACATTTCAAGTGTATAGCAATTCATTCTATCATCAATTTACCACATATTTCTCCCCCTTTGTCATCAACAAAAAGGAGAGCGATTCAACAATAAGTGTGGTAAAGATTCATGTCATGTTTCAAATTGTAAATAAATTCATACAAATTATGTTTCAAGCAATCATGACATGATATCATTCAAAAGTTCATTAAAGAGATAGCTTTCATTACTTCTTCCCTTTTCTTTATCATCAAAACTTTGCATGAAGGAGGAAGGTAAGGAGGAAAAGCCAATGAGAACCAACTTTGAATGAAGTTAAAAACGATAAGAGAGTTTTATTTATTTTTCATTAGAAATGATAAAATTTTGCTTTATTTTTCACAAGGATCAAGATATGCATGTGAAATTAAATCCTTGCAAGTGTTCACCTCAAAAAAGTCTTCCTTCGTCAAGAAGGAATTCATGTGAAAGAATGATTACATCAAATCCATTTCTCAATAAAAATTCACAAAAGAAAAGTCCATGAGAGATACATTTATCAATTAATTCCATGTATAAAAAATTATTAAGTGGTGGAGCATGGATATGAAATAAACTTGATATGGCATAGACTCATGAAAGCTCCATTCAAGAAATACATTAAGTCTGGAAGAGAAATACAACAAAATCATGCATTCGGACAATGTTTTGTTATAGCTTTTCAATTACAATCATGAAGGTAAACATGTTCATCATCATGAAAATTTTTAGCATGAAGGCACAAAATTTCCATTATTAAAGTAAACATGTTATTGAAGCACACAATCTTATGTAGAATTTGTATCATGAAATTTTCAGCACCGAATCAAGAAAGTTTGAAAACGAAATAAATTCATATATTTGGACAAATCAACATTCCTAATTCTCTTCTAATAAAATTAAATTATTCTTCACTTAAAAGCTTTGTAAAAATATCGGTCAATTAATGTTTTGTATCAATAAACTCTAGGATTACATCATGATTAGTGACATGATCTCATATAAAGTGATGCCTAATGTCAATATGTTTTATTCTAGAGTGTTGAATAGGATTCTTTGTTAAACATATTGCACTTGTGTTATCACATTTAATGGGAATATTTTTAAGATGAATTTTATAATCCTCTAAAGTGTTTTTCATTCACACAACTTGTGCACAGCATGCACTAGCTGCAATATACTCAGCTTCGATTATTGATAGTGCAATCGAGTTTTATTTCTTGGATAACCAGGAAATAAGGGCATGTCCTAAAAATTGACATGTTCTTGATGTACTTTTTCTATCTAGTCTACATCCAGCAAAATTCGCATCAACATAAGCAATTAACTCAAAATTCTTAGATTTTGGATACCATAATCCTAGATTTGTGGTTCCTTTAAGATATCTAAGTATTCTTTTAACTACTTTGAGATGAGATATCTTAGGATTAGATTGAAATCTAGCACAAAGTCCTACACTAAACATGATATCTAGTCTAGTTGCAGTGAGGTAAAGTAAACTTTCTATCATTCCCTATAAGTTTTTTGATCAAAGCTTTCTCCACTTTCATCAATTTCTAACTTACTGGAGGTGCTCATAGGAGTATTGATAGCTTTCGAGCTATCTATATTAAACCTTTTTAGCAAATCTAAAGCGTATTTTATTTGACTAATAAAGATGTCATTGCTTAGTTGTTTGATTTGTAAACTCAAAAAGAAGGTTAATTCTCCCATCAAACTCATTTCAAATTCAAGACTCATACTTTTAGCAAATGATTCATAAAGATATTCATTTGTGGAACCAAAAATAATATCATCAATATAAATTTGAATAATGAGAAAATTATTTTTAAATTTTTTGATAAACAATATAGTATCGACCTTCCCTTTAGAGAAATTATTTTTAATAAAAAATAAACTAAGTCTCTCATACCAAGCCCTTGGGGCTTGTTTTAAACCATAGAGAGCTTTAGTTAATTTAAACACATGATTAGGGAAACTATTATTCTCAAATCCGGGAGGTTGTTCAACATAAACTTCTCCGGAAATAAAGCTACTAAGAAAAGCACTTTTAACATCCATTTGAAACAACTTAAAATTATTACTACTAGTATAGGCAAGGAGCATCTTGTTAGGATCAAGAGCACTAAGAGGGGGGGGGGGGTGAATTAGTGCAGCGAAAATCTTTCACTATTAAAATCGAAAGCTGCGTTCGTTTGATAAAAACGATTTCGATGTAAAAGCCGATTCTAAGATTACTTTAACTTAAGATTAAGCAAGATGACGTTAAAGTAAATCTACGAAGGCAGTTTGCAGTTTATGATTGAAATCAAAACGTAAACGTAAACTGAAATGTAATGATCGTACGAAAAAGCCGATTTACGTCTAAATGCAGATTCGGAAAGCTCTAAACTTAGAAACTCATTCGTAAAAGCACAGAAGGTAGTAGCTATTTAGGAGGTTTGCAGTAAAGATAAAATGCTCAAAGTAAATGCAAACCGAGATTTAGAGTGGTTCGGTCAATCTTGACCTACTCCACTTTTGGCTTCCTCCACCGACGAGGTCACCGACGTCAACTAGAGGCCTTCCTTCAATAGGCGAAGGCCAACCACCCTTTTACAGTTTCACTCCTTTTGATGGGCTTAGGAGACAACCCTTACAGAATTTTCTCTCCTCTCTTTACAACTCAGAACTTTGAAGAAAAGAGGGAGAAGAACTTTTGGCCTTTACAACAATTTTGAGCTCTAAGAATCACAGAAAAAGATCAAGATTTCGGTGTATGTCTGTGCTCTTTCAGTGCTGAATGGGTGGGGTATTTATAGGCCCCAACCCAGTTCAAATTTGGAGCTCAAAACTGTCAATTCCCGGAATTCCAAGATCAGGCAGTTGCACCTCCTGACTAGAGCGGTTGCACCGCTTGGCAGAGCTCGAAGACTGAGCCTCTGGGCGGTGCCACCTCCTGTCAGGGGCGGTTGCACCTCCTGCCAGAGCTCGAAGACTGAGCTCAAGCGGTTGCACCTCCTGACTGAGGCAGTTGCACCGCTTGGCAGAGCTCGAAGACTGAGCTCAAGCGGTGCCACCTCCTGTCAGGGGAGGTTGCACCGCCCAGTCTCTCTCGGAGACTGAGCCCAGGCGGTGCCACCTCCTGGCTGGGGCGGTTGCACCGCCCAGTCTCACTCGGAGACTTAGCCTAGGCGGTGCTACCTCCTGGCCTGGGCGGTTGCACATCCCACAGCAATCAGGGTCCGAATGGGTTGATCCATTCGGCCCAATTTGGGATTTTTAGGGGCCCAATTGCCCCAAGATTAAGTTAATGGGATCATCTCCCATTTCCAACTTAATCATTGTGCTAACTACGATATTTTCTAAGATGTTTACTGCAACTTGCTCCGGTGCGTCAATCGCTTCTTCCGGCGAGCTTCCGGCGAACTTCCGTCGATCATCCGATGAACCCTCGGTGATGCTCCTGCGGACTTCCGGCAAACTCCTAGACTTGCGATGATCCACTTGGCGAGTTCCGACAAGCTTCTTTGGCAAGCTTATGGACTTCTCGGATTTGTTCCCGTAGAACCTCCGACGACTGTCCGAACTTCCGTCGAACTCTCGAACTCTCAATGTGATCATTGTCTTGACTCCGGCGCAACTCCTACTGCATGTCTTACTTTCATCGTAGTTAATCCTGCACATGTAAACAAAAATTCGATCGAGACAATTAATCATAAGTAATTAACCAAGTTGTCCGGCATGTCATTGGTCCCTCGACGCTTCGTCTGATTCTTCGGCGCATCGTCCTTTCTTGCGGCCTATTGCCTAATCGGTCAGTTGGCTCCGCAACTCCGATATCCCTGGCACAATACCCGCTCTTCTTGGCCCAATGCCCGAGTCCACGGCCTGAAGCCTTCTGTCGATACGTCGACCGATCCATCGGCCCGACGTCCAATCTTCTGACATGTTCCTCCGGCACAACATGATTTTCCTGTTTTAATTGTCTCATCCTGATCGAGGCATCCTGCGTCACTCAAAACGCAGATTAAATCATAAACATATATCAAGTAGTTTTATCATCGAAATACAAGATTCAACAATCTCCCCCTTTTTTATGATGACAACCACTTGATGACGGAGTTAAACTTAACTCCCAGAGTTTAAACAAACTCCCCCTATCAATATGCCATATTGATAGAATCTTGAATTCAAACTGAATTCAAGTCATTGCAATATTCATCATGAATACTTGCAACACTCATCATGAACTTATGCATAAACTTATGCATAACATGTCATGTCATCAACATACTTCTCCCCCTTTGTCATCAACAAAAAGGAGAAGTACCACAATCAAGTGTTTGTGATATTGGTTCAACTCATTGCATGAAAAAACATAATATCAAGTTTTATCATCATGCAGTTTTGAAGCAAAAAAATTTAGCAAATGTTACATCATGCTTAGAACATTCAAGCTATCAAGTTTTAGATATGCAAGTTTTACAGCATACAAGATAGTACTTTTAGAACATGCAAGCTAGCAATGTTACAACATTTTAGAACTTGCAAGCTAGCAATTTAGAGATGTTCAAGAAGGCAACTCTTGCTTCTTGAAATATGCAAGTTGCAAGCTAGCAAATTTTTACGATATGCAAGTTTTGCTTCTTGAGATAGGCAAGATAGCACTTTTGCAATTTTTGTTTGGCAAGCTTGTGATGTTCAAGATAACAAGCTCTTTCTTCTCTTTTGAGAAGTGTCATTTTTGCTTTCTTCTTGAATTGTGTAAGCTAGCTAGTTTGCCTCTTTTCATGATGTCCACACTAGAAATTCTTGCTCCCCCTTTGTCATTGTCAAAAAGAAGGGAAGACCCTTTTTTCAATTTTTAGATTATGACAAAGGTAAGTATCAATTTTATTTGTGCATCATTATGTATTCAAATTAAAACATATATAATTTCAAAAGCCTTATTTTTCATGCACGATACCGAAAAATAAATCAATCATCATTAATGGGTATGTCATACATGATACTCAAACACTAAAATTTTTAAGCATTTATCAACATGTTGATCATGATACCAAACATTCATCATTTAAAGCATTCATGATACATATCATATGCAATACTTCATGTACATCATTGTCATAAGTATTGCATGCATCATTTCAAATTCATAAATATTTCATCATTGCATGCATCTTCCCAAATCATAAAATATACAATCATCATTAATGCATGATTCCTAATCATCATTTATTTTTCAACATGATGGTACTAAATTTGTCAAATTACATCCTACCATACATGATCGAAACTTCTTATTTGTATACATCAAAACAAATTAATGGATATTTCATGTATTCTTCTCATCACATAAGGAATATCAAGAAGAATTATTAGGTGATGAGATAAACATTTCATGAATACAAGGAATTGCATCATATCATAAGTGTTTCATGTATTCATATTATCACATGAAGCATACAAGACAACAATGCAATGAAATCTTGTTATTTCTATTTTATGAAATATATGATATCAAGGCTCATGATTCATTTGAAAAGATATAGTACAAAGAGCAACTTGAAACATTCTTATCAAGATCACATTTTAAAATATTCCAAGTATCAAGATATCAATATGACACTTCATTGAATTCTGAGAAATCAAAAGACAAGTTACATTTCATTTGAAGAATTCCTTTTTGATAAATGTAGGGAGCATAATGAACGATCTTGATTTATAAAGAACTTCATGTTATAATTATCAAGATCATGATTTTAATAATCATTTTCTTTAGCAAAGAATCACAAAAGCACTTTATATTTGCATAAGAAATCTCATTGTATTATGATTTATAAATTCTTTCTCTACACATGAATCATAGGAGATATGTATGTGAAACAAATCTTTGCAAGCAAAAACACTCTCATTCATATTTCAAGATGGAATTTATAAGCAGGAATCATTTCATCAAATCCATTTCAGAAAAATATTTTTCATATAATAAGTATATGAGAAAATCCGATTGTTAGGATACTAATTGTTAAGCGAATCCGAAAATGAAATTAACACTTTCATGCATTCGGACAAGATTTTGCTATAGATTTTCAAGTTCAATCATGAAGATAGAACATGCTCATGATCATAAAAATTTATGTATCCAAAACACATAATTTCCAACATGTTATTAAGGCATGTAATTGCAATTAAGTGATTTGAACATTGAATCAAGAAAGTCCGAAAAATAATCTTAACAAGTTCATGCATTCGAGCACATTTTTGCCATAGTTTTTTCAAATACACTCATGAAAATAACACATGCTTATCATCAGCTTAAAATCTCATGCATAAAATTGTTAATCAAAATATTTAATTTCATCATTATGCATTTCTTCAAATCAAACATGATTTTTAATCAAAATCGAGAAGTAACAATGGAAATCAATGTAATACACATTATTACTTCTTAACCATGATTTAATATTTTCAATCAAGATCATTTTATTTGTTTATCATAAAATATGTAATATTATCATTTTCGAAATTACTTAGCATGATCATAATTTTTTTTTTAAACATGTAATTTTTAGGAAAATTAATTCTAAACTAAAAGAGAAAATACATCATGAAAGCATCAAGTAATTTGAAAATAAATTAGGGGGATTTCGATTACCTCATCATTGAAAGCGATTAAGGCGTAGTTTGTCACCTTGCCTTTCTTGATTTTCTCCTCGTCTTCGGAGGAGCTCGATTCATCCCACTTTGTTTTCTTCTTCTTTGGCCTCTTCCTTCGTTCAAGTTTATTGTTTATTTTAGATTTTTGTTTAATAAACTTATTAAGATTTAGTGTTCGAAGTTCAAGTTCATCATTGTCCTCATCACTTGAGTCATCGCTCAAGTAGTATTCATTTGTCCGGAGTTCCAAATCCTTCCTGTTCTTTGGAAGGTGATTTTGTCCATCATGTTCATCATGTGCATTGTGCACCATTTCATATGTTATCAACGAACCAATTAGTTCTTCAAGTGGTAAGTTGTTTAGGTTTTTAGCTTCTTGTATTGCAGTTACTTTTGAATCCCACTTCTTAGAAAGAGAACGCAAAATCTTATTTACGAGTTCAAAATCCGAAAAATATTTTCCAAGAGCTCTTAAACTATTGACGACATCCGTGAAACGGGTGTACATGTCGCTTATAGTCTCGCTTGGTTGCATTCGAAAAAGCTCAAAATCATGCAATAAAATGTAAACTTTCGAGTCTTTGACTCTACTAGTTCCCTCGTGCTTGATTTCAAGTGTTCGCCAAATGTCAAAAGTCGTTTCGCACGTAGAAATCCGATTGAACTCATTTTTGTCTAAAGCGCAAAATAAGGCATTCATAGCCTTTGCGTTTAAAGAAAAATACTTCTTCTCCAAATCCGACCATTCGTTCATCGGTTTAGAGGGAAGTTGAAAATCGTTTTTAATGATATTCCATAAATCCAAATTCATACAAATCAAGAAAACTCTCATTCGAGTTTTCCAATAAGTGTAGTCCAATCCGTTAAACAACGGTGGATGAAAAACCGATAAGCCCTCTTGAAAGCCATGAAGAGTCATTTCTCTCGGGTGTAAATCCGAAATGAGAAATACCGGGCTCTGATACCAATTGTTAGGATCAAGAGCACTAAGAGGGGGGGGGGTGAATTAGTGCAGCGGAAATCTTTCACTATTAAAATTGAAAGCTGCGTTCGTTTGATAAAAACGATTTCGATGTAAAAGCCGATTCTAAGATTACTTTAACTTAAGATTAAGCGAGATGGCGTTAAAGTAAATCTACGAAGGTAGTTTGCAGTTTATGATTGAAATCAAAACGTAAACGTAAACTGAAATGTAATGATCGTACGAAAAAGCCGATTTACGTCTAAACGCAGATTCGTAAAGCTCTGAACTTAGAAACTCGTTCGTAAAAGCGCAGAAGGCAGTAGCTATTTAGGAGGTTTGTAGTAAAGATAAAATGCTCAAAGTAAATGCAAACCGAGATTTAGAGTGGTTCGGTCAATCTTGACCTACTCCACTTTTGGCTTCCTCCACCGACGAGGTCACCGATGTCAACTAGAGGCCTTCCTTCAATAGGCGAAGGCCAACCACCCTTTTATAGTTTCACTCCTTTTGACGGGCTTAGGAGACAACCCTTACAGAATTTTCTCTCCTCTCTTTACAACTCAGAACTTGGAAGAAAAGAGGGAGAAGAACTTTTGGCCTTTACAACAATTTTGAGTTCTAAGAATCATAGAAAAAGATCAAGATTTCGGTGTATGTCTGTGCTCTTTCAGTGCTGAATGGGTGGGGTATTTATAGGCCCCAACCCAGTTCAAATTTGGACCTCAAAACTGTCAATTCCTGGAATTCCGGGATCAGGCGGTTGCACCTCCTGACTGGAGCGGTTGCACAGCCTGGCAGAGCTCGAAGATTGAGCCTCTGGGCGGTGCCACCTCTTGTCAGGGGCGGTTGCACCTCCTTCCAGAGCTCGAAGACTGAGCTCAGGCGGTTGCACCTCCTGACTGAGGCGGTTGCACCACCTGGCAGAGCTCGAAGACTGAGCTCAGGCGGTGCCACCTCCTGTCAGGGGAGGTTGCACCGCCCAGTCTCGCTCGGAGACTGAGCCCAGGCGGTGCCACCACCTAGCTGGGGCGGTTGCACCGCCCAGTCTCACTCGGAGACTTAGCCTAGGCGGTGCTACCTCCTGGCTTGGGCAGTTGCACCTCCCACAGCAATCAGGGTCCGAATGGGTTGATCCATTCGGCCCAATTTGGGTTTTTTAGGGGCCCAATTGCCCCAAGATTAAGTTAATGGGATCACCTCCCATTTCCAACTTAATCATTGTGCTAACTACGATATTTTCTAAGACGTTTATTGTAACTTGCTCCGGTGCGTCAATCGCTTCTTCCGGCGAGCTTCCGGCGAACTTCCGTCGATCATCCGATGAACCCTCGTTGATGCTCCTGCGGACTTCCGGCAAACTCCTGGACTTGCGATGATCCACTTGGCGAGTTCCGACGAGCTTCTTTGGCAAGCTTATGGACTTCTCGGATTTGTTCCCGTAGAACCTCCGATGACTGTCCGAACTTCCGTTGAACTCTCGAACTCCCAACGTGATCATTGTCTTGACTCCGGCGCAACTCCTACTGCATGTCTTACTTTCATCGTAGTTAATCCTGCACATGTAAACAAAAATTCGATCGAGACAATTAATCCTAAGCAATTAACCAAGTTGTCCGGCATGTCATTGGTCCCTCGACGCTTCATCCGATTCTTCGGCGCATCGTCCTTTCCTGCGGCCTATTGCCAAAGGCCAGTTGGCTCCGCAACTCCGATATCCTTGGCACAATACCCACTCTTCTTGGCCCGATGCCCGAGTCCACGGCCCGAAGCCTTCTGTCGATACGTCGACCGATCCACCGGCCCGACGTCCAATCTTCTGACATGTTCCTCTAGCACAACATGATTTTTCTGCTTTAATTGTCTCATCCTGATCGAGGCATCCTGCGTCACTTAAAATGCTGATTAAATCATAAACATATATCAAGTAGTTTCATCATCAAAATACGAGATTCAACACATTTTATGGCTTCTAATCGAGCCACAAGAGCAAAGGTTTCTTCGTACCTTCTTATTGGTTGAAATCTTTGGTCACTAATCTAGCCTTGTTTCTAACCACGATACCAGATTCATCTTGCTTGTTTCTAAAGACCCATTTAGTACCAATAACTAAATGGTCATTTGGCCTAGGAATAAGCTTCCACACCTCATTTCTCTCAAATTGATTTAACTCATCTTGCATTACGATAATCCATGAATCATTTTTCATGGCTTTGTCAATACATTTAGGTTCAATTTGTGAGAAAAAAGCGGCATTGATACAAACATTTTTAAAAGAAGAACGTGTTTGAACCCCCTTAGATATGTTTCCTATGATTAGCTCCTTAGGATGAGCATCTACATACTTATAATCTTTGGGTAAAGATGTTTCGAAAGTGGATGCATCCAAGTTACTAGTTGGAGAAGGAGTTTCATTTAAATTCAAGGTATCAAAGTTAACATCGTCATCAAAATCATTTTTCTTAATTTCGAAAATCTCATTAAAAACAACATGAATAGATTCTTCTATAATTAAAGTTCTTTTATTGAAGATACAAAATACTTTAGAAATCCAAGAATAGCCAAGAAAAAATTCTTCATTAGATTTAGCATCAAATTTTCCTAAGGCATCTTTTTCATTCAAGATAAAACACTTACACTCAAAAACATTAAAATATGAAACATTTGGGTTTTTTGTTGTTCCATAACTCATAAGGAGTTTTGGTGAGTAAGGGTCTAACTAGAACTCTATTCATGACATAGCAAGCCATGTTTACGGCTTCGGCCCAAAATTATTTGGGTAGGCTATGTTCATTCAACATGGTTCTTGTCATTTCTTGTAAATTTCTATTCTTTCTTTCTAATACTCCATTTTGTTGAGGATTTCTTGGAGTAGAGAAGTTGTGGTTGTATCCATTAGATTCACAAAATTCTTGGAAATCATGATTTTGAAATTCACCACCGTGACCACTTCGAATTGATGAAATTATAAAATCCTTTTCATTTTGAACACGTTTATAAAACTTGGTAAAATATCTAAAGCATTCATTTTTGTGTTTCAAGAAATAAGTCCATGTTATCTACTATAATCATCTATAATGACAAAAATGGATTTGCTACCTCCTAGGCTTGATATAGAAATTGGTCCGAATAAGTCCATATGGATCAATTGCAAAGGTCTAGAGGTGCTTATTTGATTCTAAGATTTGAAGCTACCTTTTATTTGTTTTCCTAATTGACAAGCATCACACACATTATCTTTGATGAACTTAATATGAGGAATTCCTCTTACAAGTTCTTTGGATAAAATTTGGGTGATTAGTTTCATGCTAGCATGACCTAATCTCCTATGTCAAAGCCAAGTATCATCATTCAAAATTGAAAAATATATTTTATTAAAAAGGTCATTAATGTTAATGGTGTATACGTTATTTTGTTTTAATGCAATCATAGATGTGTTTTTGTGTAGTTTTTTAAATAGTGCAAGCATTAGATTCAAATTTAACAGTATATCCTTTATCACATAATTGACTAATGCTCAAGAGGTTATGTTTTAAACCATCAACTAACAAAACATCTTCAATAAAGAAGTTGGATTTGTTACCTATGGTTCCTTTGCCGATGATCTTACCCTTGTTGTTGTTTTCGAATGTGATATATCCTTTGTCTATGCTAGTGAGCTTAGAGAATTGAGATGGATCTCCGGTCATACGCCTTGAGTATCTACTATCAATGTACCATCTCTTGCTCCTAGCTTGTGATGGTATACGTTTCTATGAAAGAAGATGATTTTTAGGTGTCCATTTGATCTTGGGTGCCTCAAAAACCGATCTAAATTGCTTATCATATTGCATTGAGTTCTTTATGGTTCCTTTAGGAACCCAAATTAATTTGTTTGGACTAACCTTCTTGAATGGACAATGATAAGCTCTATGTCCATGTTTGCCACAAAAGTTGCATTTGTTTTGGTGCAAAATATGCAAGATATGGCCTTTAATGAAGTTGGTTGGATTTTGGTGAGAGGTTCTCACAAATCTGATTCCACTTCTTTTATGAACATGACCCTTATTGGTAAGGATCATATTCAAGGACTTGCTACCAACCTCAAATTTCTTCAAGGTATCCTTGAGTAGCAAGTTCTCCTTTTGGAGTATTTCTAAATCATGTCATTTTGTACATTGAGCTAAACTATCATTATACTTAATTTTTAATTTATCAAAATTACTAACAAAAGTATCATGCTCCTTTTTTAACAATTTATATTTTCTACTAATTGTTTTGCATTCATCAAATAAATCATGGAAAGCGTTTAATAATTCATCAAATGATAAATCTGCATCAATTAAATTTGTTACCTCCTCTCCAATGACCATTAGTACATAATGAGCAACTTGCTCGGTATTAGGCTCCTCTTCTTCGGATGCGCTTGAGTCATCCCATGTTGCTTTGAGCGCCTTCTTCTTTGGTGTTCTCTTCTTTGCTTAGGGACATTCACTTTTATAGTGTCTCGGCTTCTTGCATTCATAGCAAATTACTTAGCCTTTCTTGGGTTCAAATTTATTTTTAATATCATTTTTAAATTTATTTTTTTAATAAATTTTTTGAATTTCCTTGTTAAAAGTGCCAAGTCATTATTGAAGTCCTCATCACTTGAGTTTTCTCTCAAGCGGTCTTCTTGAGTTCTAAGTGTCATATCCTTCTTACTCTTTGAAAGGGTGTTCTCATGCTCTTAATGAGCTTTTCATGTCATTTTGTAAGTCATTAGTAACCCAATTAATTCTTCAAGAGGAAAGTTGTTTAAATCTTTGGCCTCTTGAATAACCGTAACTTTAGGGTCCCAACTCTTTGGAAGGGATCTTAAAACTTTGTTAACGAGCTCAAAATTCGAAAAACCTTTACCGAGTCCTTTTAGACCATTGACGACATCTATAAAACGGGTGTACATGTCTCCTATGGTCTCACTCAGTTTCAATCGAAAAAGTTCATAAGAATGTACTAAAAGGTTGATTTTTGACTCTTTCACTCTACTCATGCCTTCGTGAGTCACTTCGAGTATGTGCCAAATATCAAAAGCAGTTTCACAAATTAAAACACGATTGAACTCGTTTTTATCTAGTGCACAAAATAAGGCATTTATAGCTTTTGCATTTAGAGCGAAAGTCATCTTCTCCAATTCATTCCAATTGATCATTTCATTCCAATCGATCATTGAAAGAGAAGACTTTTGAAATTCATTTTCAATAATGTTCCAAAGCTCAAAATCCATAGAAATAAAGAAGATCCTCATTCGAGTCTTCCAATATATGTAATCCGTCCCATTGAACATGGGCGGACGTATAATAGAATGACCCTCTTGGTTCCTGATAAATGTCATCTCTCTTGGGTTTTAATCCAACTGAGAGTAAACCTTGCTTTGATACCAATTGTTAAAATCAAGAGCTCACTAAGAGGGGGGGGGGGGGGGGGTGAATTAGTACAGCAAAAAACTTTTACGATTTAAAAGACTTATTGCGATTAAGGTCGATTTAACAAAAGTGGTTTCAACTCAATCCTTTTGGATGAATGTTGAACTTAAAACCTTTCGGGAAATACCAAGAGAAGACTACGGTGATTTGCAGTAACGCAAATCACACAATTGAAAAACGTCAGTTTCGTAAAGCTTTCGTACCAAGTAAAACAGATTTCGGAAAATGTTTACGTCAAAGCATAAGTAGACGTAGTTAAGCACAGTAAGGAGGAGAGGCAGTTTGCTTATAAAGGAAAGATGCTCAAAGTAAATGCAAACCGAGATTAGGAGACAAAGAAAATGTTTACAGGTTTTCTCCTTTTGACGGGCTTAGGAGACAACTCATACAAGTTTTCACTCCTCTCTTGGATGATCTCAATACTTAGAAGAAAGGAGGAGATCTCTAGTTTTTACAACACTTTAAGGCCTCAAAGACTCAAGATTAAAGCAAGTTATTGTTGGCCTTTCATGCAGGAAAGGGTGGGGTTTATATAGACCCCAATGAGTTTGAAAATGGAGCCTAAAAGTGTCCATTCCTAGATTTCCGGGGTCGTGGCGGTACCACCATCATAACTGGGCGGTACTACCGCCTGTCATCTATCACTAAGCGGTACCACCGCTCAGTCTGAGCGGTACTACCGCCTGACAATGCTCGAAGACCGAGCTCAGGTGGTACCACCGCCTAGGTACCGCTTGACAAGGGCGGTATCACCGTTGGCAGTAATAACTGTCAACGGTACCACCGCCTGATAGGGGCGATACTACCGCCTAGAATTCTTGGGAGAATGATTCTCCTGGGCGATGCCACCGTCGGCTAGGAATTCTGGGTCCGAATGGGCTGCTCCATTCGATCAAATTTAAGTCTGTTAAGGGCCTAGTTAGCCCTTGATTAAGTTAGTGGGATCACCTCTCAATCCTAACTTAATCTACACACTAACTACGATAATTAAGACATCATTACTACAATTCATGTTTCAGTGCGTCAATCGCTTCTTTCGGCGAGCTTCCGACGAACTTCTTTGATGATCCTCTTATTCATCTTATTCACCTTGTTTAGGAATATAGTTGATGATCCTCTTCGTACAAGTTAAAAATATTAAAATACGGATGTATTGATTGTCAACTTGACTTGTTCAAGTCTTTTGTTAATTATTTTATATCAGAAGAATAATATTTTATAATAAACATCTATTATCTCATAATAATTTAAATCAAAATATGATGTTATCAATATTGTATTTATGAATAATAAACCTAAAAATATTTATAATTATTTATCTTTGCTTTTATGTTAATTCTTTTACTCAAATCCTAAAAACGATAAATGTTAATAATGTATTGTTAAAAGGAGTGAACTAAAAAGTCAAACATATTAAAAATCTAAAATGTCACAATTGTATAAAAATTTTACAAAACTTTAGTTTTGCTTGCTCTAAGATTATAACCACTTAAAGTTCAGGATGAGTGTATTTTAATGGTCCAATGCTAGTTTAACATGGGCATCTAATACAGTATTTATACTTTCTTTCTATCGCAATGTTTCAATTCTTTACCAACTAGTGACTTGAAATTAAATTTTTTCATTTAACAATCATGTAAGTTATTCATCATTAAAATATAAGAGCTTAGAATATTGTTATAATATAATGGAGTGAGAATTCTATGTGTTGGTCTACTTTTGTAGTGGAAATTGGAATGCTAACTCGCTCTCATGAATTGTCAATTTATGGTAATAGACTATATAATTAAATAATATTAAGAAACAATATATTATATTGGAACAATTATGTAATATAATGACATAACTATATTTTATGTGGTAATAGTTATATCCAACCTTCTTTTCAAGAAAACATAGAACCGATTATTATAATAATACTTTTTATGGATGAAAATTAATATTTGAAATTTTAATTGGGTTATCTTTTCTATAAGCTCACATTTAACCATTTCAATTTTATCGATAATATTTGAGAGACATGTATTTTAATAATTTTTAGTTCATCTCGAAGTAAAATAATGACAACGCATAATGCATTACAATTTATTGTTTATGATATTAAGACAATGAGCCTATAGGTGTATAGGGACTACAGGATTATGTAGAGGAGGAATGATAAAAGGTTTTATATCGAATGATTTGATGACATCTCCAACTATAACCTCTTTGATAGCAATGGCTAAAGAACAAAATTAATTCAATTAGTAAAATATTTTAAAATAAGATCTAAATTTTAACAAGCATACGAAGCAATAAAAACTATTATCGAATATAGCAAAATTAGTAAAAGAAACAAACATTTAGATTTGCATGAAAAGAATTGAAGATAACTCTTCACGCAATATATTTCCTATATGGTCCACATTTAGTAGAACTTGGTGTTATTTATCATTAGTTTTAATATCAAAACTATAATAATACTGGATCATACGCTATTTCAAATACTATAAATAAATAAATAATTATTATTACTGACCTAAGATTTTTGCTAACTCTTCTAATGTTGAATATGATGTTGGAGCAAGCTCATCAAATGCTATCGAGAAAAATTACATTGTCATTAAGAGGAGGAAAACTATGAGGCTAATGAGAAGTTGTCTTAGAAACATGATGGGCCAACACTTGATTATTTGTAAAAAAATTTATAATATTAAATTAATATATCTTAATGGATAAATTGTTCATCACAAGAGTGAGTTACTTTAAAGATTAGGATCAATTAAACGTTATACATAAGGTTTTAGTTTTTTGAAACTGACCATGGTCATCTAGAAACTGAAATCATCATTGTATATTGTAACTTTCTTTGTATGCAATAACATATTTCATGGTAGAAGGGAAATGTATATAAATTAAATAAAGAATTATGACCTTATACACTATGCTTGTTATATTTATTAATTAAATATTTTATAGAAATAATGTCATCTTTTAACATAATACTTATACTTTATGTAACAATCTAAGATTGTTGTATGGTAAGTTGAAAAAAATCTATTCTATATCCTTCAAGTGCATAAATATAATTGAGAGAGGAATAAGCATCTCTTTTATAAATTGGCTAATAATCCTTTAGTTATTCAATATTTTATGCTCTTTTTGTAATCAATTACACGAGGCATGGTTCTAAACTCTAGAAATCTTATTTAAAATAGAACTAACTTATTTTTTTTGACGATTAACTTTCTTTTAATTTCTGAAAATCTAAACATGGTGCAAAAATTCTCACTCTTATAAATTATGATTTGAATAATATCTAGGTCACATTCTTCATGAACCTAGTTGATGATCTTCTTCGTGCAAGTTAAAAATATCAAAATGTGGATGAAATTATTAGGAAAAGAGTCGGCACTAACCAGGGGGGTGAATTAGTGTAGTAGAAAGATTACGACGATTTAAAAACTTTCATATGATAAAACTATTTCTGATGAAAACTTTTTCGTAGAGATCTTAACTTAAAACCCATTTGTAAATGTATTGAAGGCAGTAAGCGATTAATGAGGTTTGTAGTAAAGATAAATTGTTCAAATATAAATGCAAACCAGATTTTAGAGTGGTTCGGTCAACGTTACCTACATCCACTTTCGGCTTCCTCCTTCGACGAGGTCACTAGTGTCCACTAGAGGCCTTCCTTCAATAGGCAAAGGCCAATCACCTTTTACACCCCTCTTTTCCTTTTACCGAGTTTAGGAGATAACCCTTGCAAGCACTCACACTCCTCTTACATAATTCTAACACTTAGAACTTGAGGAGGATTCTCACAAGAGATTTCTACAGCATTTTTTTACTTTTAAACTCTCTGTGCTTGTATGCTTTAACTAGGGATGAGAGGGGTATTTATAGGCTTCAAGTTAATTTAAACTTGGAGCCTAAAACTTTTCCATCCTGGGTTTTCCGGGCACGGGCGGTACCACCGCCCAGTGTCAGTCTGATACTAATACTACCCTGGGCGGTACCACTGCCCAGGTCTAGCGGTACCATCACCTGGGGTGCAGTGCTAGGTGGTACCACTGCCCAGACTAGCGGTACCACTGCTTGACATAGTCTCAAAGATTGTGCCACGACGGTGAGACTTCTTGGGGCACTGTTTGGGCCTCTCATTAGGCCCAACACAGTTCTTACATGGGCCTAGCTGGCCCCTAATTGGGTTGGCCCAAATCCAAGCCAAATTACGTGCTAACTACAAAATCCTAAGACATTTGCTAAGCTAAACAAGTCCCTATGTCTATTCTTCCGGCGATCTTCCGATGAACTTCCGACGAACTCTCGGTAATGTTCTGGTGGACTCCCGGCAAGCTCTTGGACTCCACGACAATCTTCTTGGTGAGTTTCGATAAGCTTCTCTGGCAAGCTCCGAGACTTCTTGGCTGGTTCCGCCAGAACTTTCGATGAACATCCGGACTTTCGATGAGCTCTTGAACTCACAACGAAATCGTGTCCTTGACTCCGGGACTTCATTTTGCTTCATGCCTTGCTATCGTAGTTAATTCCTCACATGTAAAATATACTTCGATCTAGATAATTAATACTAAGCATTAATCAAGTTGTCCGGTATGTCATTGGTCCCTCAACGCTTTGTCTAATTTTTCGACGCATTGTCCTCTCTTGCAGCCTATTGCCCAATCGGCCAGTTGACTCCGCAACTTCGATATCCTTGGCGCAATATCCACTCTTCTTGGCTCGATGCCCAAATCCATGGCCCAAAGCCTTCTGTCGATACGTCGACCGTTCCTCCGGCCCGACGTCCAATCTTCTGACATGTTTTCCTCCTGCCCAACATATTTTTCCTGCTTTAATTGTCTCATCCTGATCGAAGTATCTTGCATCACTCAAAACGCAGATTAAAACATAAACACTTATCAATTGATTTCATCATCAAAATCCGAGATTCAACAATCTCCCCCTTTTTTATGATGACAACCAATTGATGACAGAGTTAACCTTAACTCTCGGAGTTTAAACAAACTCCCCCTATCAATATGCCATATTGATAGAAACTCTTGGATTCAAAAATCTAAGCAACATTCCATGATCAAATCATGCATGACATCAACATACTTCTCCCCCTTTGTCATCAACAAAAAGGAGAAGTACCACTATCAAGTGTTTAAACATATACAAATTCAACACATTGCATGATTAACATAATATCAAGTTTTATCATCATGCAATTTTGCTATCATCATAGATATGTAAGGTAGTAAGATAACAATTTTATCATCATGCAATTTTGCTATCATCATAGATATGCAATTTTGCTATCAATATGCAAGCTAGCAATTTAGAGATATTCAAGAAAGCAACTCTTGCTTCCTGAAATATGCAAGTTTGCTAGATGTGCACATTAGCATGTTTTGCTTCTCTTTGCGATGTGCAATATAACATATTTTTGCATCTTTTTGAGATTTCAAGCTAGCAATTCTTGGTGATGTTCAAGATAGCAATTTCTTCTCTTTTGAGAAGTGCAATTATTACTTTCTTCTTGAATTGTGCGAGCTAGCATCTTTTATCTCCCCCTTTGTCATTGTCAAAAAGAAGGGAAGACCCTTTATATCAATTTTCAGATTATGACAAAGGTTAGTACTAATCTTATTTGTACATCATTATATTTTCAAATTAAAATATGTATAATTTCAAAACCTTACATTTTATTTTTCATGCACGATACCGAAAAATAAATCAATCATCATTATGAGCATATCACACATGATACTAAAATATTAAATTTTTTAAACATTTATCAATATTTTGATCATGATACCAAACATTCATCATTTAAAGCATTCATGATACATCATTTTGGTAACAAATCATAGCATTTCAAATCATGATGGTATTAATTTTGTCAAATTATATCTTACCATGCATGATCAAAACTTCTCCCCATTTCATCGTTGTAAACAAGGAAGAAGAAGGGAAGAATATAATGGTGTAAATTATTTCAATCATTTCAAGGCATTCGTGTCATAAATACAAAGAAATTATGTCATCAAAGATAAGACCACTTGAATTACAAAAGACTTGATTTATTTCAACAAATCTCCTTAATTTTTTATAAATGTCAAAAAGAAATATAGGAGATCATATTTTCCCTTAAGTCATAAATTTTGAAAAATCAAGATAAGTCTTGTTCAAATTCAAATAATCAAATCAATATCATTTTCAAGAGATTCATAAATAATGATCATAAATTCTAAATATCAAGAGACATATTGTGATTCTTTTTTAATAACTCAAATAGTGAAAAGAAAGAATCATAGTAGACAATCTTGATTTATAAAAAGAAATTTCAAGTTATAATTCTAAGAAATCAAGATAAAAATCGTGGTTAGATAAAACTCATTCAAATCATCAAAATCAATTTCATGGTTCACAAAATTTATAAATAGATTTATGATTTTAAATCCAATAATATATTTTCCTTTTTATGTGATACATTTTAAGTGATTGATTTCATATAAGCATACTCAAGTTTTTTGTATGAAAACCATACATCATGGTTTAAAATCAAAAGAGCAAATATCAAGATTAAATAATCATAAAAATCATCATGTATAACTTTGAAATCTTATGCATAAAATCGTCAATCATGGAATCAAAACTTTTAATATTTTCATTGCATCATTATGCATTACTTCAAATCAAACATGATTTCATTTAATCAAAATCGAGAAATAATATGGAAATCAACATGATACACACATTTATTTTTAAAATATTCATCATGATAAGGCATACAGGCCAAAGAAACCATTAAACATAAAGCATATTCATCAATCATGGTTTCAAAACATCATTATACATCATTAAGTCATCAAGCATGATTTAATATTTTCAATCAAAATCATTTTGTATGTTTAACATAAAAAATATATTTTCATGATTATTTTTAAAATCATTTGAAAGGTAAGCATGATCTAATTTTATTTTTACATTTTCATTAAACATGTAATTCATAAAATATTTAATTTTCTTAAACTAAATTAAAACTAAATTAAAAATAAGTCATGAGAAGCATTAAGTAATTTCAAAATAAACTAAAGGCATTTTGATTACCTCAACGTCGAAAGCCGTTAAGGCGTAGTTTGTCACATCGCTTTTATTGATTTTGTCCTCATCTTTGGAGGAGCTCGATTCATCCGAATTTTAGTTCTTCTTGCGTTCAAAGAAAATAGTTGCGTTCTTTTTTATCTTCAATTTTTGTTTCATAAACTTTTTAAATTTCATAGTGAGTTCAAGTTCATCATCACTTGAGCTTATGCTCGAGCGGTCTTCAAATATTCTAAGTTCGAAATCCTTCCTGTTCTTTGGAAGGTGATTCTCAAGTTCTTTACGTGCATTGCACGTCATTTCATAGGCCATCAAGGACCCTATTAGTTCTTCGATTGGAAATTGGTTCAAGTTTTTCGATTCTTGAATAGCCATTATTTTTGAATCCCAACTCTTATTAAGAGAACACAAAATCTTGTTTACAAGTTCAAAATTCAAAAAACATTTTCCAAGAGCATTTAAACCATTGACGACATCCGTAAAATGGGTGTACATGTCAATAATGGTTTCGCTCGACTTCATTTGAAAAAGCTCGAAATCATGTATTAAAAAAATAATTTTTGAATCTTTAACTTTGCTAGTCCCTTCATGTGTGATTTCAAGAGTGCGCCAAATATTGAAAGCTATTTCGTACATAGAAACCCGATTAAACTCATTTTTGTCTAAAGCGCAAAATAGAGCATTCATAGCTCTAGCATTTAAAGAAAACATCTTCTTCTCCAAATCATTTTAATGGTTCATTGGAAGAGCAGACATTTGAAAACAAAATTCAACTATGTGCCATAAATCGAGATTCAATGAAAGCAAGAAAACTCTCATTCAAGTTTTCCAATAAGTGTAGTCCGTCCCATTGAAAAAGGGAGGACGAATGAAGGAGTAACCCTCTTGAAAGCCGAAAAGAGTCATTTCTATTTAGGTGTTAAACAAAATTAGAAAACGAAGCTTTGATACTAATTGTTAGGATCAAGAGTGGCACTAAGAGGGGGGTGAATTAGTGCAGCCGAAAGATTACGATGGTTTAAAAACTTTCATACGATAAAACTGTTTACGACGAAAACCTTTTTGTAAAGATCTTAACTTGAAACCCATTTATAAATGTATTGAAGGCAGTAAGCGATTAAAGAGGTTTGCAGTAAAGATAAATTGCATAAATATAAATGCAAACCAGATTTTAGAGTGGTTCAGTCTACGTGACCTACATCCACTTTCGGCTTCCTCCTCCGACGAGGTCACCGACGTCCACTAGAGGCCTTTCTTCAATAGGTAAAGGCCAATCACCTTTTACACCCCTCTTCTCCTTTTACCGGGTTTAGGAGATAACCCTTACAAGCACTCACACTCCTCTTACAGAATTCTAACACTTAGAACTTGAGAATGATTATCACGAGAAATTTCTACAACGTTTCTTTACTTTTAAACTCTCTGTGCTTATATACTTTAACCAGGGATGAGAGGGGTATTTATAGGCTTCAAGTTGATTCAAACTTGGAGCCTAAAACTTTTCCATCCTGGGTTTCTCAGTCACGGGCCATACCACCGCCTAATGTCAGTCTAACACTTACATTGCCTTGGGCGGTACCACCGCCCTGGTCTGGCGGTACCACCACTTGGGGTGCAGTGCTGGGCAGTACCACTACCCAGACTAGTGATACCACCGCTTGGCACCCTACCAGGGGTGGTACAACCGCTCAAACTAGCGGTACCACCACCTGACACAGTCTCGAAGACTATGCCACGACGGTGAAACTTCTTAGGGCACTGTTTGGGCCTCTTATTGGGCCCAACACAATTCTTACATGGGCTTAGTTGGCCCCTAATTGGGTTGGCCCAAATTCAAGCCTAATTACGTACTAACTACGAAATCCTAAGACATTTGCTAAGCTAAACAAGTCCCTATGTCTATTCTTCTGACGAGCTTCCGGTGATCTTCCGGCGAACTTCCGACAAACTTTTGGCAATGTTCCGGCAAGCTCCTGGACTCCATGATGATCTTCTTGGTGAGTTTCGATGAGCTTCTCTAGCAAGCTCTGAGACTTCTCGGCTGGTTCCGCTAGAACTTCCGACGAACATCCGGACTTCCGACGAGCTCTCGAACTCCCAACAAAATCGCGTCCTTGACTTCGGGACTTCATTTTGCTTCATGCCTTACTATCGTAGTTAATCCTGCACATGTAAAATATACTTCGATCTAGACAATTAATACTAAGCATTAATCAAGTTGTCTGGCATGTCATTGGTTCCTCGATGCTTCGTCCGATTCTTCGGTGCATCGTCCTTTTTTGCGGCCTATTGCCCAATTGGTCAGTTGACTCTGCAACTTCTTGAATCTCAGATTTTGGTGATAAAATCAATTGATGGGTTAATTGATCTAATCCATATTATTGAGTTAAGTGTGCAGGATTAACTACGATAACCAGAAAACACAAAGCAAGAATACCGGAGTCAAGTTCGATGGACGTTTAAGAGTCCAAAGAATCGTCGGAGATGCTGCTGGAACCAACCGAGAAGAAATCGGGAACCTGTCGGAATTTTCGAAACTTCATCGAAAAGATCGTCGGAGGTTCACGGAGATCACCGAGAAGGCTCGGCTACTCGTTAAAGTCATCACAAGATCGGTAGCTTGCTGGGAGTCTGTCGGAAGAAGTTCGTCGAAAAGCTCGCCGAAACAAGACTCGACGTTCGCGGTTGAAAACTTGCTTAGGATGTTTTTAGTTATATAGTTTACTTGTAATTAGAATTAGGATTAAGAGAAAATCCTATATCCTAGTTAGGGGCCAACTAGGCCCAAAATTAGACTTGGTTTGAGCTAAATTTAAAGCCCAACCAGTGAACCGAAGGGTCTGGCGGTGGCACCGCCAGACTGGGCGGTTGCACCGCCCAGCACCCGAGAGCCAAGCGGTGGGCACCACCTAGGCTGGGCGGTGGCACCGCTTGACTGGGCGGTGGCACCGCCAGTCCACTGTCAGTGTCAGACACTGATAGACGCTGGCACCGCCAACATCGGAAACCAAAGAGAATTCAAATTTTGGAGCCCAAATTTGAATCCTCTTGAGGCCTATAAATACCCCTCAAATCTCAACTGAGATTACAACTTTTTGAGAAGCAATTGATTAAGAGAAAGGTCTTAGAAAAGTCTTAGCTAGTCTTGTTTTCAATTTGCTAGTGTTCGCCTCCTTCTTTCTTGCTGAAAATATGTAAGAGAGTGAACCGCTTGTAAAAGTTGTAAGAGGGGTATTTACCCTTCCCCTTGAAGAGATTTGCTAGTGGAAGGTGGGAGCCTCATCGAAGAGGGGCCTCGCAAGTGGATGTAGGTCATTTGACCAAACCACTTTAAAATCGGCGTAATCTCTGGTTTGCATTTCATTACTGCTATTTTCATTACTGCAAACCTTCTTACTTGCTTTATTTCCTCATTACCTTTACTGCACAACTTTGCGAATACGCCTTCAAGTTAAGCACTTCCGAGTTCGTTTTTTTATCGTACGAAAGATTTGTGAAAATCGAAGTTTTAATCCGCTGCACTAATTCACCCCCCCCTCTTAGTGCCGCTCCGATCCTAACAATTGGTATCAGAGCCAGGCTCACTCTCATATTTGGTTTGATACCCAAGAGAGATGGCTTACTCTGGCATACATGAGGATCATTCCATCACACGTCCACCCATGTTTAATGGGTCAGATTACACTTATTGGAAGACTCGTATGAGGATCTTCCTCATTTCCATGGATTTCGAGCTTTGGACTATTGTTGAAAACGGATTTCAAAAATCTTCTCTTCCGATGAGCGAATGGAATGAATCGGAGAAGAAGGTTTTTGCTTTAAACACAAAGGCTATGAATGCCTTGTTTTGTGCACTAGACAAAAATGAATTTAATCATATTTTAATTTGTGAATCGGCTTTTGATATTTGGAGAACTCTTGAGGTCACTCATGAAGGCACTAGCCGAGTGAAAGAGTCCAAAATCAACATTCTTGTGCACTCTTACGAACTTTTCCGAATGAAACCAAGTGAGTCCATCGGAGACATGTACACCCAGTTCACGGATGTCATCAATGGACTCAAAGTTCTTGGTAAATATTTTACTAACTTTGAACTAGTAACTAAAATCTTAAGATCCCTCCCTAAAAGTTGGGATCCAAAAGTTATGGCCATTCAAGAGGCCAAAGAACTTAAAACATTCCCTCTTGAATAACTCATTGGGTCTCTAATGACCTACGAAATGACATGCCAAGCTCATGATAAGCTCGAGAACCCCCTTCCAAAGAACAAGAAGGATATGACACTCACATCACAAGAAGACCACTTGAAAGGAACATCAAGTGATGAGGACAGTGACAATGACATTGCACTTTTGACTCAAAAATTTAAAAAATATTTAAGAAAGAATAAATTTAAAAATAACATAAAAAATAAATTCGAACACAAGAAGGACCAAGTAATTTGCTATGAGTGCAAAAAACCAGAACACTGCAAGAACGATTGTCCTCAAGCCAAAAAGAGAACATCAAAGAAGAAGGCGCTCAAGGCAACGTGGGATGATTCAAGCGCGTCCGAAGAAGAGGAGTCCAACACCGAGCAAGTTGCTCATTACGCCCTAATGGCCATCGGAGAAGAGGTAACAGATTTAATTGATGCAGATTTACCTTATCATGAATTATTAAATGCTTTCCATGAGTTATTTGATGAATGTAAGACAATTAGTAGAAAATACAAATTGCTAAAAAAGGAGCATGATAGTCTAACTTGTGATATCGATAAATTAAAAACTAAATATCATGATAGTTTAGCTCCATATATAAAATGCCATGATCTAGAATCTCTCCAAAAGGAGAACTTGCTACTTAAGGACACCTTGAAGAAATTCGAGGTTGGTAGCAAATCTTTGAACATGATCCTTACAAATAAGGGTCACGTTCCTAAAAGAAGTGGAATCGGATTTGTGAGAAGTCCTCACCAAAATCCAACCACCTTCATAAAAGGCCCTGTCTTGCATGTTCGGCACCAAAGCAATTGCAACTTTTGTTGTAAATATGGACATAAAACTTATAAATATCCATTCAGGAAAATTAGTCCGAACAAACTAATTTGGGTTCCTTAAGGAACCATGATCAATTCTATGCAATATGGTGAACAAGTTAAATCAGTTTTTAAGGCACCCAAAAGAAAATGAGTACCTAAAAATAATCCCTTCTTATAGAAACATACACCATCACAAGCTAGGAGCAAGAGATGGTATCTAGATAGTGGATGCTCAAGACATATGACTGGAGATCCATCTCATTTCTCTATGCTCACTAGCAAAGAAGAAGGGTACGTCACCTTCGGAGACAACAACCAAGGCAAAATCATTGGCAAGGGAACCATAGGTAACAAATTAAAATTTTCTATTAATGATGTCTTACTAGTTGATGGATTGAAACATAATCTCTTGAGTGTTAGTCAATTATGCGATAAAAGTTATATCGTTAGATTTGAATCAAATGTGTGTATTATTGAAAAACCAAACCATAACATAACTATGATTGCATTAAAACAAAATAATGTCTACGGCATCAACCTTGATAAACTAAGTAATGAAATGTGCTTCTCCGCTTTAAATGATGATGCTTGGCTTTGGCATAGGAGTTTAGGCCATGCAAGCATGAAACTAATATCTAATATCTCATCTAGAGAATTAGTGCGAGGAATTCCTAATATAAAGTTTATTAAGGACAAAGTATGCGATGCATGTCAACTAGGTAAACAAATAAAAACTAGTTTTAAACCAAAAACTCAAATTAGCACCACTAGACCATTGCAATTGATTCATTTGGACTTATTTGGACCAATTGACATGACAAGTCTAGGAGGAAGCAAATATGCGTTTGTAATTGTGGATGACTATACTAGATACACTTGGACCTATTTCTTAGCTCACAAAAGTGATCGTTTCAAGTGTTTCTCTAAATTTTGTAAACTCACTCAAAACGAAAAAGGTTTCATGATTTCTTCAATTCGGAGTGATCACGGTGGCGAATTTCAAAACCGTGACTTTCAAAATTTTTGTGAAGTTAATGGATACAATCACAACTTCTTTACTCCGAGGAATCCCCAACAAAATGGAGTAGTTGAAAGAAAAAATGGAAACCTACAAGAAATGGCAAGAACGATGTTAAATGAACATAGTCTACCCAAGTATTTTTGGGCCGAAGCCGTAAATACGGCTTGCTACATCATGAATAGGGTCCTAATAAGACTATCCCTATCAAAAACTCCCTATGAATTATGGAATAACAAAAAACCAAATATTTCCTATTTTAAAGTTTTCGGTTGTAAATGCTTTATTTTGAATGAAAGGGACGCCTTAGGAAAATTTGATGCTAAATCCGATGAAGGCATCTTTCTTGGTTACTCTTCCGTTTTTAAGGTTTTTCGGGTTTTTAACAAAAGAACCTTAGTAATAGAAGAGTCTATTCATGTAGTTTTTAATGAAATTTCTAATTTAAAGAAAAATGATTTTGATGCTGATCTTGGTTTTGATAATTTGAATTTAAATGAACCCCCTCCTCAAAATAGCAACTTGGATGCACCTTCTTCTGAAATTTCCTTACCCAAGGAATGGAAGTATATAGATGCTCATCCAAAGGAGCTAATTATAGGAGATACATCAAAAGGGGTTCAAACTCGTTCCTCTTTCAAGAATTTTTGTGCTAACGCCGCCTTCCTTTCTCAAATCGAACCTAAATGCATTGACGAGGCCATAAAAGATGATTTTTGGGTTATTGCAATGCAAGAGGAATTGAATCAATTTGAGAGGAATAAGGTATGGAAGCTTATTCCTAGACCTAGTGACCATTTAGTCATTGGTACTAAATGGGTCTTTAGAAATAAGCAAGACGAAAATGGTATCGTGGTTAGAAACAAGGCTAGATTAGTGGCCAAAGGTTTCAACCAAGAAGAATGTATCGATTATGAAGAAACCTTCGCTCCCATAGCTCGATTAGAAGCCATAAGGATGCTCCTTGCCTATGCTAGTAGTAATAATTTTAAACTGTTTCAAATGGATGTTAAAAGTGCTTTCTTGAATGGTTTTATTTCCGAAGAAGTATATATCGAACAACCTCCCGGATTTGAAAATTCTCTTCTTCCTAATCATGTATTCAAATTGACTAAGGCTCTCTATGACTTGAAACAAGCTCCTAGAGCTTGGTATGAAAGGCTTAGTTCTTTTCTTATTTTAAATAATTTTACCAAAGGCAAGGTTGATACTACATTGTTTATTAAACATTTTAAAAATAATTTTCTTATTGTGCAAATTTATGTTGACGATATTATTTTTGGCTCCTCGGATGAATCACTATGTGAATCATTTGCCAAATGTATGAGTCATGAATTTGAAATGAGTTTAATGGGTGAATTAACTTTCTTTTTAGGATTACAAATCAAACAACTTAGTGATGACATATTTCTTAACCAATCTAAATATACATTAGAATTGTTAAAACGATTTAACATGGATAATTCAAAAGCAATAAGCACCCCTATGAGTACTTCGACTAAGTTAGATATGGATGAAAATAGTAAAAATTTTGATCAAAAAACATATAGGGGAATGATAGGTAGTCTACTCTACCTCACCGCGACTAGACCGGATATTATGTTTAGTGTAGGACTTTGTGCTAGGTTTCAATCTAATCCTAAATTATCTCATCTTAAGAGTGTTAAAAGAATATTTGAGTATCTTAAAGGAACTCCAAATTTAGGATTATGATATCCAAAATCTGAAAAATTTGATTTAATAGCTTATGCAGATGCCGATTTTAGCGGATGCAGGATAGATAGAAAAAGTACATCTGGAACATGCCAATTTTTAGGACATGCACTTGTTTCTTGGACTTCCAAGAAACAAAATTCAGTTGCACTATCTACGGCGGAAGCCGAATACATTACTGCAAGTGCATGTTGTGCACAAGTTGTTTGGATGAAAAATACATTAGAAGACTATGGAATTCACTTCAAAAATGTTCCCATAAAATGTGATAATACTAGTGCCATATGCCTCACCAAAAATCCAATTCAGCACTCTAGAACTAAGCACATCGACGTTAGGCATCATTTCATACGCGATCATGTCCTTAACAATAATGTTGTTCTAGAATTCATATGCGATATATTTACAAAAGCTTTGAATGAAGACCAATTTGAATTCATTAGAAGGGAATTAGGTATGTTAAATTGTCCCTAAGAATAAACTTGTTTGAATGGATTTTTCGTAAAGTTTTTCATCCTCTCTCCGTTCCTCGGTGAATTTGATCCTTCTCTTTCGATTCTAAATGAAACGTTAAATTACCTTATCCTATCTTGAGTCAAACACCTCTCCCATCTGATCAAGAATGATTTTATGATATTTTGTGAATCTCGAAATTGATTTTGATGGCTTGATTATGAGTTTCAAGTTGACGATTTGAATTTAAATGAGTCTGTATTCAATTTATGATCTTGACTTATTAGAGTTACTACTTGAAATTTTTTAATCACAATCTCTTCTTTGTACACCTACAATTTTTGTTATTTATAGAAAGAAGAGATTTAATAAAATGGATGAATATTGAATTTTCCTTTAAGATAAACTCTGCGTAGATATTTTAGCACACTTAATTTTGAATGATGAATTTTTGTATGATCAATGCTAAATTCCTGATGTTATTATGTGCTTCAAGTCTCATTCCCTTTTTGTTGATGACAAAGGGGGAGAAGTGATGACTAAGTGATGACTTATACCATTTCGATAGCATGACTTAATGAAAATGTCTTATGCGCATTGATAACATGACTAATATGAATTACAAAAGCTTGTGTGATATGAATGTCTTATATGCCTTGCAAAATCTTTGAGAATATCGAAAGACTGATTGATCATATTGAAAGCATGCCTTATATTTATATCATGAAATTCATGTTGAAAATCTTTATCTCCTGTTGTAGTAAAAATTGTCTCTCATCATACGACTTGAAAAAGATTTTAATCGAAGTTTCATATTTACTATTGCTTAATGAGAATAACGATAAGTTCTACGATTAGAACTTATCGATTTATGCTTGAATTAATTGGATGGAATTCAAGTGTTTTCATCTTCTCATAATATGGCATATAGATAGGGAGAGTTATGTTTAACTCCGTCATCAATTGATTGTCATCATCGAAAAGGGGGAGATTGTTGAATCTCGGATTTTGATGATAAAATCAATTGATGGGTTAATTGATCTAATCTATATTATTGAGTTAAGTGTGCAGGATTAACTATAATAACCAGAAAACACAAAGCAAGAATACTGGAGTCAAGTTCGATAGACATTTAAAAGTCCGAAGAATCGTCAGAGATGCTGCCGGAACCAACCGAGAAGAAATCGGGAACCTGTCGAAATTTTCGGAAGTTCGCCGAAGAGATCGTCGGAGGTTCATGGAGATCACCGAGAAGGCTCGGCTACTCGTTAAAGTCATCAAAAGATCGGGAGCTTGCTGGGAGTCCGTCGGAAGAAGTTCGTCGGAAAGCTCGCCGAAACAAGACTCGACGTTCGCGGTTGAAAACTTGCTTAGGATGTTTTTAGTTATGTAGTTCACTTATAATTAGGATTAGGATTAAGAGAAAATCCTATATCCTGGTTAGGGGCCAATTGGGCCCAAAATTAGACTTGGTTTGGGCTAAATTTGAAGCCCAACCAGTGAACCGAAGGGTCTAGCGGTGGCACCGCCAGACTGGGTGGTTGCACCGCCCAGCACCCGAGAGCCAGGCGGTGGCACCGCCACTGACAGGCGGTGGCACCACCAGCATCGGAAACCAAAGAGAATTTAAATTTTGGAGCCCAAATTTGAATCCTCTTGAGGCCTATAAATACCCCTCAAATCTCAGCTGAGATTACAACTTTTTGAGAAGCAATTGATTGAGAGAAAGGTCTTAGAAAAGTTTTAGCTAGTCTTGTTTTCAATTTGCTAGTGTTCACCTCCTTCTTTCTTGCTGAAAATCTGTAAGAGAGTGAACCGCTTGTAAAAAGTTGTAAGAGGGGTATTTACCCTTCCCCTTCAAGAGATTTGCTAGTGGAAGGTGGGAGCCTCATCGAAGAGGGGCCTCGCAAGTGGATGTAGGTCATTTGACCGAACCACTTTAAAATCGACGTAATCTCTGGTTTGCATTTCTTTACTGCTATTTTCATTACTGCAAACCTTCTTACTTGCTTTATTTCCTCATTACCTTTGCTGCACAACTTTGCGAATACGCCTTCAAGTTAAGCACTTCCGAGTTCGGTTTTTTTATCCTACGAAAGATTTGTGAAAACTGAAGTTTTAATCCGCTGCACTAATTCACCCCCCCCCCTCTTAGTGTCGCTCCGATCCTAACACAACTCTGATATTCTTGGCACAATATCCACTTTTCTTGGCCCGATGCCCGAATCCACGGCCCAAAGCCTTCTGTCGATACGTCGATCGTTCTTCCGGCCCGACGTCTAATCTTCTAACATATTTTCCTCCGGCCCAACATGATTTTTCCTACTTTAATTGTCTTATCCTGATCGAAGCATCCTACGTCACTCAAAATACAGATTAAAACATAAACACTTATCAATTGGTTTCAACATCAAAATTAGAGATTCAACAGAAATTATTGTCAATTTGACTTATACGAGATGTTTGTTCATTATTTTAATCAAAAGTACAAAATATTTCAATAAACATCAAGTATATCATGATAATTTGAGTCATAATTTGATGTTATCATGATTTTAAATAGGCATGGCAAAGTTAGAAATATTTATAAAAAAATATCTTTCATTTTGTGTTAATTTGTTTCCCTCATGTTAAATAACAAAGATAAATTTTAATAATCAATTGTATAAAGGTGTGAACTAAAAAGTCAAACATAATTAAAATCTAAAAATATCTTAAATATTTGTTTTGCTAATATTGACATTACAATCACTTAAATTTCAAGATGAGCAAATTCTAATGCTCTAAGATTATTTTATTATAGGTAACTTATAATGTATTGAGAGTTTCTTTTTATAGAAATGTTTCGACTTGATAAATGCTAGTGACTTGAACTGAGAATTTGTTTATTTAACTAGCGACTACATTATTCATTATCAAAACCTAGTAGCTAATAATATAATTGTACATTATTAGAGTTAGTATTATGTATATTGGTTTGCATTTGTAGAGGAAATTGAAAATCTACCCCTATTACAAGAATTGCACATTTACAATAATAAACTATATAATTAAATAATATCGAAAAAAATATCCATCTTGTTGGAAAATTTCTGCAACATAATGATATAACTTGATTTCATGTGGTAATAGTGATGTCAAAACTTCTTTTCTTATAAACTTGGATGTTTCTATTTCTAGAAATAGAAAGAGAGCATTCTTTGATATAATAATGCTTGTCATGATTATGGACAATCTATAACCGCTCAAAATTGATATTTATAACTTCATTTGATTAATATCAAAGATATCAATAGATCTGATCTCATCCCCAACTATCGCCTCTTTGATAGCAATAGCTAAAAAATAAAAATGATTCATGTTAGTAAAATATTTTGAAAGAATATCTAAATTTTAATAATCATATGATATTATCTAAAATATTGAATAATATATCATAATTAGTTTTAAAAAAAAGCTATCTTGATGGCATTAAAAAAACTAGACAAATTTTCAGAAACCACTTATTTTTATGGTCCATATTGAGGTGAACTTGGTGTTATTAATCAAAAGTTTTAACATCCAAACATGCATAATGCGTGATCGTATATTATTCCAAATATCTTAAGCAAGTTAAACTATATTATTACTAATATAAGATTTTAGCCAACTATTCTAATTCTCAAGATGATGTTGGAGCAATCTCTTTATATGCTAGTGCAAAAAATTAAATTGTTGTTAAAAGAAGGAAGATCGTTAGGCCAATAAGAAGTTGTCTTCGTAACGTGATGGACAAACATTTCATTATTCATAAAAAAAATAAATTTTATATTATTGAAGTAATTTATTGATGGATGAATTATTCATCACAAGAGTGAGGTAATATAAAAATTAGGGTCAATTAAATTTTATGCATAATGTTATATTATTTAAACACTTTTCATGTAAAATGAAATCTTCATTGTATATAGCAACTTCCGTAGTACCTAATAATGTATAAAATGGAAGAAGTGATATGTATAAAAGTTGAATAAAGAATTGTGACATCATACAATTTATAAACTATGCTTGTTATATCCATAAAGTAAATATTTTATAAGAATATTATCAACTTTTGACATGATACTTATAGTTTATATAATACTATTAAGATTTAAATTTAAAAAAACTTAATTCATTAATTTCAAGTGCATAAAAGTAACTAAGAGAGGAATTAAAGTTTACTTTGTGAATTACTAATTAATACCTTAGTAGTTTAATATGTTATGCTTTTCTTGAGATGAAGTATATAAAGCATGATGTAAAACTCTCCACGCATTGAATTCTTTTTTGAAAAGAGACCCAACTTAATTTTTTATGTTGTCAATTTTGTATTCTTGTAATATGTAAAAATCTAAATGTGGATTGAAAATTATCACTATTATAATTTTATATTAGAATAATATCTTGTTCACCTTGTTCAGGAATATAGTTGATGATCCTCTTCGTACAAGTTAAAAATATTAAAATACAGATGTATTGATTGTTATCTTGACTTGTTCAAATCCTTTGTTGATTATTTTATATCAGAAGAATAATATTTTATAATAAACATCTATAATCTCATGATAATTTAAATCAAAAATGATGTTATCAATATTGTATTTATGGATAATAAACCTAAAAATATTTAAAATTATTTATCTTTGCTTTTATGTTAATTCTTTTACTCAAATCCTAAAATAGATAAATTTTAATAATGTATTGTTAAAAGGAGTGAACTAAAAAGTCAAACATATTAAAAATCTAAAATGTCACAATTGTATAAAAATTTTATAAAACTTTAGTTTTGCTTACTCTAAAATTATAACCACTTAAAGTTCAGGATGGGTGTATTTTAATGGTCCAATACTAGTTTATCATGTGCAACTAATATAGTATTTAGAATTTCTTTTTATAGCAATGTTTCAGCTCATTACCAACTAATGACTTGAAATTAAAATTTTTTCATTTAACTATCATGTAAGTTCTTCATCATTAAAATATAAGAGCTAAGAATATTGTTATAATATAATGGAGTGAGGATTTTGTGTGTTGGTCTACTTTTGTAGAGGAAATTGGAACTCTAACTCGCTCTCACGAATTGTCAATTTATGACAATAGACTATATAATTAAATAATATTGAGAAACAATACATTATATTGGAACAATTATATAATATAATGACATGACTATATTTTATGTGGTAATAGTTATATCTAACCTTCTTTTTAAGAGAACATAGAACCGATTGTTATAATATGTTTTTCACGGATTAAAGTTAATATTTGAAATTTCATTTGGGTTATCTTTTCTACAAACTCACATTTAACCATTTCAATTTTATTGATAATATTTGAGAGACATGTATTTTAATAATTTTTAGTTCATCTCGAAGTAAAATAATGACAACGCATAATGTATTACAGTTTATTATTTATGATATTAAGACAATAAGCCTATAGGTGTATAGGGATTATAAAATTATGTAGAGGAGGAATGATCAAAGGTTTTATATCGAATGATTTGTCGTCATCTCCAACTATAGCCTCTTTGTTAGCAATGGCTAAAGAATAAAATTAATTCAATTAATAAATATTTTGAAACAAAATCTAAATTTTAACAAGCATATGAGGCAATAAAAATATTATCGAATATAGCAAAATTAGTAAAAGAAACAAGCTTTTAGATTTGTACGAAAAGAATTGAAGATAACTCTTCACATAACATATTTCCTATATGGTCCACATTTAGTAGAACTTGGTGTTATTTATCATTAGTTTTAATATCAAAACTACAATAATGCTAGATCATACGCTATTTCAAATACTATAAACAAATAAATAATTATTATTACTGACCTAAGATTTTTGCCAACTCTTCTAATGCTGAAGATGATGTTGGAGCAAGCTCATTAGATGCTACCTGGAAAAATTACATTGTCGTTAAGAGGAAAAATACCATCAAGCTAATGAGAAGTTGTCTTAGAAACATGATGGGCCAACACTTTATTATTTGTAAAAAGGATTTACAATATTGAAGTAATATATCTTGATGGATGAATTGTTTAAGAGTGAATTGCTTTAAAGATTAGGTTCAATTAAATGTTATACATAATGTTTTAGTTTTCTGAATCTGGCCATGGTCGTTTAGAAACTAAAATCATCATTGTATATTGTAGCTTTCTTTGTATACAATAACATATCTCATGGTAGAAGGGAAATGTATATAAATTAAATAAAGAATTATGATCATATACACTATGCATGTTATATTTATGAATTAAATATTTTATAAAAATAATGTCATCTTTTAACATAATACTTATACTTTATGTAACAATCTAAGATTGTGGTATGGCATGTTAAAAAAAATCTATTCCATATCCTTCAAGTGCATAAATATAATTGAGAGAGGAATAAACATCTCTTTTGTAAATTGGCTAGTAATCCTTTAGTCATCCAATACTTTATGCTCTTTTTGTGATCAATTACATGAGGCATGGTTCTAAACTTCATACATAGAAATTTTATTTGAAAATAGAACTAACTTAATTTTTTTGACGATCAACTTTCTTGTAATTTCTAAAAATCTAAACATGGTGCAAAAATTCTCACTCTTAGAAATTATAATTTGAATAATATCTAGTTCACCTTCTTCATGAACCTAGTTGATAATCTTCTTCGTACAAGTTAAAAATATCAAAATGTGGATGAAATTATTGTCAATTTGACTTATTAGAGATTTTTGTTCATTATTTTAATCAAAAGCACAAAACTTTTCAATAAACATCAAGTATATTATGATAATTTGAGTCATAATATGATGTTATCTTAATTTTAAACAATAATGGCAAAGTTAAAAATATTTGTAAAAAAATATCTTTCATTTTGTGTTAATTTGTTTCCCTCATGCTAAATAACAAAGATGAATTTTAATAATCAATTGTATAAAGGTGTGAACTAAAAAGTCAAACATAATCAAAATCTAAGAAGACAAATTTGATATTTTATAAAGATATCTTAAATATTTGTTTTGCCAACATTGACATTACAATCACTTAAATTTCAAGATGAGCAAATTCTAGTACTCTAAGATTATTTTATTTAGGTAACTTATAATGTATTGAGAGTTTCTTTTTATAGAAATGTTTCGAATTAGTAAATGCTAGTGACTTGAACTGAGAATTTGTTCGTTTAACTAGCGACTACGTTATTCATTATCAAAACCTAGTAGCTAATAATATAATTGTACTTTAATAGGGTTAGTGTTCTGTACATTGGTTTGCATTTGTAGAGAAAATTGAAAATCTACCCCTATTACAAGAATTGCACATTTACAATAATAAACTATATAATTGAATAATATCGAAAAAATATCCATCTTGTTGGAAAATTTCTGCAACATAATGATATAACTTGATTTCATGTGGTAATAGTGATGTCAAAACTTCTTTTCTTATAAACTTGGATGTTTCTATTTCTAGAAAAAGAAAGAGAGCATTCTTTGATATAATAATACTTATCATGATTATGGACAATCTATAACTGCTCAAAATTGATATTTATAATTTCATTTGGGTCATTTTTTTCTCAAGTTGACATCTAGCCATATCAATTTTATCGATAGTATTAGAGACTTTTATTTTATCATTTTTTATTCATCACATATTATGATAATGATAATGCATAATGCATTAAAATTTATTTTTTTTGATATTAGAAAACATTAGCTCAAGGAGATGTAAGGTGTATTGGATTATAAAGGGGAGGTATGATTAAAGGTTTAATATCAATAGATCTGATCTCATCCCTGACTATTGCCTATTTGATAGCAATGGCTAAAAATAAAAATAATTCATGTTATTAAAATATTTTAAAAGAATATCTAAATTTTAATAATCATATGATATTATCTAAAATGTTGAATAATATAGCATAATTAGTTTTTTTAAAAAAAGCTATTTTGATGGTATTAAAAAAATAGATAAATTTTCACAAACCTCTTATTTTTATGGTCTACATTGAGGTGAACTTGGTGTTATTAATCATAAGTTTTAACATCGAAACATACATAATGTGTGATCGTATACTATTCCAAATATCTTAAGCAAGTAGAACTATTTTATTACTAATATAAGATTTTAGCCAACTATTCTAATTCTCAAGATGATGTTGGAACAATCTCTTTATATACTAGTGCAAAAAATTACATTGTCATTAAAAGAAGGAAGATTGTTAGGCCAATAAGAAGTTGTCTTCGAAACGTGATGGACTAACATTTAAAAAAAATAAATTTTATATTATTAAAGTAATGTGTAGATGGATGAATTATTCATCACAAGAGTGAGGTAATATAAAGATTAGTGTCAATTGAATTTTATGCATAAGGCTATATTATTTTAACACTTTTCATATAAACCGAAATCTTCATTGTATATAGCAACTTCCGTAGTATCTAATATTGTATAAAATGGAAGAAGTGAAATGTATAAAAGTTGAATAAAGAATCATGACAACATACAATTATAAACTATGCTTGTTATATCCATAAAGTAAATATTTTATAAGAATATTATCATCTTTTGACATGATACTTATAGTTTATATAACAATATTAAGATTTAAATTTAAAATGAAATTATTTCATATCTTTCAAGGGCATAAAAGTAACTAAGAGAGGAATTTAAGTTTACTTTGTGAATTACTAATTAATAACTTAGTAGTTTAATATGTTATGCTCTTCTTGAGATGAAGTATATAAAGCATGGTGTAAAACTCTTCAGGCATACAATTCTTATTCGAAAAGAGACCTAACTTAATTTTTTATGTTGTCAATTTAGTATTATTGTAATATGTAAAAATCTAAATATGGATTTAAAATTCTCACTATTATAATATTATATTTGAATAATATCTTGTTCACCTTGTTCAAGAATATAGTTGATGATCCTCTTCGTACAAGTTAAAAATATTAAAATACGGATGTATTGATTGTCAATATGACTTGTTCGAGTCCTTTATTGATTATTTTATATCAGAAGAATAATATTTTATAATAAACATCTATTATCTCATGATAATTTAAATCATAATATATTGTTATCAATATTGTATTTATGGATAATAAACATGACAATATATGTAATTATTTATCTTTGCTTTTATGTTAATTCTTTTATTCAAATCCTAAAAATGATAAATTTTAATAATGTATTGTTAAAAAGAGTGAACTAAAAAGTCAAACATATTAAAAATCTAAAATGTCACAATTGTATAAAAATTTTACAAAACTTTAGTTCTGCCTACTCTAATTATAACCACTTAAAGTTGAGGATGAGTATATTTTAATGGTCCAATGCTAGTTTATCATGAACAACTAATAAGGTATTTATACTTTCTTTTTATAGCAATGTTTCAACTCATTACCAACTAGTGACTTGAAATTAAATTTTTTTCATTTTACTATCATATAAGTTATTCATCATTAAAATATAAGTGCTTAGAATATTATTATAATATAATAGAGTTAGGATTTTGTGTGTTGGTCTACTTTTGTAGTGGAAATTGGAACTCTAACCGGCTTTCACGAATTGTCAATTTATGGCAATAGATTATATAATTAAATAATATTGAGAAACAATACATTATATTGGAACAATTATGTAATATAATGACATGACTATATTTTATGTGGTAATAGTTATATCCAACCTTCTTTTCAAAAAAATATAGAACCGATTGTTATAATAATGTTTTTCACGGATGAAAGTTAATATTTGAAATTTCATTTGAGTTATCTTTGTAAGAAATCATTGAAGCCAACTTCTGTTTCTAAATCATTATAATGGAAACACAATAAAACTGATGCGGAAACAAAATAGCGTACCTCCAGCTATTATTGTTAAGAATTTCTACAGAGGTTTCTTCTTGAACTTTGGCACTTCTCGGCTCAGAACTCTTGCTTTAGATGGTGTAAAAAAGCCTTTTTGCTTCAAAGAGATGATTGAGCCCGAGGACCAAAATCCTCATATATATAGATGTTCTTCCATCAAGAACATTTATCATCACCAACTCATAACGTTCAAGAATTAATTCAAATTTGTAACGTTTGGACCATAATGAAGAACTTTAATGATATTAAATATTTAATTTAATAATAACGGTTTCATATATAATGAATAAAAAACTAAAATCATTTAAACCATACTAAATGAAGAAATTCATGATAATGAATTATGAATCTTAATGAGAACGGTTATATTATTATTAAATATAATATTTAATAATAACGGTTACATTCTCCCACTTGGTTCATACATTTAGCTTAATAATTTGAATTAATCTTTCTTGAACAACTTTCTTAAGAAATAAATACATGAATCATGGTGATAAGTCCTCTAAGAGCGAGTATTATCATCCATGTATCACGATATATTTAGTTTCTTAATATTAATGTGGTAATATTACTTAATGAATAAACCTTATGTTTATTCTTGGTCCAGTAACAATATATTTTCTTAAAATAATGTGCACATGAATGAGAAAATATCGTAATATATAAGAGTTTCAATATCATTATAAAGTGGAACCAAGTCCCATTTTCTTTATATGATCCTTGAATTTCAGATGTGGCATGCCTTTAGTCAAAGAATCAGCAATCATTAAATAAGTGCTAATATGCTCAATGACCACTTTCTTTTCTTTTACATGTTCTCGGCTAAATGCTTAATATCGATGTGTTTACTTCGACTTCGACTTTTATTATTTTTAGCCATAAAGACAGCAACTGAATTATCACAGAAAATTCTTAATGGCCTAAAATAAAATCCATGATTCTAAGCCCAGAAATGAAACTCTTAAGCCATACACCATGTGAAGTAGCCTCAAAACAAGAGACAAACTCATCTTCCATGGTAGAAGTAGCAATCAAGGTATGCTTAGTGCTTCTCCAAGAAATAGCTCCACCAGCCATCATAAAAATATATCCTGATACTGATTTACGAGAATCAACACAATCGGCGAAGTCTTAATCTGAGTAACCAATCACATCCAGATTATTTATATGTCTATACATAAGCATGTAATCTTTGGTTCTTTGTAGATATCTCATCACTTTCTTTGCAGCTCTCCAATGGTCCATACCTGGATTACTCTGATATCGACCTAACATCCCCACAATAAATACAATACCAGGTCTAGTACAGACCTGAGCATACATAAGACTTCCTACGGTAGAAGCATATGGGATGTTTTTTATTGATTCCCTTTCAAAGTTATTCTTTGGGCATTGGTTCAAATTGAACCTATCACCTTTCATAATGGGAGCAACACTTGGTGAACAATCCTTCATCCGAAATCTTTCTAAAAGTTTATCGATATAAGTTTCTTGTGATAGACCTAAAATGCCTCGAGGTCTATCTCTATAGATTTTAATGCCAATGACATAAGATGCTTCACCCATATCCTTCATTTCAAAATTTTTAGAAAGGAATTGTTTCACCTCATGCAGCAAACCCTTATCGTTGGTTGCAAGCAAAATATCATCTACGTATAAAATAAGGAAACATATTTTACTCCTACTAACCTTCTGGTATATACATTGATCCATGAGATTTTCAACAAATCCAAATGAAAAAATTACTTCATAGAATTTAAAATACCATTGGCGAGAGGCTTGTTTTAAACTGTATATAGACTTCTTAAGCTTGTAAACCAAGTGCTCACCAACACTAGAGGAGAAACCTTCATTGAGAAATATTTAGTTTCATATAAACCTCTTCCTCTAGATCTCCATTAAGAAATATCATTTTCACATCCATTTGTTGCAACTCAAGGTCAAAATGAGCAACTAATGCCAAAATAATACGTAGAGAATCTTTCTTAGATACAAGAGAACACGTCTCTGTATAATCAATTCCCTCTTTTTGAGTAAATCCCTTTACAACAAGTTTTGTCTTGTATCTCTCAATGTTGCCTAATGAATCTTTCTTAGTTTTAAAGACCTATTTGCAACCAATAGCCTTTGCTTCATTAGGCAACTCTATAAGATCCCAGACTCCATTACTCATCATGGAATTCATCTCTTCTTTCATATCATCATGCCACAAATTTGATTCTTTGCAACTCATGGCTTGTGAAAATGTTTCAGGATCATTTTTGGCTCTAATATTATAGTCAGATTCTTATAGCTATACAACATAATCACTAGGGATTGTTGATCTTTTATTTCTAGTAGATCTTCTTAATGATGTACCAATGTTTCCCTGAGGAACTTGTGGTTCATCTGGTTGTTCAGGAGCTTGTTGTAATTCCTGAACTGCTTGATCTATTAGAATATTATCAATAACTTATGGAATTTCAATAATTAATTGTTCAGCACTAGTTTGTACTTGAGGAGTGCTATAAACTATAATTAATCTATCATTTAATGTGGAAGGTTGAGATTTTGTATGATCATGTGCGGAAACTATGTTCTTGAAATGATCGCTCCCACTAATCACATCATCCTCAAGAAATTTAGCGTTTCTTGATTCCACAATCCTAGTTGTGTGAGATGGACAATAGGACCTATAACCTTTAGAATTTTCGGCATATGCAATGAAATATCCACTAATAATCCTCGGGTCCAGTTTCTTCTCTTGTGGATTATATATCTTAACTTCAGACGGATATCCCCAAACGCGCATATGTCGCAAACTCGGTTTCCAACCTTTCCATAATTCAAATGGTGTCTTTTGGGCAACCTTGGTTGGAACTCGGTTTAATATATATATAGCCGTCTTTAGTGCTTCAGTCCACAAGAACTTAGGAAGATTGGAGTTACTAAGCATACTCCGCACCATGTCTAATAATGTTCGGTTTCTTCTTTCTGCAACACCATTCTGGTTTGGAGAACCAGGCATAGTGTATTGGGCAACTATCCCATGTTCTTGAAGAAACTTAGCAAAAGGACTAGGTGCTTGTCCATTTTCAGTATATCTACCATAATATTCTCCACCCCTATCTGATCTCACAATTTTAATTTGCTTACCACATTGGTTCTCAACTTCAACCTTAAAGACTTTGAAAGCATTCAATGCTTTATTTTTGTTATAAAGCAAATATATATACATATATCGTGAGTAATCATCTATAAAGGAGATGAAGTATTTCTGACCATGTATGTCCATGTCTGGACAACATATATCAGTATGAATTATCTCTAATAAGTCTGAACTTCTATTAGCACCCTTTTCAGACTTATTGGTATGCTTTTCCTTAATACAGTCCACACAAGTCTTAAAATTAGTAAAATCAAGAGTACTAAGTACCCCATCTTTAACTAATCTTTTAATTCTCTTTATGGAGATATGTCCTAATCTCTGATGCCATAATATAGAGGAGTCCTCATTAATATTACACCTTTTAATGCCAGCGTGAACATGCATTGAACTTTGAGTATTATCATTTTGTAATAAAATATGGTAAAGACCATTAAACAATACTATTCCCAACACAATCAGAATTATATAATAAACGAAATTATGTATCTTTAAAATTAAAGGAATGCCCAAATGGTACGAGTCTGAAAACAGAAATTAAGTTTCGTGAGAAACTTGGTACATAAAAGGTCCTTTCTAATTTTAAAACAAAACCACTACTTAAAGTTACAATGCATGTTCCAATTGCCTCCACATGTGAGCCCATTTTATTTCCTTATAAGATGCTTTGCTCACTTCCCACTGGCTTCCTTAGGTTTTGCATACCCTGCAAAGAGTTTGCAATATAGATTATTGATCCAGAGTCAATCCACCAGGTGTTAGTATTAACATTGACCATATTAGATTCATAACACACAAACGAGGTTAACTTACCTTTCTTTTCAAGCCATTATTAGAATTTTGTACATTCCTTCTTCATGTATCCCTTTCTTTTACAAAAGAAACATCTTGCTTCTTTCCTGATATCAGCTTGGGATGGTATTTTACCTTTTCCCTACTGATAAGCTTTCTGATTGGCTTGATGTTTGTCAGTTTTGTTCTTCCCGTGAGTGGTTACTACTAATGCACTCTCACCCAATTCCATCACTAGCCTCTCTTCTTCTTGAACACACATGATCATTAATTCATTGATTGACCATTTGTCCTTATATGTATTGTATGAAATTTTAAAAGGGCCATATTGAGGTGGAAGGGTGTTCAAAATATAGTGCACTAGGAAGGATTCTGACATATTAACCTCGAGTTTCTTAAGTTGAGCTGCAATATCTCACATTTGCATTATGTGCTCATGCACACCCTTTATGTTGGTAAGTCTAAGGGATGAAATTTTTATTATAAGGGTACTTTCTAGTGCCTTATCCGAAGTGACGAATTGTTCGTCGATAGCTTTTAGCAAGTCTGGGACATTTTCATGCTGGTCAACAGAACCACGTATGCTAGCAGTCATCTTAGTTTTGATAAACATCACGCTGAGCCGATTGGATCGCTCCCATCACTCATATAATGTGATCTCAGTTGGAATGCTAGTATTAGTGACTATTGGTGGTTCGTCTTTCCTAATAGCATAATCAATATTCATCCATCCTAAATGGAGGAGAACTCTCTCCTTCTATATCTTATAGTTATCTCCATTAAGTTCGGGAATATCACATCGAATATCAGATAAATTAACAGTTTGAGAAACTGTATAAAATCAAACATGCTTATGTCAAAATTTAAAATTTAATAGTTACATGTTTTACCAATATGAAAAATACCAAAAAATATGAATCTCATGACATAAAAATTGCTTGTGGGCTAAATTCTTAATTCAAATATATTCAAATGGTCTTTATGATAAAACTATCAAATTATATTCTAATTCAAAATCCCTATGGGTAAATTATGAAAATAATATGATATTTTATCCTGATATATTAAATATAATAAAATATCTTGTGGGATAACAATTATTATATGAAATATAATAAGTCATAATATGATGTCTAATTACTTATGTGATCCTTATTTTAACTTTATATATAATTTTAATTAATTAAGGATGCTATGGCTAATTCTTAATTAATTAAGATTATATAGATCACTAGACATTTTGAACATAAAAAATTGACTCATAAGCATAATTTTATATAACTAAATATGCATACATAATATGAGCATTTTACCGAGTAGAATGTTGAAAATGATATTTATTCATGATTTCCAACAAAATATATCAAGAAGTTTCTAAGAAGAAACCAAAATCAAATTATTTTAATGACATAAAAATAAAAACTATTTCATATCAAGAGGTCAATAGGCTTTGTTACTAAATGTAAGAAATTATTGAAGCCAACTTGTATTTCTAAATCATTATAATGGAAACACAATAAAACTGACGCGGAAACAAAATAGCGTACCTCCAGCCATTGTTATCAAGAATATCTGCAAAGGTTTCTTCTTGAACTTTGGCACTTCTCGGCTCAGAATTCTCGTTTTAGATGGTGTATGAAAGTCTTTTTGCTTCAAAGATATGATTGAGCCCGAGGACCAAAATCCTCATATATATATATATATGTTCTCCCATCAAGAACATTTATCATCACCAACTCATAACGTTCAAGAATTAATTCAAATTTGTAACGTTTGGACCATAATGAAGAACTTTAATGATATTAAATATTTAATTTAATAATAACGATTTCATGTATAATGAATAAAAAACTAAAATCATTTAAACCAAACTAAATGAAGAAATTCATAATAATGAATTATGAATCTTAATAAGAACGATTACATTATTATTAAATACAATATTTAATAATAACGGTTACAATCTTTTCTACAAACTCACATTTTATCATTTCAATTTTATCGATAATATTTGAGAGATATATATTTTAATAATTTTTAGTCCATCTCGAAGTAAAATAATGACAATGCATAATGCATTACAGTTTATTGTTTATGAAATTAAGACAATGAGCCTATAGGTGTATAAGGACTACAAGATTATGTAGAACAGGAATGATAAAAGGTTTTATATCGAATGATTTGATGTCATCTCCAACTATAACCTCTTTGACATCAATGGCTAAAGAACAAAATTAATTCAGTTAGTAAAATATTTTTAAACAAGATCTAAATTTTAACAAGCATATGAAGCAATAAAAACTATTGTCGAATATAGTAAAATTAGTAAAAGAAACAAGCTTTTAGATTTGCATGAAAAGAATTGAAGATAACTCTTTACGTAACATATTTCCTATATGATCCACATTTAGTAGAACTTGGTGTTATGTATCATTAGTTTTAATATCAAAACTACAATAATGCTAGATCATACGCTATTTCAAATACTATAAATAAATAAATTATTATTATTATTGACCTAAGATTTTTGCCAACTCTTCTAATGCTGAAGATGATGTTGGAGCAAGCTCATCATATGCTACCGGGAAAAATTACATTGTTGTTAAGAGGAGGAAGACCATCAGGCTAATGAGAAGTTGTCTTAGAAACACGATGGGCCAACACTTGATTATTTATAAAAAAAATTATAATATTGAATTAATATATTTTGATGGATGAATTGTTCATCACAAGAGTAAGTTGCTTTAAAGATTAGGATCAATTAAACATTATACATAAGGTTTTAGTTTTTTGAAACAGACCATGGTCATCTAGAAACTGAAATTATCATTGTATATTGTAACTTTCTTTGTATGCAATAACATATCTCATAGTAGAAGGGAAATGTATATAAATTAAATAAAGAATTATGACCTTATACACTATGCTTGTTATATTTATTAATTAAATTTTTTATAGAAATAATGTCATATTTTAATATAATGCTTATACTTTATGTAATAATCTAAGATTGTTGTATGGTAAGTTGAAAAAAATCTATTCCATATCCTTCAAATGCATAAATATAATTGAGAGGGGAATAAGCATCTCTTTTGTAAATTGGCTAGTAATCCTTTAGTCATCCAATACTTTATGCTCTTTTTATGATCAATTACACGAGGCATGGTTCTAAACTTCACACATAGAAATCTTATTTGAAAATAGAACTAACTTAATTTTTTTGACGATCAACTTTCTTGTAATTTCTGAAAATCTAAACATGGTGCAAAAATTCTTACTCTTAGAGATTATGATATGAATAATATCTAGTTCACCTTCTTCATGAACCTAGTTGATGATCTTTTTTGTACAAGTTAAAAATATCAAAATGTGGATGAACTTATTGTCAATTTGACTTATTGGAGATGTTTGTTCATTATTTTATATCAAAAGCACAAAACATTTCAATAAACATCAAGTATATCATGATAATTTGAGTCATAATATGATGTTATCATGATTTTAAACAAGCATGGTAAAGTTAGAAATATTTATAAAAAAATATCTTTCATTTTGTGTTAATTTGTTTCCCTCATGCTAAATAACAAAATTGAATTTTAATAATCAATTGTATAAAGGTGTGAAATAAAAAGTCAAACATAATCAAAATCTAAGAAGATAAATTTGATATTTTATTAAAATATCTTAAATATTTATTTTGCTAATATTGACATTACAATCACTTAAATTTTAAGATGAGCAAATTCTAATGCTCTAAGATTATTTTATTATGGGTAACTTATAATGTATTGAGAGTTTCTTTTAATAGAAATGTTTCGACTTGGAATGGGTGTGTTTTGAGGTATAGGTGGCTATGTTTTTTTGAAGAAAAACTGCAGCAACGTGGTGATCCTTGCAGCAGCAAAAAGGAGGAGAAAAAGACAGAAATCCAATGAGAAAGAAAGGGAAGAAAATAATGACAATGCGGAGAGACTGTTCTTAATCATCTAGTAGTGTTCTCATCTCAGGTTAGATCAAATCTATAGTAGATTCTTACTGTAATTACTTGGGGAGACTTAGGGAGGATTTAGATATTATGCATAGTGACGTGATCCTTGTATCTCAGTTATTCTCTTGTGATTGTTGCTAGAGTTTTGGGCAAGAGATTGAGATTTGTATATTTATTATTATTATAGTGGATTATCTCTACTTTGCCTCGTGGTTTTTACCCTTCACATTGAAGGGATTTTTCCACGTATATCTTGGTGTTCTATTTGATTTTGATTTCATTTAATTCCACTGCGTATTATGGTCTTCTAGTACTTATTCATATACAAAGGTTATTCCACATTATATCCCATCAAATAGTATTAGAGCAGGATTTTGGTGATTTAATTTTGTATTTGAACATGGAGGCCAATAATGTTTCTCGTATGATTAGTTTGAATGGAAACAATTGGATGATATAGAAACCAAGTATGGAAGATCTCTTGTATTTCAAAGATTTGTATGAACCTTTGTAGGGGGATAGTGCAAAACTCATAACTATAACAGATGATGAATGAAGGAGGTTAGATCGAAAAATAATTGGGTTTATTCGACGATTGCTTGATGATAGTGTCTTTCACCATGTTTCTACTAAAGTTTCTGCATATTCTCTTTGGCAAAAGTTGGAAAGTCTCTATGAAATAAAAACAGTTGGCAACAAAGCTTTTTTTATCAGAAAACTTGTGAACCTAAAATATAGAGAGGGTGCTTCTATTGCTGAGCATTTGAATGAAATACAGAGTATTACTAACCAGTTATCCTCTATGAAAATGTCTCTTGATGATGAGTTGCATGCATTATTACTTCTTAGTTCATTACTAGAAAGTTGGGAGACACTAGTGGTTTCCCTCAATAATTCTACGCCAGATAGTGTTGTTGAGTTAAGTAACAAATAGTTTGTTAAATGAGGAGTTGAGAAGAAAGAGTTCAGCAACATCTCAGAATGATTCACAGTTACTTATCTCAGCGAACAGAGGAAGGTTAAAGTCTAGAAGCAGTTCACGCATGAGTAGGAGCAAGTCAAGATCAAGAAAAGATATTGTTTGTTATAACTGTGGTAAGAAAGGACATTACAAGAATCAATGTAAGCAACCTAAGAAGAGCAAGAAAAAGGGAAAAGAAGTGGAGTCTATAGAGTTAAAAGATAATATTACAACTACAGTACAGGGTGGTGACTATTTGATTTCGTCTCCTTCTGATGATATTTTTTCTTATGTGTTAGGATCTTGAGTGGGTGATTGACATAGGTGCTTCTTATCATGCTATACCACAGAGGGAGTTTTTTGCTATCTATAAGTTTGAAAATTTTGATATTGTCAAGATGGGTAACTATGGTACAGCAGACATTGTTGGCAAGGGTGATATACATTTAAAGACCAACCTTGGCCGTAATTTGGTACTTAAGGATGTGAGGCATATGGTTGACTTGAGACTGAATTTAATTTAAGTTGAAAAACTTGATGATGAAGACTGTGATAGCAGATTTTACAAAGGGCAATGGAAGCTCAATAAAGGTTCCCTTGTTATAGCTAATGGAAAGAAATGTCATACTTTGTACAGATTGCAGGCTAAAGCTTGTGGTGAGCAGTTAAATGCTACATAGAAAGACTTCAACATGGAGTTGTGGCATAGGCGATTGGGACACGTGAGTGAGAAGGGACTGCAAGCTCTTTCCAAGAGAGAGGTATTACCAGATCTCAAAGGTATACATTTGAACCCTTGTATTGATTGTTTGGCTAGTAAACAACATAGAGTTTCATTTGCTAGTCCTGCTTTGTCTAGAAAAATGCATACCTTAGACCGTGTTTATACAGATGTATGTGGTCCTTTGAGGACAAAAACTCCCGGTAGATCTATTGATGTTCTTGGTATAAGTTGTGTACTTTATTTTGTCACATTTATAGATGATTTTTCTAGAAAAGTTTGGGCCTATGCTTTCAAGACCAAAGATCAAGTTATTAATGTCTTCAAAAAGTTTCATACTAGGGTTAAAAGGGAGACAGAAAGGCAATTGAAATGCATAATATCATATAATAGTGATGAGTATACAGGATTATTTAATAATTATTATAAGTCACATGGGATCCAACATGAGATGACAGTTCTTGGTACACCTCAGCATAATGCAATTGCAGAGAGGATGAACCGCACTATCATAGAAAAGATCATATGTATGCTTTCATAGGCTAAGCTACCTAAAAGGTTTTGGGATAAGGCTTTGAGGACTGCAGTTGATGTGATCAACTTATCACCATGTACAGCCCTAGATGGTGATGTTGCATAGCATGTATGGTCAGGGAAAGATGTTTCCTACAAGCATTTGAGAGTATTTGGTTGTCGTGCATTTGCACATATTTCAAACAATGAGAGGTCCAAGCTGGAAGGTAAGACTAAAGAATGTATTTTTCTTGGCTACTCATATGATCATTTTGGTTACAAGCTTTGGGATCCAAAAAAGCAAATAGTGTTTAGAAGCAGAGATGTGGTCTTCTTTAAGGATCAAACCTTTGAGGATTTGAAGAAGAAGGCACCAGCCATGACTTCTGCAGAAGGATTAGTATATTGTGACCCAATTGCTCCTCTAGTATAACAGGGTGATGGGGGAGATGTGCAGAAAAAGGAGAAAGAAAGGGAAGAAAACAAGAACAACGCGAAGAGACTATTCTCAATTATCCAACTGTGTTCTCATCTCAAGTTAGATCAAATCTATAGTAGATTCTTACTGTGATTACTTGGGGAGAATTAGGGAGGATTTAGATATTGTGCATAGTGACGTGATCCTTGTATCTCAGTTATTCTCTTGTGATTATTGCTAGGGTTTTGGGCAAGAGATTGAGATTTGTATATTCATTATTAGTATAGTGGATTATCTCTACTTTGCCCCGTGGTTTTTACTCTTTACATTGAAAGGATTTTTCCACATATATCTTAGTATTCTATTTGATTATGATTTCATTTAATTCTACTACGTATTATGGTCTTCTAGTACTTGTTCATATACAAAGCTTATTCCACATTATATCACATCAACTGGTATTAGAGTAGGGTTTTGGTGATTTAATTTTGTATTTGAACATGGAGGCCAATAATGTTTCTCGCATGATTAGTTTGAATGAAAACAATTGGATGATATGGAAACCAAGAATTGGAAGATCTCTTGTATTGCAAAGATTTGTATAAACCTTTACAGGAGGATAGTGCAAAACCCATAACTATAACAGATGATGAGTGAAAGAGGTTAGATCGAAAAATAATTGGGTTTATTCGACAATGGCTTGATGAAAGTGTCTTTCACCATGTTTCTACTAAAATTTCTGTATATTCTCTTTGGAAAAAGTTAGAAAGTCTCTATGAAAGAAAAACAGTTGGCAATAAAGCTTTTTTGATCAGAAAACTTGTGAACCTAAAATATAGAGAGGGTGCTTCTATTGCTGAGCATTTAAATGAAATGCAAAGTATTACTAACCAGTTATCCTCTATGAAAATGTCTCTTGATGATGAGTTGCAGGCATTATTACTTCTCAGTTCATTAATAGAAAGTTGGGAGACACTGGTGGTTTCCCTCAGTAATTCTACTCCAGATAGTGTTGTCACTATGAGTTGAGTAACAAACAGTTTATTAAATGAAGAGTTGAGAAGAAAGAGTTCAGCAACATCTCAGAATGACTCACAGTTACTTATCTCAGCGAATAGAGGAAGGTCAAAATCTAAAAGCAGTTCACGCATGAGTAGGAGCAAGTCAAGATCAAGAAAAGATATTATTTGCTATAACTGTGGTAAGAAAGGATATTACAAGAACCAATGTAAGCAACCTAAGAAGAGCAAGAAAAAGGAAAAAGAAGTGGATTCTATAGAATTAAAAGATAATATTACAACTACAATGCAGGGTGATGATTATTTGATTTTGTCTCCTTTTGATGATATTTTTTCTTTTATGTCAGGATCTTGAGTGGGTGATTGACATAGGTGCTTCTTATCATGCTACATTATAGAGGGAGTTTTTTGCTACCTATAAGTTTAAAAATTTTGATATTCTCAAGATGGGTAACTATGGTACAGTAGACATTGTTGGCAAGGGTGATATACATTTAAAGACCAACCTTGACCGTAATTTGGTACTTAAGGATGTGAGGCATATGGTTGACTTGAGACTGAATTTAATTTAAGTTGAAAAACTAGATGATGAAGACTGTGATAGTAGATTTTACAAAGGGCAATGGAAGCTCAGTAAAGTTTCCCTTGTTATAGCTAGTGGATAGAAATGTCATACTTTGTACAGATTGCAGGCTAAAGCTTGTGGTGAGCAGTTAAATGCTACATAGAAAGACTTCAACATGGAGTTGTGGCATAGGCGATTGGGACACGTGAGTGAGAAGGGACTGCAAGCTCTTTCCAAGAGAGAGGTATTACCAGATCTCAAAGGTATACATTTGAACCCCTGTATTGATTGTTTGGCTAGTAAACAACATAGAGTTTCATTTGCTAGTCCTGCTTTGTCTATAAAAATGCATACCTTAGACCGTGTTTATACAGATGTATGTGGTCATTTGAGGACAAAAACTCCCGGTAGATCTATTGATGTTCTTGGTATAAGTTGTGTACTTTATTTTGTCACATTTATAGATGATTTTTCTAGAAAAGTTTGGGCCTATGCTTTCAAGACCAAAGATCAAGTTATTAATGTCTTCAAAGAGTTTCATACTAGGGTTAAAAGGGAGACAGAAAGGCAATTGAAATACATAATATCATATAATAGTGATGTGTATACAAGATTATTTAATAATTATTATAAGTCACATGGGATCCAACATGAGATGACAGTTCTTGGTACACATCAGCATAATGCAATTGCAGAGAGGATGAACCGCACCATCATAGAAAAGATCAGATGTATGCTTTCACAGGCCAAGCTACCTAAAAGGTTTTGGGATGAGGCTTTGAGGACTGCAGTTGATGTGATCAACTTATCACCATGTACAGCCCTAGATGGTGATGTTGCATAGCATGTATGGTCAGGGAAAGATGTTTCCTACAAGCATTTGAGAGTATTTGGTTGTCGTGCATTTGCACATATTTCAAACAATGAGAGGTCCAAGCTGGAAGGTAAGACTAAAGAATGTATTTTTCTTGGCTACTCACATGATCATTTTGGATACAAGCTTTGGGATCCAAAAAAGCAAATGGTGTTTAGAAGCAGAGATGTGGTCTTCTTTAAGGATCAAACCTTTGAGGATTTGAAGAAGAAGGCACCAGCCATGACTTCTGCAGAAGGATTAGTATATTGTGACCCAATTGCTCCTCTAGTATAACAGGGTGATGGGGGAGATGTGCAGAAAAAGGAGAAAGAAAGGGAAGAAAACAAGGACAACGCGAAGAGACTATTCTCAATTATCCAACTGTGTTCTCATCTCAAGTTAGATCAAATCTATAGTAGATTCTTACTGTGATTACTTGGGGAGAATTAGGGAGGATTTAGATATTGTGCATAGTGACGTGATCCTTGTATCTCAGTTATTCTCTTGTGATTATTGCTAGGGTTTTGGGCAAGAGATTGAGATTTGTATATTCATTATTATTATAGTGGATTATCTCTACTTTGCCCCGTGGTTTTTACTCTTTACATTGAAGGGATTTTTCCACATATATCTTAGTATTCTATTTGATTATGTTTTCATTTAATTCTACTACGTATTATGGTCTTCTAGTACTTGTTCATATACAAAGCTTATTCCACATTATATCCCATCAACTGGTATTAGAGTAGGGTTTTGGTGATTTAATTTTGTATTTGAACATGGAGGCCAATAATGTTTCTCGCATGATTAGTTTGAATGAAAACAATTGGATGATATGGAAACCAAGAATGGAAGATCTCTTGTATTGCAAAGATTTGTATGAACCTTTACAGGAGAATAGTGCAAAACCCATAACTATAACAGATAATGAGTGAAAGAGGTTAGATCGAAAAATAATTGGGTTTATTCGACAATGGCTTGATGAAAGTGTCTTTCACCATGTTTCTACTAAAATTTCTCTATATTCTCTTTGGAAAAAGTTAGAAAGTCTCTATGAAAGAAAAACAGTTGGCAACAAAGCTTTTTTTATCAGAAAACTTGTGAATCTAAAATATAGAGAGGGTGCTTCTTTTGCTGAGCATTTAAATGAAATGCAGAGTATTACTAACCAGTTATCCTCTATGAAAATGTCTCTTGATGATGAGTTGCAGGCATTATTACTTCTCAGTTCATTAATAGAAAATTGGGAGACACTGGTGGTTTCACTCAGTAATTCTACTCCAGATAGTGTTGTCACTATGAGTTGAGTAACAAACAGTTTATTAAATGAAGAGTTGAGAAGAAAGAGTTCAGCAACATCTCAGAATGACTCAGTTACTTATCTCAGCGAATAGAGGAAGGTCAAAGTCTAAAAGCAGTTCACGCATGAGTAGGAGCAAGTCAAGATCAAGAAAAGATATTATTTGCTATAACTGTGGTAAGAAAGGATATTACAAGAACCAATGTAAGCAACCTAAGAAGAGCAAGAAAAAGGAAAAAGAAGTGGATTCTATAGAGTTAAAAGATAATATTACAACTACAGTGCAGGGTGATGATTATTTGATTTTGTCTCCTTTTGATGATATTTTTTCTTTTATGTCAGGATCTTGAGTGGGTGATTGACATAGGTGCTTCTTATCATGCTACACTATAGAGGGAGTTTCTTGCTACCCATAAGTTTGAAAATTTTGATATTGTCAAGATGGGTAACTATAGTACAGCAGACATTGTTGGCAAGGGTGATATCCATTTAAAGACCAACTTTGGCTACAATTTGTTGCTTAAGGATGTGAGGCATATAGTTGACTTGAGACTGAATTTAATTTAAGTTGAAAGACTAGATGATGAAGACTATGATAGTAGATTTTACAAAGGGCAATGGAAGCTCAGTTAGTGTTCCCTTGTTATAGCTAGTGGAAAGAAATGTCATACTTTGTACAGATTGCATGCTAAAGCTTGTGGTGAGCAGTTAAATGCTACAGAGAAAGACTTCAACATAGAGTTGTGGCATAGGCGATTAGGACATATGAGTGAGAAAGGACTGCAAGCTCTTTCCAAGAGAGAGGTATTACCAGATCTCAGAGGTATACATTTAAACACTTATATTGATTGTTTGGCTAGTAAACAACATAGAGTTTCATTTGCTAGTCCTGCTTTGTCTAGAAAAATGCATACCTTAGATCATGTTTATACAGATGTATGTTGTCCTTTGAGGAAAAAACTCCCGGTGGATCTGTTGATGTTCTTGGTATAAGTGGTGCACTTTATTTTGTCACATTTATAGATGATTTTTCTAGAAAAGTTTGGGCCTATGCTTTGAAGACCAAAGATCCGGTTATTAATATTTTCAAAGAGTTTCATGCTAGGGTTGAAAGGGATCAGGTTATTAATATCTTCAAAGAGTTTCTTGCTAGGGTTGAAAGGGAGATATAAAGGCAATTGAAATGCATAAGATCAGATAATGGTGATGAGTATACAAGATTATTTAATAATTATTGTAAGTCATATGGGATCCAACATGAGATGACAGTTCTTGATACACCTCAGCATAATGCAATTGCAGAGAGGATGAACCGCATCATCAAAGAAAAGATCAGATGTATGCTTTCACAGGTCAAGGTACCCAAAAGGTTTTGGGATGAGGCTTTGAGGACTACAGTTGATGTGATCAACTTATCACCATGTATAGCCCTAGATGGTGATGTTGCAGAGCATGTATGGTCAGGGAAAGATGTTTCCTACAAGCATTTGAGAGTGTTTGGTTGTCATGCATTTGCACATATTCCAAACAATGAGAGGTCCAAGCTGGATGGTAAGACTAAAGAATGTATTTTTCTTGGCTACTCACATGATCATTTTGGTTACAAGCTTTGGGATCCAAAAAAACAAAAGGTGTTTAGAAGTAGAGATATGGTCTTCTTTGAGGATCAAACCTTTGAGGATTTGAAGAAGAAGACACTAGCCATGTCTTCTATAGAAGGATTAGTATATTGTGACCCAATTACTCCTCCAGTATATCAGGGTGATGGGGGAGATGTGCAGGAAGATGATGTAGAGCCTGATGTTAATCTACCTGCAAGATATGTTGAGCAAGAAGAAATTAGAGAGCAACTTTCCGTAGAGCCTCAGTTGAGAAGATCTTCTAGACAACGTCAACCTTTCAGAAGATACTCTACAGATGAGTATATGATGCTTACTGATGCAGGTGAACCAGAGAGTTACCAGGAAGCAATTGAAAGTGAGTAGAAAGAGAAGTGGTTAGTTGCTATGTAGGAAGAAATGGATGCTCTTCAGAAGAACCACACTTATGATTTGGTGCTACTACCAAATGGAATGAAGGCCTTGAAGAACAAATGGGTTTTCAGGTTGAAGACTCAAGAATATTGTTCTCAACCAAAGTACAAAGCTAGATTGGTTGTGAAAGGCTTTGGTCAAAAGAAAGGTATTGACTTTGAAGAGATTTTTTATCCTATTGTTAAAATGTCTTCTATTCGTGTTGCTCTTGGTATTGCTGCTAGACAGGACTCGGAGGTTGAGCAGTTAGATGTGAAGACAGCTTTTCTTCATGGGGATTTGGAGAAGGAGATTTATATGGAGCAACCAGAAAGCTTCAAAGTCAAAGGTAAAGAGAACTTTGTTTGCAAATTGAAGAAGAGCTTGTATAGGCTAAAGCAAGCTCCAGTGGTACAGAAAGTTTGATTCATTTATGACAGAAAATAGATACAAAAGAATGGCTTCAGATCATTATGTGTACATCAAATGGTTTAATGAGAATTTTATTATTCTCTTACTTTATGTTGATTACATACTTATTCTTGGGAAAGATATGTCTACAATTGACGGGTTGAAGAAGGAACTGAGTAAGTCTTTTGCAATGAAGGATATGGGGCCAGCAAAGCAAATACTGGGCATGTAGATTTCCCGTGATAAGAAAAACAAGAAGATTTGGTTGTCACAGGAGAAATACATCGAGAAGGTATTGGAAAGATTCGGTATGAGCAATGCAAAACTAGTTGGTTCTCCTCTTGCGGGTCACTTCAAGTTGTGCTCAGAACAGAGTTCGTCAAGTGATGAGGAGAATGAGAAAATGCAAAAGGTTCCTTATACTTCAGCAGTTGGAAGTTTAATGTATTCAATGGTATGTACGAGGCCAGACATCGTATATGCAGTAGGTGTTACTAGCAGATTTTTTGCAAATCCAAGCAAAGAGCACTGGGCAGTAGTGAAGTGGATTTTTAGATATCTCAAAGGGAGCTCTAAGATTTGTTTAAGTTTTGGAGGTGGACCACCTGTGTTGACAGATTACATAGATGTAGATATGGTAAGAGATATAGATACGAGGAAGTCCACTTCAGGTTATATACTTATTTTTGCAAGGGGAGCTGTGTCATGGTAATCCAGGTTGCAAATGTGTATTGCTCTCTCCACCATAGAAGTAGAATATATTGCTGCTACAGAGGTATGTAAAGAAATGTTATAGATAAAAGAATTCTTACAAGAATTGGGGCTGAAACAGAAAAATTATGTTATGCATTATGATAGTCAGAGTACCATCTATTTGTGTAAGAACCCAATGTTTCATTCCAAGTCAAAGCATATAAATGTCAGATACTACTGGATTCGAAATGTATTTGAAGAGAAGTAGTTGCAGCTTCAGAAAATTCACACGGATGACAACGGAGCAGACATGTTGACATAGACTTTACCAAAAGAAAGACAGGAGATATGCCGACAATTGGTCGGCATGGCTTCACATTAAGGAGTCATGGGACAGGCTCCCTTATGGGCTAAAGGGAGAGGTTGTTAGGCTGACAGCTTATAGTGGGTTCAGCCCATGGTGGGCTTTATCAGCTCATAGCCCACACCCCTTTAACCTAACCCTAGATCAATATAAGGGGGGTATGGTGGCTACGTTTTGAGGTGTAGGTGGTTGTGTGTTTGGGAGAAAAACTACAGCAACGTGGTGATCCTTGCAGTAGCAAAAAGGAGGAGAAAAAGATAAAAATCCAAGGAGAAAGAAAATGAAGAAAACAAGGACAACGCGAAGAGACTATTCTTAATCATCCAAGAGTGTTCTCATCTCAGGTTAGATCAAATCTATAGTAGATTCTTACTGTGATTACTTGGGGAGAATTAGGGAAGATTTAGATATTGTACATAGTGACATGATCCTTGTATCCTAGTTATTCTCTTGTGATTGATGCTAGGGTTCTGGGTAAGAGATTGAGATTTATATATTCATTATTATTATAGTAGATTATCTCTAGTTTGCCCCGTAATTTTTACCCTTCACATTAAAGAGGTTTTTCCACGTATATCTTGGTGTTCTATTTTATTGTGATTTCATTTAATTCCACTGCGTATTAGGTCTTCTAATACTTGTTCATATACAAAGGTTATTCCACTTTATATCCTATCATATTCTTCCGATGGAGATAGATGATCCGAGAAGTTGACGAGTGCTCTTCCTTTGGCCATTTGTTGATGTTGGCGAACATAGTGTAGAGCTTCTACGGATAAACTGAGTCGTCGGAGCTTGTAACAGTGTTCCTCTATAGATATGAATGATTTTGTTCTTCGATAGTACATCTTTTGTTTAACTATACACCCCACACATACAAAAAAAGTTCAATATTTATGGTCAGTCTTGCGGTGGCCTCAACTTCCTATGTAAAGTGAAATATCTAAGTATCTTCTCTCCTTCCAAATAAGACAACTAATGTTAATCATCAACTCAAAATTAAATTTTTTTTTTTTATTTTTCTCTTTAGATTAAGCCAAGTGATAAGTCTATCCTTTTGGGTCTGAGTGAGTGAGAGCTAAAAAAAACAATGATTTTGTCTTTATAGACTTCAAAATATACTTTTTTAAGAATAGAAGATGATTTTGATTGTGATGAGATCTCGGCTCTTCTTTAATCGAGGGTATTGATTAATATATGATATATAATTTTAATCTCATATCAGTAGTTATGATCTATCTTCTGAGATTATACAAAGAGTAAGATGATGCAAACCAACTGAGATAATTGTTTACTGATATGTTTACTTCCACGTTGGTTTTGATCAATCCTTTAGGGTCCATCTCAAAATGATAAAATTATAGAGGAACCCACCACCTTACTAATAATTCCTCTTAAACACTCATATTTAGATTGATAAAAAGATTTTGTTAAAAATATAACTTAAAATATAAAAAAAAATTTATTAAAGAAATCTAATCACAGCCGCTCAATCAATCCTTTGTAACCCATTTGATGCTCTTTCTCTATCAGCTGATAAGGGGAGACCACACCCTTATTTATATTATAGATACATATCAGGACTCATAATCTTATCTAGAGTATATATCTTAGATTAATTAAACTCTTCTCTAAAGAGTCTCAAATTATTTAAATTATTAATATTATCTTAACACTCTCCAATAATGTTAATGTCTCTTATTATAAATTTATCCCTTTAGAATAAAAAAAAAACTTCTCTAATAGTAAAGATTTTTCTCTTTCTTGAACTTCTTATGCTTCGAGCATCTTTGATAGATCGAATTCTTGGAGTGATAATCATAAATTTGTTAGAAAAAATTTCTTCGTTCGAAACTATTGCTTGAACGTCGACTCGATCTATCAACACATCTTTTTGAAAAATATAAAATTTTCATCCTTGATCTCTCTAAATCAATTTTGTGTATTGCTTCTTTTTCAAAATGAATATGTTCAATTTAGGCAAACTTATATTTTCTTAAAACTTTCAACCAAAGATCATACATTTCTTATTGTAGCTTCTTCTGAAGAACTGCTTGCTAATCTCAATACTCATAAAAATTTCTTCAAAAATATTAAGATTTGACATTGAAGTTGAATATCATATATTATTTATATTCAAATTTGATTCAATATTAGTATTAAATTTTAATTAAATAGAAATTCTAAGAGGATTCAATGCTAATTAAAAACTACATCCAATGTTGTGATATCATGATCTTCATGAGTATAAGTAAGACCAATAAAAAAAACTTCTGATCAAAATGTGAAAATATCGAAAACTTCTTTTTTTTAATCTAGTCATATGATGATTTATGTCTTTACAAACATTAAATAGTTTAAATTTATCATCATATTTTAGCTTGATCATAAAATCTTATTTGTTTGGTGCATCATTAATAAATTGACATATAAAAAGTAATTTTCAGATTTATCATCTTCCCTTACAAAATTAGCTTATTGATGTTGTTTTTTTAAATAGTAAAATCCTTCAATATAACAATACTCTTTAAAATAATAACACTAAATATTTTTATTATAATAAGCTTGTTTTATTGTTACATTCGATATGTTTCTTTTAAGTCGAATCATCATATTCATAGTGCCTTTGATTGTCTAATTTACCTCTTGCACCACAGCCATAACATTATCTTTGGTCATTAAAATTATGGTCGCTTTATTTTTCTGTATTACTACTTTCTTTTCCTACCTCCTTCTAAATATTTGACTTACTTGAGAAGATATGCCCAATATTAGTATTTTGAGATCTATTAAATCTATCCCTATCTGGTTATTTCTTTAATAACCAAGCAATTTACTAACATGTAAGTTAGATATTTTGATTCTTTAATAACAGTAACTATATGATCAGATTTATTTAAGAGATTTCTTCAAAATTTTCTTAATATTTTTTTGATTAGAAATTAGTTTCTCATATCTTCTTATGTGATTCCTCACATCCTACTCCCCCTATTAAAATCTAAAAATATATGAGATATTTATAGAAGACACAAACCTTAATTGTTAGAGTTTCCATCCTTGTGGAATTAGGATTCTTTATCCTTCGAGAACATTAGCTTTAAGAATTCTAAAATATTTATCAATCCTAATAATATCTATATGATGAAGAGATAATACTTTTTTGTTAGGGGTATTCAAATAAGTTCAAACCGAGCTATTAAGGGTTTAACTAAATCAAATCATTTTTCTGGTTTGGTTTGGTTTGATTAAAATAAGGTAATTCAAATCGAAACTAATTCATAGCTAACTAATCAAATTGATTCAAAACTGATTAATCCTATTTGATTAACTAGTTTATAATTTTAAGTAATTTTTTTATAAAAAAATTAAATAAATCGATTTAATTCAATTGAATCAAATAATCTTAATCTAATTGATGACATGATAAAATTTATGAAATTAAGCCATGTCATTTAAAAAGTAGATTTTTGGATCAATTTGATTAATTAATTTGAACCAATTATGAGCTTAAGACAGTGAACTCAATCGGATTGATATCTTTTAAATAAAAATCGATTCAGTCTAAACGGATTAACTAACCAACAAAAGATATCCTAAACTAGAACTATTTATAGTCTTCAAGATCAAACCATGGAAGAATTCAATTCAATTCAATTTTTTTAATTCTATTTGAATATCTCTAACTTTTGTTTTATGTTTTTATCATCTTTGTCACTACTTTTGAGTCTCTAATCACCTTATCTTTAGATTCTAATATTATTTATTAAAAATTAAAATAAAAAATGATAAAAAAAATGAAGCACAAATGAAAGAGTCAGAATAATTTAAGACATAAAAAATTTCATTAAAATTACAACCCTCAACTTATTTTCTTTTCTCTCTCTCTCTCTCTCTCTCATCCACAAGGAGACCACATCCTTTTTAACAGTCTATACTCATTTAAATCATTAATAATATCTTAACCGACTCCATAAGCTAAATATGAATTCACCAAGTAAATCATCTTAAATCAATGAGATATAAATTCTTGAAATCCAATATCAACAATTCATATTATTTATTATGTTAATAATCTTATCGAGAATATATAAACTCAAAATATAAATTCTTTGTTTTTTTTTATCTTTAGAATAAACCAAGTAATTACTTTCTCAGTGTTGAGAGAACCCAGAATCTCATGATTGATATAAAGCAGCAGCTTTTTATCCTTGGATTCCTATTCTTTACCATCCTGTGTGATGTGCATTTCCCTTCCTGCACAGGATTGCATCATAGGCATCATTTTGCTGTCAGCCTTTTGCAGTTTGACTGCTGACCAACACCTTCAGCGAGAGGTCACAGAGTTCATTCGGAAGAACTTAAGGTTAAATAAAGAGTTTGAATATTGATTTATGATGATGTATATAGAAGAACTATTTAAAAACTAATTTGATATATTTTTTTTTTATATCCAAAAGATTATTGATCTTTATCAAAGAATGAAGATTAAAAATGAAATCAAATATATTTCAAATTATTTTAAGGATAATGATATAATAGAATATAATATATAACAAGTGTGAGGACAGAAAGAGCACTTGCCATCCTTCCATTAGTTGGAATACAGAAAGGCAAAATTCCACTCCCACCATAAAACAAAAGGCAAAAGAACCACACTCCTCTCGCAACCAAGTCTCTCCGGCCGGACAAGCTTAGGGAGGGAGCAAGATGTTCCTCAACAAGCTCCATATTTCCAGCCTCCTCCTCGTCTTGACCATCCTCTGCCCTCGTACCACCGGGCAATTACCCAAAGCTGCCTCCTTTATCTACGCCGGTTGCTCCCCATCCAAGTATGATCCCAACTCCCCCTTCCAGAACAACCTCGCCCCCGTCCTCACGTCCATCGTGTCCGGCGCCTCGCAGGCCTCCTACAGCAGCTACAAGTCCGGTGACGACTCCAGCGGCGCGGCTGCCTACGGCCTCTACCAGTGCCGGAACGACTTGAACGCCGGCGACTGCTCCGCCTGCGTTCAGAGCGCGGTCGGCCAGCTCAACCTGGTCTGCGCCGCCTCCTTCGCGGCCTCGCTGCAGCTGGACGGCTGCTTCGTGCGGTACAGCAACGAGGACTTCCTGGGGAAGCCGGACACGACCATGGTGTACCGCAAGTGCAGCACGAGCACGAGCAACGACGGGGAGTTCTTTCGGCGGCGGGACGACGTGCTGGCCGACCTCCAGACCGGGGTGAGCTTCCGGGTGAGCAGCTCCGGCACCGTGCAAGGGTACGTGCAGTGCCTGGGCGATCTGAGCGCCGCCGACTGCTCGGCGTGCCTGGCGCAGGCGGTGGGGCAGCTGAAGAACGCGTGCGGGTCGGCACTCGCGGCGGACGTCTACTTGGCTCAGTGCTTCGCCAGATACTGGGCTTCCGGCCATTACTTGCCGTCCTCTGCAGGTCTACAGCTGATCCTTCTTCTATTTACATGCAGCCGTGCACTGTTTCGTCTGTTCTAGTTCTTTTTTAACTCTCTATGCTTTCTGGGTGGATAGATAACTCAGAGGATGACATTGGAAGGACTGTGGCAATTATTGTGGGCATACTGGCAGGACTGGCTCTCATCGTAGTCTTTCTTTCTTTTCTCAGGAAAACATGCAAGTTCTCTGTCTCTCTCCTACCTCCCTTCCCCTGCTACTGTGCACCTTTTGATCCTTGAGTTCTCGCGCTAAAGGAATATGTTCTTCCTACACGCAGGTTAGCCACCATCCGGTTCTCGCAAGTGGCAGCGTGCCAATATTCTCGATGCCGAGTCCTTTTTTAGCACTCATCTCGGGCACGCAAGAAAACAGAGAGAGAGAGAGAGAGAGAGAGAGAGAGAGAGAGAGAGAGAGCTTCTGTTTCCAGTACTATCATCAGGCTTGTTAGCTAACACAAACAAACATGTCCCTGTTTTACTCATGACCTGTAAAACATTTTTATCTTTGCTACCAAAGGAATAGCGGAACAGGAATTCTTGATTGGTGTTTTCTTTCTTAATGTTCCATCACTTCACGAGGCCAATTTCTCGATTACTTTCAACAAGACTTGATGTGAAGATTAAAGTTGTCTTTTGGAGAGATTTGAAGGGTTTTTATCTTATATAGAGTTGATAAGATTGCATAGTTCTATCTTACAAAACTGAATCATATTATATAATATGATAAGATAAGATAATTTTATGGTAGTTCGAGGTGTCATCCTGTAGCTTGTAATGATATCGAGATGTACAAAGACACCTGCGATTCCACTTGATGAATTGATTAAGTTTAATTGTTTGGATTAGTATAGTAATGGTACATACAAGAATATTATTATAGCTTCTATGTAAGTACCAACTGGGAAATTAGTTGTTTTTTCTTTTTGTTTTTGTAGATTATTTTTAATAAGATATATAGACAAATTGATAAGATGAATTTCTTCGCTTCCACGTTCACTTTAAGGAAAAATGGCAAGTCAAAGAGACAAAAGAAAAATAATAATAATTTTTTTAAGATAAAAAAAATATTATCTGATAATAAGAACTCTGTGAGCTTATATATTTAGATCTTTCTCATGGTGTGAGGTGAGTCTGATTTAGAATTCTCAAGATATAAATGTTAATGGATAAATAGTTAGAGAGCATAGTGGATACCTATATTATAACTTTTGGATGTTTTGAACTCTTAAGACTACAAATAATTGTTATGACAAAATAGTATTACATTTGTTTTATGTTACATTTTGTTACTCATAGGCTTTCACCACATGTTTTATGTAGATGTAGAGTAGTGCTGTTCGACATCTATGTCGGCATCAACATAGATACAAAGAAATGAAAGAGTCGTTCGACGAGATGTGATGCCGGAACTGACATGGCAACATGGGGGAGTGACAAGAGCTTTGACGACCTCAGATTTGGGTCGAGATTGGGATCTGCCCAACGGGTCAACGACACCACCCGCCTCCATGAGGAGCACGTCATCGATCTCATCGTTGCCCGCCTCGTGTCGCTCGATATTTATGTCGGCATTGATGCTGTTAGGAACAAGTCGGCACTAAGAGGGGGAGGGGTGAATTAGTGTAGCGGATAAAATTACGTCGGTTCAAAAATCTTCGTATAATAAAAACTGATTTTTGAAAAGATGTTAACTTGAAACACGTTTGTAAGAGTGTGCAACTAAAGTAATTAGGAAGTATGACAATTTACAATAAATGTAAATATCAAAGTATAAATGCAAACCGGATTTTACAATGGTTCGATCATCGTGACCTACATCCACTCCCCTGATTCCTCTTCTGTCGAGGCTATCAGCATCTACTAACGATCTTCCTTCAATGGGCGAAAATCAACTACCCTTACAACTTGATTCTCCTTTTGACAGGTTCAAGAGAGAACCTTTACAACTCCTTTTTATAAAGTTTCCCTCGTACTCTCCCTTAGAATGATCTCTAAACTTTAGGAGGAGAGACTTTATACTTTATAAGGGTTTTCAACTTTAGAAACATAGAGTTTTTGTTTACTTTTCTTTTTATTCCATGCAGGAATAGCTAAGATATTTATATACCCCAAATGGCTTCAAAACTTGGAGTCAAAATTCAAATCTTCGAAATTTCGATATATGGGTGGTATCATTGCCTGCACTAGGTGGTACCATCACCCAGTCTAGCGGTACTACCGCTTGGGTGTCTGGATGGTACTACCACCCAGACTGGCAGTACCACCGCCTGATAGTCTCGGAAACTGAGTCTAGGCGGTACCACCGCCTATCACAGTCTCGGAGTCTATACCATGACGGTTCCACCTGTTGGGTCACCGTTTAGGCCTTTTCACTTAGCCCAACACAGCCCAAACTTGGGCCCAATTGATCCTTAATTGAGTTGATCTAATTACATTCTAAACCAACTCAATTAGACTCTAAACTAACTTAATCTAGATATAATTGATTACAAGCGAATCCTATAATGGATAAATAGTTATAGAGCATAATGGATACCTATATTAGAACTTTTGGATGTTTGAACTCTAAAGACTACAAATAATTGTTATGACAAAATAGTATTACATTTGTTTTATGTTACATTTTGTTACTCATAGGCTTCCACCACATGTTTTATGTTCTTATCGTCGTTGTAGTTGTCGAACGACGAAATGATCACTTGGCATATGTATCAAAGTCGTTGTAGATGTAGAGTAATGCCGCTCAACATCTACGTAAGCTTCAACATAGATGCAAAGCAGTGAAAGAGTCGTTCGGCGAGATGTGATGCCGAAACTAACATGGCAGCGTGGAGGAGTGACAGGAGTTCTAACGACCCCAGATTTAGGTCGAGGTTGGGATCTGCCCAACGGGTCAACGACATCACCCGCCTCCATGAGGAGCACGTCATCGACCTCATCATCGCCTGCCTCATGCCGCTTAACATTTGTGTCGGCATTGATGATGTTAGGAACAAGTCGGCACTAATAGGGGAGAGTGAATTAGTATAGCGGATAAAATTACGTTGATTCAAAAATCTCCATATGATAAAAACTAATTTTAGAAAAGATGTTAACTTGAAACACGTTCGTAAGAGTGTGCAACTAAAGTAATTAAGAAATATGATAATTTGTAATAAATGTAAATATCAAAGCATAAATGCAAACCGAATTTTATAGTGGTTCGATCGTCGTGACCTACATCCACTCCCCTGATTCCTCTTCCATTGAGGCCATTGGCATCTACTAACGATCTTCCTTCAATAGGCAAAGATCAACTACCCTTACAACTTAATTCTCCTTTTAACAGGTTTAGGAGAGAACTTTTACAACCCCTTTCTACAAAGTTTCCCTCATACTCTCCCTTAGAATGATCTCTAAACTTTAGGAGGAGGGACTCTACACTTTACAAGGGTTTTCAACTTTAGAAACATAGAGTTTTTATTTACTTTTCTTTTTATTCCATGCAAGAATAGCTAGGGTATTTATATACCCCAAATGGCTTCAAAACTTGGAGCCAAAATTCAAATCCCCGAGATTTCGATGTACGGGCGATACCACTGCCTGCACTGGGCGGTACCACCACCCAATCTGGCGATATTACTGCTTGGGAGATTGTGTTTGGACGGTACCACCACCCAGACTAGCGGTACACTGCCTAACAGTCTCGGAGACTGAGTCTAGGCGGTACCACGGCCTAACACAGTCTCAGAGACTATGCCACGACGGTTCCACATGTTGGGTCACTGTTTAGGCCTTTTCACTTGGCCCAACACGGCCTAAACTTGGGCCCAATTGGCCCTTAATTGAGTTGGTCTAATTACATTCTAAACCGACTCAATTAGACTCTAAACTAACTTAATTTAGACATAATCGATTATAAACGAATCATATGTTGTCCGATATGTCATTGGTACTTCCGGCGCTTCGTTAGATCTTTCAGCGTTTCGTCCTCTCCTTCGGCGTATTATCTAATCAGTATGTTGTCTTCTCACAACATCTAATCTCCTTGGTGCAATGTTCGATCTTCTTGGCCCGATGCCTAAATTCATGGACCGAAACCTTCTGTCAACACGTCGACCGATCCTCCGGCCCGACGTCCAATCTTCTGACATGTTTGCTCCAACCCAACGTCTGATTCCTCCTGCTTTAATCGATTTGCCTCTTCTGATTGAAGCTATTCCTACGTCACTTAAATGCACATTAGATAAATAATATAAATTAGTTTCATCATCAAAATTCGAGATTCAATAATCTCCCCCTTTTTTATTATGACAACCAATTGATGATGGAGTTAACCTTCTATCAATATGTCATATTGATAGAATCTTGAATTCAAGTTGAATTCAAGTCAAAGCAATCATGATTTACATCATATGCAATACATCGTATACATCATCATAATAAAATCATAAGTATTACATTCATCATATGCATGATCATTATTATATGTATCATCATGGTATCATTATATGCATGATCATTATTATAAGTATCATCATGGTATCAAAATATCAAAGTATATTATATCCTACCATACATGATTCAACTCATCATCACATCTTCTCCCCGTTTCTCATTAATAAAAAGGAGAAATGTATCTAGTACGTTTTTTTATATATAATTTCAAACCATTATATAATTTTAAGTTTTTGAAAAATCATATATCATCGCATAATTTCATCATTGCATATATCATTATACAAGCTAGCAAGTTTTTTATAAAATTTTTACATCTTTTGATATATGCAAGACAGCATGTTTTTGCATTTACTTGAAATGTGCAAGCTACCATTTTTGTATTTCTAGCAATTCTTTTCTCTATATAATTTGCAAGCTAGCATTTTTACGTTTCTAGCAATTCTTTCTCTATGCAAATTACAAGCTAGCAAATTTAGTAAGTTTTACATAATTTTGGAATATGCAAGCTAACAAATTTTACACATATGAAAGTTGATAAAATTTTTGTATCTTTTGAGATGAGCAAGCTTTTTGCTTCTCTTTATGATGTGTAAATTAGTAACTTTTTCCTTTTTCTTGAAGTATGCAAGCTAGCAAACTCTCATTAAATATGCAAGATAGCATGTTTTTCTCTTTAGAAGTATAATTTTTTACTTCCTTTGCAAAGTGCAATCTAGTAAAATTTTATATCATTTTACAATATACAAGCTAGCAATTTCGCAAGTGTTACTTCTCTTTGAAGTACGAAGGTTAGCAAGTTTTTGAAAAAGAATACAATATAGCAAGCTAGCAAGATTTGCTCCCCCTACGTCATTGTCAAATAGAAGGGAAGAATATAATATTATAATTCTTTTCCCTTTTAGCAAATAATAAAAAGAGATATGGGAGTTCAAAAATAAGGTATTAATTCATAGAAAAATCTCATGTTAAGAAATCAAGAGAAGGTTTATGATTCGATTGAAAAAATCTTATTTAGATTCAAATCATCAAATCATCAAAATAGTAAGAGATTCAAAATGACAGTAATTGATTTATCAGTCTCTCGAAATACTAGCGATTTTCTTTCTCCCCTTTGTGATCATAAATAAGAAAGAAAAAGAGGGGAATAATACATAACAAAACTCATATCAAGATGTCAAGTAGCATATCATGGGTTACTAGAATAAGTTTCTTTTTTAGTGAATAGCAAAAAGGATTGTAGGAGAAAGATCTCAATTCATGCATATAAAATCTTCAATCATAAAAAACTTTCAAGTTGTAATCATAAGAATAATCATGATTCCTTTAGATAATTTTTCTCTTTAGACGATAAGATCATACGAGAACAAAATGAATCATATAAAATATATCTTATGTCGTAAACACGAATAAATCAAGTATTTAGTTAAATATGAAAATAAATTATCAAATCCAAAATGATCATCAAAATCACTTTGCAAGAGATTCATTAAAAGTAACATAAATAGATTCATTAATATCGCTTTGAAAGATCGATAAAGTAGAGAGAAAAAAAATTTTCAAGGAGAAGGCTTTCCTCTTTTTAGTGTTTCAATTCATATGATTGATTTCATATAAGCATGCTCAAATTTTTATGTCAAATAAAAACATGCATCGACGTTTAAAACCAAAAAAGAACTTTCCTTATGATAAGTTCAATAAGCCATACATCGCAAAGATCAACATGCATAATTTCAAAATATGAAATCATTAAGCATGATTTTAAACCTCTTAACATTTTCATTAAAACATCAAGAATGATTTCATTGAACATAAGGCATCTTCAATCAAAATTGAAAAACAATATAGAAATCAACATGATACACTAGATTAATCATGTTAGGTGTATAAACATTAGATTTATATCTAACATTTTGTTATATTTTCATAAAATATATAATTGTTATTATCATTTTCAAAACTACTAGCATGATCCCAATTATTAACAATTTACATATAATTTTTCTAAACTAATTTTAAAATAACTAATGAAATACATCAAGTAATTTCAAAATAAACCGAAGGGGTTTTGGTTACCTCGTCATCGAAAGTCGTTAAGGCATAGTTTGCCACATCGCCTTTGTTGATTTGTTCTTCATCTTCGGATGAACTCGATTCGTTCTAAGCCATCTTAAGTGCTCTCTTCTTTTTTGACAACTTCATTTTAAGTTCATTTTTATTCTTTAATTCTTGTTTAATGAACCTTTTAAATTTTATAGTGAGAAGTTCGAGTTCATCATCACTCGAGATTTCGCTCGAGTGGTCTTCATTTGTTTTAAGTGTCAAATCCTTCCTGTTCTTTGGAAAGTTGTTCTCATGTTCATCAAGTTCATCATGTACCTTGCATGTCATTTCACAGGTCATTAATGACCCGATAAGTTTTTCAAGAGGGAAATAGTTCAAGTTTTTTTATTCTTGAATAATCGTTACTTTCGGATCTCAATTTTTAGAAAGTGATCGCAAAACTTTATTCACAAGTTCAAGATTCAAAAAACTTTTACCAAGAGCTTTTAGACTATTGACGACATCCGTAAAATGGGTGTACATGTCTCCAATAGTCTCACTTGGTTCCATACGAAATAATTCAAAATCAAACATCAAAATATTTATTTTAGAGTCTTTAACTCTACTAGTGCCTTCATATGTGATTTCGAGTGTGTTCCAAATGTCAAAAGCTATTTTGCAAGTAGAAACTCAATTGAATTTATTTTTATCGAAGGCGCAAAATAGAGCATTCATAGCTCTAGCATTTAAAGAAAAAATTTTCTTCTCCAAATCATTCCATTCATTCATTGGAGTAGAAGACTTTTGAAATATGTTTTCAAAGATATTCCATAAGTTAAAATATATAAAAAGTAAGAAAATTCTCATTCGAGTTTTCCAATAAATATAGTCCATCCTATTGAACATAGGAGAACAAATGATACAAAAACCTTTTTAAAATCCGAAAAGAGCTATTTCTCTTGGGTGTTAAACCAAATGAGAAATAATGTGGCTCTGATACTAACTGTTAGGAATGAGTCGGCAATAAGAGGGGGGCAGGGGTGAATTAGTGCAACGGATAAAATTATGTCGGTTCGAAAATCTTCGTATGATAAAATCCAATTTCGAAAAAGATGTTAACAAAACACATTCATAAGAGTGTGCAGCTAAAGTAATTAGGAAGTATGACAGTTTGCAATAAATGTAAATAGCAAAGTATAAATGTAAACCAAATTTTATAATAGTTCGGTCATCATGACCTACATCCACTCCGCCGATTCCTCTTCTTTCGAGGCCACCGGCATCCACTAACGATCTTCCTTCAATAGGCGAAGATCAACTACCCTTACAACTTGATTCTCCTTCTGACAAGTCCAACAGAGAACCTTTACAACCCCTTTTTTATAAAGCTTCCCTCACACTCCTCCTTAGAATGATCTCTAAACTTTAGAACGAGGGACTCTATACTTTTCAAGGGTTTTCAACTTTAGAAACATAGAGTTTTTATTTATTTTTCTTTCTATTCCATGCAGGAATAGCTGGGGTACCGCTCAGACTCAATCTCCGAGACTGTCAGGTAGTGGTACCGCTAGTCTGGGTGGTGGTACCGTCTAGACACAATCTCCCAAGCGGTAGCACCGCCTGCACTAGGTGGTACCACCACCCAGTCTGGCGATGCTACCACTTGAGAGACTATGTCTAGACAGTACCACCACCCAGACTGGCGGTACCACTGCCTGATAGTCTCGGAGACTAAGTCTGGGCGGTACCACTGCTTGACACAGTCTCGGATACTATGCCATGACAGTTCCACCTATTAGGTCACTGTTTGGGCCTTTTCGCTTAGCCCAACATAGCCCAAACTTGGGCCCAATTGGCCCTTAATTGAGTTAGTCTAATTACATTCTAAACCGACTCAATTAGACTCTAAACTAACTTGATCTAGATATAATCGATTATAAGCAAATCCTATATTGTCTGGTATGTCATTGGTTCTTCCGGTGCTTCGTCCGATCCTTCGGCGCATCATCCTTTCCTTTGGTGTATTACCCAATCAGTATGTTGTCTTCTCGCAACATCTGATCTCCTTGGCACAATGTATGATCTTCTTAGCCCAATGCCTAAATTCATGAACCGAAGCCTTTTGCCAACACGTCAATCGATCCTCCGGCCCGACGTCCAATCTTCTAACATATTTGCTCCGGTCCAACGTCTGATTCCTCCTGCTTTAATCGATTTGCCTCTTTTGATCAAAGCTAGTCCTACGTCACTTAAACGTACTTTAGATAAATAATATCAATTGGTTTCATCATCAAAATCTGAAATTCAACATATGCAGAAACCGAGTGACCCTTTCGTTGCTCGACAATTGTATCGATATCAATGTAGATGCAAAGGTGGAGGGGTCAAGGCAGAATCCACCCACCAGGTCAATAGCGAGGTAACAACCATCTTGGTCATAATGTTTAGTGGCAAACTCAATGGTGGCAGATGGCTGTATAGCCCCCAACTCACATGCTACAAATCTCTAGCATCAATCGCTCTCCATCCGTTGGCGCAACCATCATCGCAATTGGTGGAGTTTGCATCGATGCTCATTAACCATAGGGCCCCAGCACACACAAATGCAATCAATTTCGATGCGTTAGCTCCCAATCATGACTGGGAGCTTTCACAATAATGAGATCCTCATCGTCGACTACAAGGCCAAGCATGATGGCATGCCGAAGAGTCACTGGTCACTGTAGGAGATTTGGTGGCCAACTGATGGGCACCAGCCTGAACTCCTCCAATTGTGACGATGATTACGATGATGGATGGAGAGGGTCAGTGTCAGGGATTTGGAGCACATAAGCTAGTGGCTGCACCGTCGTCCACCCCCACTAAGTCCATCACCGAATGTTAAAATTATATTTTTACCCTTTATTTCGTATTTTTATCGGTAAAATTAATATCATTAGGATAAATGAACCTAGATGTCTCACGTTCATAATTATAGAGATGTGAATGTAACTTTTTAAAATATAAAGGCCAAGATGATAAAAGTAATTAACTATAATATAATAATATATAATTAACCCATACAGTGACTCGGATTCATGCGTTTATCGTTAAGGACAATTGAGTTAATTGCAAACCTCGTGAAGCATCCAATCCAATTTTAGCTGTTTTGTTACGAGAATTATAAAGAATGAAACAATAACATTTTAGTCAAAACTGATGCCAAAAATCTCATGGGTTATGTTTTAGAAAGCTATTATTGTGACATTGGGGAGCTTATTTTGTTCCTCCCTACTGTTTTAATTTCTTATATTCCTAGAGACCTTAATGTAAAGCCACACAAGATTACTAACCTTAGGAGAACTAGGAGGTTCTCCGTTATGGATTTAGAGGATGAGCTTAGAGCTCAAGATTTCTTGCATATAATGTTTTGATTTTGTTTTAATGAAATTACTCTTTTAAAAAATAAGTGTTTGAGACTTCAAATTTATGAATGGAGCGTATAATTGATTAAAAAATTAATTTAATCGAATTTTAGCTTTCAATTGAATAAAATTAGTGAAAAATATAATTTTAAGCTTTAAAAATATCAAATCTACCAAATTATATTTTATATTAATTTCCAAGAGTTTCATATGAACTTAGATTATTTTGGCTGCAAGAACATGAGTTATATTTATTTTATCCTTACTAAAAATTTGTTTAACCTTATTCAAGATCAATGTAACTCAATCTCAATATTTTTTTTAATCAAAATTCATTCCAAGAATTTATAAAATTATGCAGAAGGAGTTTTTTAGTCTTCAAATCCTTAAAATGAGAGATTAATTGAAAAGAAAATCTCAAATCTGACACAATTCAAATTCTATTGGGCTGAAATTAGTAAACAATTATCATTTTAAGCTTCAAAAGAAATCCCAAATATTCCAAATCTGACTGTATAACTAAATCCAAGGATTTTAGGTGAATTTAGACATTTTTGGTTGAGTTTCTCCGATTTTAAATGAGAATATATTGATTTTACTCATTAAAACTTAATATACACTACTTCAACATCACTGAAATTCAATCTAAAAAAATATGAAGATTCATTTTAAATTATTTAATTTTATATTGATGCAATTGAATTTATTGATTTAATGAATATGCTTGGAAAAGAGAGAGAGAGAGAGAGAGAGAGAGAGAGAAAAACAAGGTGATTTGAGGACACCTTTGTTATATTGGAAATGGAGGAGCGTTTTATGGATAATAAGAGGTACCTAAAATTAAAAAAAAAAAGGCTAAGAAGGCAGACTTTTCTAAAGAATTCATCCTATACTTTATAAAGAGTGTAATTACAAACACCTTAATCAATTATAGATTTGTTTTATCAGAAAATACACAGTTAATTTGTTCACTACATATTTAGGAAAAGCTATACATTTAATATATTTTGGTCGAATTATGCTAAAAAGAAATATAAAATATAAATAACTTTCTTATATTTTAAACTATTTTTTTTACTGAATTTCATATCTTAATTTTATTTTTTTTGTGTTTTGAAAATAATGTAATATTGGAATTTGGTAACTGTTTTGAAGTTAATTGAATTGGTTGAAAGTTGGAAAACCAAACCAATCAACTAAACCCGCTCTTTGGTAAAGAAATCCCCTTTACTATTCCTAGATTCATATAAATCATCATATTTATATGTTTAATTACCAACGCAACCATGAGAATTGGATGGAGTTAGGGGTAGTCGGGTAATTTAACTATCGCAGCGCTCATCTAATAAGAGCAATGAGAGGAAAGGATTAAAACCCAAAGCCTCTCTGCGTCGCCCTGCTTCGTCGCACCGGGTGGTCACCAGACAGGACACGGGGTCTCCGGTGGATGCGGTGAAGAAAGAACGCCACGACGACGACGCTTCCATAGTATGCATCAATCTAACACTTGGATAACATGATGAATCTCGCCTTATAAATGGCTGGATCCGCTTGACATCATGCATGGTATCGATTCGATGAACAAAGATCGACAATGTTGGCAACACATGTCTCACTTCATATGCGATTGCCCTTGGAAGCATGATGACTAGTTCTACATGGAGAGATTGTTAGGACTCTAGCTAGGAGAGTCCTAATTGAGAGGGACATTCATATAAAATCTATCTAAGTCGATCTCTATTAAAGATGAAGAGGCCAACTAAGGTTTAGAGGTTATTTCTTGAAGAAGAATTAGAAGTTTTAAAGGAAAAGGAGTCTTGAGTGATAGAAGTGGTAGATTGTGTTGGTGGTATAGCCGAGGGCGAGTTACTGTCATACCGGGCCAACCGTCGGCAACAATACCTATTATGTTGAGGGAAATTCTTTCTCCTAATTTGTATAAATAGGAGAGGGATTGAAGCATTTTTATTTCTTCAATAAAGTTTCTTCAATAATTGTTCTTATCTTCTATTATTTTTTTCATGGTATCAGAGCAGTGAGAAAAGCGAAGTTTCGCTCTTGCCTTTGGCCAGCGACCAATGTCGTTGAGAAAAGCGAAGCTTCGCCCTTGTCTTCGGCCAGCGACCAACGTCGTTGCAGCCACATTCCTAAGAGGCTCCACAGCCAATCCTCATCTTCCTCACTGCGGTAGCCTTTGCTGATTTGCCAAAAGTCGGTGAACTTAAGGAAAACGAAGGGCAGACTTAAGGAGAACGAAGGGAATGCTTGTGCCCTCACAGCAACAGCAATCGCAACAGTAGCAGTGATCTGCTCTTGCCCTACTCACGAAGTCTCTCGCTTGTATATCATTCTTTGCATCGATCCAAGATTGGTATCCTTATCAGGAGCACCATCTTGCGGGGGCATGATAGAAGATAAGATTTCCCAAACTATATGAGGAAATCTCTTTATTCTATTGAGAAAAATCCTTTATTCTATTGAGGGAAATCTTTTCTCCTAATTTGTATAAATAAGAGAGGGAACATGTTAATGTATTGAAGCATTTTCATTTCTTCAATAAAGCTTCTTCAATAATTGTTCTTATCTTCTACTATTTTCTTCATTGAGTAGGAGTCCTATTATCAGTCTTGAGTAGGAGTCTTAAATGAGTAGGAGTCTCGAGTAAGAGTCCTATTAGGAGTTAGGGTTTAGAAACCCTATAAATAGTTATGTACTCATCCTCTTTTGATAAGCAATAGATGAATCTTTTCTGTAGCCTTTGAGCAGTAACTTGGAGGGAGGAACCCCTATAGAGTTCCAAGGAGGCCGATCCCCTAAAGAGATCAACCCCAAGATTAGAATCTATAAGAGTTCTAACACCTAGTATTAGAGCAGTGTTTTTGGTGTCTCGCTGCCCTTCCACAGTCATCCATCAGCCCTCCACAACCACCCAAAGCAATTCCCACAATTGCTTAAAAGATCATCGCCAAATTCCACCATCATCTCCACCACCGCAGATCATCCTTTGATCCCCCCGTGAATTGCAACAGATTTTAGTTTCCTACCTTACTGCTACTGCAATTTAGTTATCCTTATTCGAAAATCTAAAAAAAAATTATTTCTATATTGCTGCATAAACTTTTCGTCGCAAAGTTTTCATCTTTACGACGAAAGATACATTGCAAAATTCCAGCCGCATAGCATAATATGTTTGATCTTTCTACTATATTTTTTCTATCCAAATCACTACGAATTTTTTATGACAGATTTGACACTTCCTAACAGCAGATTTCCCTTTGGTTTTGTCGAAAAATTCTCAATATAAACCATTGATCTTTTACGTCTAATCTACTATACTTGAAAATCTGCACTGTAAAATTCCAACCGCAGAGCACAGCTACTATATTTTTTCTATCCAAATCTCTATAAAATTTTATGATACCTTTGACACTTCCTAACAGTATATTTTTCTTTAGTTTCGTCAAAAAATTCTTAATATAAACTACTGATCTTTTACGTTCAATCTGCTACACTTGAAAATCTATGCTGTAGAAAATTTCAACCGCATATTATTGCCTTAACCCATCTATTTGTAGTCTTTTTTGAATGAAATTTCTTATACACTTCATAGATCGTCTTGGCTTCCATATAAGATTGATCTATTGAGGAATTCATCTCTAAAAACAACTTTGTGTTGCTATAAATTTTCATCGCAAACTGCTGAAATTTTTCGACGAGATTTTTGCTATCGCAACTTGCATCAATTTCCTTGCTGTTATACTGCCGAATTTTTATTTATTAAATTAGACATCCTTGTTGTCATATAAACTGAGATTTTACTGTCAATTCCCTCCTCAAATTTTTTAAGTTTTTGGTGAAAATTTAATCGAGAAACCATTGTTTCTTCGATGACAATTCTGCTCTTACAAGACAACACATACTTGTAGCAATTTCCATTGATTTCTATTAAACCTTTGCTGCCATCTACCACAGATCTAAAACTTTCATCTACAGATCTAAAACTTCATCAAACCACACCCTCAAACTGTACCCAAAACAGCTACAAAACAAGCCTAAACCATAACCTACATCCACCAATCCACCAACCCTTTCGACCATCACTTCTCTCAACCTATACATGCCTTTAACTCGACAACAAAAGAGAGATCTTAACATCACAGATTTGGAGGCATATACTATGGCATCTAAGGAGGTAATCAATGCTAAATTTGAAGCCTTTGAGGTGTGAATGGAAGATAAGATTCAGACTCTCTTTACCGAACTCAGTTTGGGCCGACCACCAAGCCCGAAGAAATCACATCAAGGGGAGAGCTCTAACCAATCGCACCAAGCCTGAAGAGATGAATTCTAAGAGAGGGGAGGTTCTATGATCGATCCCAACTATCCACGCATGAGGGTGGACTTCCCTAGATGGGAAGAAGGAGACCCGATTGGTTGGATCTCGCGCGCGAAATGATATTTTCGGTACCACAAACCCGCGGACGCATCTATGGTAAAAATTACAGCTATACATTTTGAAGGGGATACTATACAGTGGTTTAACTAGTTTGAACACACTCATAGGGTCCTTTCATAGTGACAATTCAAAGAAGGACTACTGATCCGCTTCGAACCAACCGATTACGAGAACATTGACAGACAACTAGCATAGATCCGACAAACCTCCACCATTCAAGAGTACCAAACTAGGTTTGACAGGTTATCTAATCAAACTCATGATTGGTCTCAAAAACAGTTATTGGGGACCCTCATCGAGGGCTTGAAGCCGGAGATCCAGGGAGAAGTTAAAGCGCGACAACCATACACACTTATGGTAGCCATCTCTTTCGCACGACATCAAGAGGAGCGATTGAACCATGAAGCTTGGAGGACTAGGGTCGCTCCTCGACTAGCAATACTAAAGCCCTTAGCCCTCCCTACTATCGACCGAGTCCCTGCACTAAAAAGGTTAACAAGAGAAGAGCTTTGGGAGCGATATGCGAATGGGTTATGTTGGCACTATGATAAGCCGTGGAGCCGTGAGCATTGTTGTAGTAAAGGGAGACTTTTTATAATTGAACCAGTAGAAGAAGAGGTCATTGAATATCTAGAAGAAAGCCTTGAACATGAAAAAGAAGATGCGAAAGAAGAGCCACAACCGACCGACGTTACGGTACACGCAATAGCTGGCTACTTAAACTCGCAAACAATGAAAGTTGGAGGCCTTCTCAAACAACAATCGATCACTGTTCTCATCGACATGGGCATCACTAAAAACTTCCTAAATAGTAAGGTTGCAACTCAAATGACACTCCACATTGAAGGTTGCAGCAAGTCCGATGTAAAGGTCGCCGACGGCAGAACCCTAAAGTGCGACCAAAGATGCCCGCGGGCGAAACTACTGCTACAGGACCAAGAGATAATTGCATATTTCTTCCTCCTCCCTCTTGATGATCATGAGGCCATGCTCAGAATTAAATGGTTGACGACATTAGGTGATGTTTCTTGAAATTTTATAGTAAGGAGAAACAGGTGATATTGCACGGGAAACATGGGGGTGACGTAACGACGATTTGCACACAACAAATGGAGAAGGTTTTGCATAAAGCATGCAACAACTTTTTGGTATAACTTGAGCAGCAAACTAAGGGAGAGCTAACAGAATTTGAAGATCCAAATCTACTTCCTTTGCTTGCTAAATTTTCAGATATATTTGACGAACCACGCAACCTACCTCTTACCCGTCGGCATGATCATTGTATAACGATTCTTCAAGGTAAATCTCTAGCAAATACTCAGCTATATCAGTATCCACATCTCTAGAAGGATGAAATAGAAAGGATTATAAAAGAGATGCTTGAAACAGGAGTTATTCAGCCAAGTTGCAGCCCCTAATCTTCACCGGTGCTCCTCGTACAAAAGAATGACGGAACATGACGATTGTGTGTTGATTACCGAGCTCTCAATGGCATAACCATCAAGGAAAAATACCCTATTTCAATAGTAGATGAATTGCTAGATGAAAGGGAGCACAAATCTTCACAAAGCTGGACCTTTGATCCGAGTATCATCAAATACGAGTGTGCGAAGAAGACATACCGAAAACCACCTTTTGAACACATAACAACCACTACGAATTTTTGCTTTCTTCAACAGAAGGTGGAATATCTTAGGCATATCATATCAGAGGAAGATGTGGCAGTGGACCCCTTCAAAATTGGAGCAATGCAAAACTGGCCGACCCCGAGGAACATAAAATTGCTACATGGCTTTCTGGGTTTAACAGGCTACTACCGCAAGTTCATGAAAAACTATGGAAAGATCAGTGCACCACTTACTTCCTTACTGAAAAAAGATGTCTTCCAATGGTCGGACTGAGCCTCCGCTACCTTCGACAAACTTAAGGCAGCCATGATGACGACGTCGGTGCTAGCACTGCCAGATTTCAACCGACCCTTCACTATTGAGGCCGACACATCTGGAGTCGGAATTGGAGTCATTCTCATGCAAGATGGTTGATCACTCACATACACTAGTAAGGCATTGTCTCCCTCCCATCAAAATATGTCAACATATGATAAGGAGATGCTCGCCATTATGGACGCAGCAAAGAGGTGGAGACCTTACTTGATCAGTCGACCATTTCAAATTAAAATCGACCATAGAAGTCTCAAGTACTTTTTGGAGTAAAAGATATCATCTCCTGAGCAGCAAAAATGGGTAACAAAACTTCTTGGATTTGATTATGAAATAACTTACAAAAAGGGGAAAGAGAATGTTGTTGTAAATGCGCTTTCGCGGTTACCCGAGCAAGCTGAATTTTTGACTATTTCACTTCCGACCAGTGACTTCCTTGAGGATATTAAGATGGAATGGCAAGAAGATTTGAAGACCAGTAAGATCATAAAAAAATTAGAGGAAGCACCAACCCCGTGGCTCATTACAGTTGGGACTCAAAAGAATTGCGCTATAAGGGGGGCATTGTGGTTGTGCCAAATTCTACTTACATCTTCATGATCAGATTTTGGACAGAGTTATTCCAAATGCAGGGCACTAAATTGAAAAGAAGTATGGTGTATCACCCACAAACCAACGGCCAAACGGAAGTGGTGAACAAGTACTTGGAGATAGCCTAAAGTCATCCACCAAATATAACTACTCAAGGAGAACTCCCGACCCAATCGAGTGCTATTATTGATCGATAGATCGTTAGCCTCGAGGATAAGGCTGATTTGAAGAGGGCAGGTATGTTAGGACTCTAGCTAGGAGAGTCCTAAATGAGAGGGATATTCATATAAAATCTACCTAAGTCGACCCCTATTAAAGAGGTGAAGAGGTCGGTTAGGGTTTGGAGATTATTTCTTAAAGAAGAATTAGGAGTTATAAAGGAATATGAGTCTTGAGTAGGAGTCCTATTAGGAGTCTTGAGTGAGAGTCTTAATTAAGTAGAAGTCTTGAGTAAGAGTCCTATTGTGAGTTAGGGTTTAGAAACCCTATAAATAGACATGTATTCATCATCTTTTAATAAACAATAGATGAATCTTTTTTGTAGCCTTTGAGCAGCAATTTGGAAGGAAGAACCCCTATAAAGTTTCAAGGAGGCTGATCCCCTAAAGAGATCAACCCCAAGTTTAAAATCCTAACAGAGATCGACCACTTGAGTAATATGATTAGCCTTATGGCATGATGAGTTCTCTCGCATACCTGATTGACTAATTATTATCAATGACTTCGGTAGTAAAATGAGTCTTACCTTATATACAATTAGTACTGGTAGCATAGTGTATTGTCGACTAGTTCAACACATACAGAGTAACTACTTTCGTAGCATGATTAATCTCATTTGATATGTTTTTGGCTTCGATAGTATAACAAGTCTTACCTCATACATGATTTACATAACATGACGAAGCTCTGACCTCTATGTTGACTAATTGGTTCTACACATAAAGAACTATGGCTTTGATGGCACTAAAGGTGTTAGTGGGATATCATCGATTTTCGAGTTAATCCGATATGGACCAAGCTCGAATGTGCAGGAGTATTCGAAGTGACTCTGAGATGATTCTTGAGTGGCTTCGAGGTGGCACCGAGGTAGCTACTATTAGAAAAAGGATAGAGAAAGAAATTACAGAAGAAGCCGATTTACATTAACATGTCCCTGTCCTATTTATACAAGTTAGGAAGGTGGATTTCTCTCAACAGATTAGAGGATTTCCCTCAACAAGAGTAGAGAGATTTCCTAATATAGTTAGGAAAATCTTATCTGCTATCATAACTCCGCAAGATAGTGCTCCTATCAAGGACACCAATCATGGATCGATGTAATGCAAAAAGTTGACGAACAAGAGGCTTCGTGAGTGAGTCAACTATCTAATCAGCCGAATGGACATCAGAAACTCATAGTTGACGGTGGACAACTTGATCTCACACAAAGTGGAAGTCGATAGCAATATGTTTCATGCGGGAGTGGAACACCGAATTAGCGCATAGATAGGTAGATTTGACATTATCATAATATATTGTAGGAGTGGAGTTAATATTGAGTTCCTTAAGCAGATTTGTAACCTAATTGCATTCTGCAGTGGCAGTGGCAGTGGCGATTGCATAGAATTCAGCTTTAGTTGTAGATCGTGCGACTATCTTTTGCTTCTTATAACTCCAATTGATTGGATTAGCGACAAGGAAGACAATATACCCCAATGTGGATGTTCTATCATCAAAGTTGCCTGCCCAATCAGTATCGGTAAAAGCATAAAGCTGAAGTGGAGAGTGTTTATGAAGAAATAGACCATGATTGAGGGTCCCCTTAAGATATCGTAGGATTCATTTGACCGCAGATCAATGCATAGTAGACGGCATTTACATAAACTGTGATAATTTATTGACTGCAAATGAGATGTCGGGACGGGTGAGAGCTAAGTACTGTAGGGAACCAACGACTTGTCGGTATTGAGTGGGTTCTATAACAAGACTTCCATCAGATAATTTGAGAGAGCCACTAGTAGAGAGAGGAGTTGTAACCACATTTGCGTCCTACATATTTGTTTTAGATAATAAATCTTGAATGTACTTTCTTTGTGACAGAAAGAGACCGGAAGATGTGAATGTAGCCTCTACACCCAGAAAGTAGTTCAGGGGTGGGTCCTAGATCTTTGAGCGAGAATCAATCTGCCAACTATTTGATGAACGCTTGGATTTCTATGGGGTTGTTACCTGTGATAATGATGTCATCCACATATACTAGAATATATATAGTGTCACTATGGTGTTGTCAAAAAAATAACGATGAATCAGATTTGGAGTTGAAAAAGCCAACTAAAGTCAGAAAAGAGCCAAGTTTAGTGTACCAAGCTCTTGGAGCCTAACGAAGTCCATATATAGCTTTTCAAAGTTTGTAGACATGCTTTGGATACTAAGGATGAGTGTAAACCAGGAGGTTGTTGCATAAAAACATCTTCAGTTAGAGTCTCCTGTAAAAAGGAATTATTAACATCCAATTGACGTAATTGTCAGCCCTTAGTTATGGCCAGACTCAGGATAAGTCTGATTGTAGTGGGCTTAACAACGGGACTAAATGTCTTAGTGAAATCAACTCTAGGTCTTTGATGAAACCCTTTGGTGACGAGGTGTGCCTTATATCGGGCAACAGAGCCATCGGGGTTTCGCTTAACTCGAAAAACCCACTTACACTCGATGATGTTTTGTGTATGATGAAAGGGTACTAGATCCCATGTTGAGTTATGGAGGAGGGCATTATATTCCTCACACATTGTGGTATGCCAACGTGGAGATTTTTGGGCTTGAGTGAAGGTGGTGGGTTCAACGATGGTGGATGAGGAATCCATGATAGCATGTAGATCAAGGACCAGATGCGGTTTGAAAATACCACTCTTAGAGCATGTGGTCACATAATGGTTTGAGACAATGGGACTGTGAGGTTGTGTTGTTGGAAGAAGCAATTGAGAGTCATTGACACAGGCCGGGTCAAGTGGAGGTACGTCAGGGTCACTTGGCCGAGAAGGAGGTAAAGATAATGATTGTGATCCTGAGCCAATTACCCTAATAGTCGAAGAAGAAAGAAGCAGAGTAGGAATGGAGGGAATGGGCAATTGATGAACTGGAGGAGCGGAATAGTGCGGATCATGAGAGGAGGAACTGGACGATGTCATGGGAGGCTCGTCCGGTTGGATTGGAGGTATACTCCAGTGAGGAATGGTTAATGAGTTGGTCTGCATGGTAGGAGAGGTATGGTTTTGAAAAGGAAAGACAGACTCAATAAAAATAATGTGATGTGATATAAAAATTTTGTGAGTGTAGAGATTATAGCAGCGGAAAGCATTATGTTTAAGAGAGTAACCTATAAAAATGCAAGGATTAGATCATGATGTTAACTTATGAAAGGCATAGGGACATAACCATGGATAACATAGACAACCAAATACTCTGAGTTTACAAAGGTTTGAGGGTTTGTAAAATAGTGTGTCAAAGGGGGACTAGTATTGTAGGACTGGCATAGGCATTCTATTAATAAGGTAGACGATAGTTTGAAAGGTTACTATCCAAAAGTTTAAAGGCATGGAGGCCTAATGGAGAAGTGTGAGCCCAGTTTCTACTATATGCCGATGTTTGCATTCGGCGAAGCCAACAAGTTGAGGAGTATGTGGGGGAGACTTGAGGTGTTGGATACCAAGAGATAGTCAGGGCTTGATATTCACTACCACCATCAGAGTAAATCATTTTGATGGTAGATTGAAAGTGGTTTTCGACCAACTTTCGAAAAGTGGGAAAGATGATCGAAACATCATATTTATGGTGAAGAGGATATAACCATGTGTTCTTAGTGAAGTAATCTACAAAAATGACATAAAATCTGGATTTATCAAAAGACTGGATTGGGGCAGGGCCCCAAACATCTGTGTAAATAATTTCAAATGGTTTAGAGGAGAAAATGGAAGATGAGCCAAAGGGCTATCAATGACTCTTATTACCAAGACATACATCATGATGCGTTATAGAACTATGCGATTTAAAAATAGGAAGAGAGAAATGAGAAAGTAATTTCTGCTGAATAAGGGACGATGGATGACCAAGACGACGATGTCATACATCAACTGGAGCTGCAACAGAAGAATGAACAGTGGGCTGGGTTATTTGTGGAGCTGACGGCCATTCGTAAATGTTGCCTCTATTCGGGCCCTAGACCAAGGATGCCCTCGTGCTCAAGTCCTTAACAAGAAAGGAATCAAGAAAGAATTCAATTGAAGTATTGCAATTTTTGTAAAATTGAGAAATAGAAATGAGATTGCGTTTAATATTAGGGGCGCATAAAGCATCATCAAGTGTAAATGTGGTAGTATCAGAAGTAAGCGTTGTGGAACCAGTATGAGTTATAGGAAGGCCTTTACCGTCACCAATGATGATATCTTCATCGCTACCATAGGGATTGTGGAGAGACAAATTCTGAAGATCAGAGGTGATGTGATAGGAGGCACTAGAGTCCACAATCCAGTTGGGCTAGCTAGTCGTCGGAGTAGTGAGGAGATTTGCTTGAGGCCATTGTGAAGGAGTAGGAAGGTGGGGTCGAGACCGACAAACTTTAGCGGAGTGTCCGATTTTATCACACAATTAGCAGATGACCCGTCGTTGTTGGCTTGAAGGGGTAGGATGCTAAGGCGGATGAGTATTGCAGTTGCCACTTTGTGAGAAGTTATGATTAGAAAGATAAGGGGGGTGTTGCATAGGACCCATAAGATCAAGAATACCTTTGGTGATGTTCGGAGGGTACCGAGTGTTTTTCCTCTTAGACTTATGACTGACTTGAGCTATGATAGACGGTCCAGGCAGTTTATCTGTATGTTTCAAATACATCTCATAGTCAGTCAACTTGTCATAGAGTTCTTCAAAGGAGACTGGCGAGTCGCGTGCCCAAATTGCAGCCACCAATTCCTTATAGTTGTCTCCAAGACCATTTAGGGTATGGATGATGATATCCTCGTCATATAGGGAATGGCATATCAAAGCCAAGTCATCGATGATAACTTTGATATTTTATAGATAATCAGTGATAGTACTTCCCTCTTGTTTGGTCACCATCAACTTGGATAGAAGACTGAGCTTGCGAGTACGTGAATGATTCGTAAGGTTGTTTGTAGTTTAGACCATGCATCGGTAGCAGTCACACATGTAGAAATCAATTGAGCGACGGATCTAGCAACTGAGCTTGAATAGCCTAAAAGATGAGATGATCTTAACGCAGCCACAATTTGTGAGCTGGATTAGGTTCTCCGGGGACGTTGAGCAAGGCTGGCGGACAACTGAAAGAGCCATCAATGTAGCCTAGCAAGTCATATCCAAATAAGAGATTAAAAAATTGAACCCGCTAGGACGCATAGTTGCCACCCTTTAATAACTTAAATGCTAGTCATAGGTGCCTAGCAAGCCAATCACGTGAGTGATAGTACGTATGACTTGATACAGAATCTTTTTGCTTATTATATTTTGGCATATATCACTTTATAACTATTGCATATATGCATATATATATTGTGATGTTCTTGGATTTGTGCAATGCGAATCAGATCGTGATGAGATCACGAAAATGAGATAGATTCACCTTGAAACACATATCCTAAATAATCCAGATCATAGGTTACTCGAGAGGGATATCGTGATAACCGGACAGACTGGTGTGCTGTATACCCGTCCATATGATGGATGCAGCGGGTCTCATAGCTGCTCGTGTAGGAACACTAGGGATACAATACAGGTGCTCATTGGAGAATGAGTTCACAGATTGATCCGCTTACGGAATGTTGGATGGTTGATGATGCCTTATTATCAAACAGCGATTCCGTAGTCTTAGTGGTATATCTGGTCCTTAGACTTGAGACACCAAGGATGTCTTGTATGAGTACTCCACTCTTTGATACCAGACTTATAGGTTTGGTTGTCCCAGATCTAGTACAGTTGGTCATTGGGAGTGGTAGTCGACCTTACGAGGGCTATTGAGTATCGATAGAGGATCATCCACTCTCGGCGTCATAAGAGGAATATCACATGTGTTCTTTGTTGGGAAATCTTGGGGGTGACATCACATGCGCACCGGAAGAATAAGAAAACAAAATCCCCGATTCCCAAAAAAGATGTTCGTCGTCGTGCGAAGATTGGTGCGAAAAATCCGCGAAACATAAAACTGCGTATAGAGTAGATTGTGTTACCTAGGGAGATCGTATATCCCTGTTTCCTTGCAGATCCTTAGGAGAGGGTGAAGGAGGTCAAGCGTCCTCCTCTCTAGCGGTGATCCACACAGCAAGGTTGCGTCGACGCTCCTCAAGACTCCAGGCCTGCTCTGAGGTGGAGAGGAAGAGGAGAATAGGAAAGGCAAGCAAAGGCTCTAACCTATGAGGCTCTGATTCTCTCCTATTTATAGAGGTCCCCTGTCAAACCCTAATGGGTCCTCCCCTAGTGGGTATTGGATCGGCATCCAATAAGACAAGGGCTCCGTCGGATATCTCATGTCCGAACCTCTACTCATCGCAATGCCTACCATATGTGTGTGACCCTCTAGGCCCAATATCGAGCTGGCCGTGAGTCATACTTGTCAGAACTTCTTCTAACTCAGTGAATTATTATCTCTGTAATAATTCACTTGACTCATCGACTACGGAAGTACTAGGCCATTACGCCATAGTCCCCAGACGATACAGGGGAATCCAATCCATTGGACCTGTCTGTCCTCAGTTACCGTGTACCTATAATCCCTCATCCATCTAATATCCCAGAGACCGTATATCGAGCATTGTGTTGTCAGACACATACGATTTCTACTCGAGTCTCGCTCTAATCGGATTCTCCCGGAGAACTCTTTCTCTCTCAACCCGAATGACCCTGGCTAGGGATTTGTCTGAGCAAGAACACATGGGATATTCCTCTCATGACGCCGAGAGTGGATGATCCTCTATCGACACTCAATAGTCCTCGTAAGGTCGACTACCACTCCCAATAACCAGCTGTACTAGATCTGGGACAGCCAAACCTATAAGTCTGGTATCAAAGAGTGGAGCACTCATATAGGACATCCTTGGTGTCTCAAGTCTAAGGACCAGATACACCACTATGACTACGAAATCACTGTCTGACAATAAGGCATCATCAACCATCCAGCATTCCGTAAGCGGATCAATCAGTGAACTCATTCTCCAATGAGCACCTGTACTGTATCCCTAGTGTCCCTACACGAGCAGCTATGAGACCAACTGCATCAATCATATGGACGGGTATACAGCACACCAGTCTATCCGGTTATCACGATGTCCCTCTCGAGAAACCTATGACCGGGATTATTTAGGATATGTGTTTAAAGGTGAATCGATCTCATTATCGTGATCTCATCACGATCCGATTCTAATTGCACAAATCCAAGAACATCACAATATATGTTTGCATTTATGCAATAGTTATAAAGTGATATACGCCAAAATATAATAAGTAAAAAGATTCTGTATCAAGTCACACGTGCCACCACTCACGTGATTGGCTTGCTGGGCACCTATGACTAGCAATCTCCCACTTGACCTAAAGCCAATCACCTATATGTCTGATTCCCATCAGACCCCTGTGATGCTCAAAGATAATCTGAGACAACGACTTTGTCAGTGGATCTGCAATGTTATCTTCGGATGGAACTCTTTCCACTGCTACATATCCTTGGGTTACGATCTCTCTGATAAGTTGGAACCTCCTCAGAACACTTCTGATGAGACCCGGGTTCCCTTATTTGAGTAATCGCCCCATTGTTGTCGCAATATAAGGAGATCGGCTCCTCGCTACCCGGCACGACTCCCAAATCTGTAATGAGCTTCTTCAACCAGACTCCCTCCTTTGCTGCATCTGATGCAGCAATGTACTCCGCCTCTGTGGTCGAGTCAGCAGTGGTATCTTGCTTGGAACTCTTCCAGCACACTGCTCCTCCATTCAAGGTGTACACATACCCTGCATTCGATTTGCTATCATCGACATCAGACTGAAAACTTGAGTCCGTGTAGCCTTCAACCTTAAGGCTATTACCTCCATATACTAGTAAAAGATCCTTAGTCCTTCTCAAGTACTTAAGAATACACTTTATTGCTTTCCAGTGCTCCAAGCCTGGATCCGCCTGATACCTGCTCGTGACACTCAGAGCATGCGCTATATCAGGCCTAGTACATAGCATGGCATACATGATAGACCCTATTGCTGAGGCATAAGGTATCATATTCATGTTTGCCCTTTCTTCTGGAGTCTTTGGGGACATACTCGTAGAAAGCGATATCCCATGTCTCATCGGTATGAGACCTCTCTTGGAATTTTCCATGCCAAACCTTTTGACAATGGTTTCTATGTACCTGGACTGGGACAAGCCATGCATCCTTTTGGATCTATCTCTATAGATTCTAATCCCCAAGATATAGGATGCTTCCCCTAAGTCCTTCATGGAGAAGTGTCTAGATAACCAAGCCTTTACTGTGGATAGCATTCCTACGTCATTCCCAATGATGAGGATGTCATCCACATATAACACCAAAAAGGTGATAGCGCTCCCACTTACTTTCCTGCACACACAAGGCTCATCTTCGTTCTTAATGAAGTCATAAGATCTGATTGCCTCATCAAATCTTATGTTCCAACTTCGGGAAGCTTGCTTTAGTCCATAAATGGATCTAAGCAACCTACACACCTTATCTGGGCAGTTCTTGGACACGAATCCCTCAGGTTGCATCATATACACCTCCTCCTCGAGGTTCCCATTGAGGAATGAGGTTTTCACATCCATCTGCCAGATCTCATAATCATAATGTGCTGCAATAGCCAATAGAATTCTGATGGATTTTAGCATTGCTACGGGTGAGAAGGTTTCGTCGTAGTCAACACCTTGCCTTTGACGATACCCCTTAGCCACTAGCCTTGCTTTATAGGTCTCTACCTTTTCATCTACTCCGATCTTTTTCTTAAAGATCCACTTGCAACCGATGGGTACAATACCTTCGGGCTTCTTGGAGTACATAGAATCCATCTCAGAATTCATGGCTTCTTGCCACTTCCCGGAGTCTATACTCATAATAGCCTCCTCGTAGGTCTGAGGATCAATATCCTCTACATCCTCTCCTCTAATATGTCCCACATATCTCTCAGGAGGATGGGATACTCTATCAGACCTACGTAAAGTTAATACTTGTGTATTAGGTACTTGAACAGACTCGGGCTGTAGAGTGGTGCTTGAGCTTGGTTCTCCAACCTCGCTCAACTCTATCATTCTCCCACTGTCTCCGCCAAGAATGTGTTCCTTCTCAAGGAACACTGCTCTCTTAGCTACAAAGACCTTTTGGTCCTCGAGATGATAGAAATAATACCCACAAGTTTCCTTGGGGTATCCCACAAATTTGCATCGCTCTGTCCTTGATTCTAACTTATCGGGGTTGTGTCTTTTAACATGGGCAGGGCAGCCCCAAATCTTAACAACCTTAATATCAGGCTTCTTCCCTTTCCATATCTCATATGGTGTAGACACTACCGACTTAGTTGGAATTCTGTTCAGAAGGTAAGCTGCGGTTTCTAGGGCATATCCCCAGAATGAGATGGGTAGGTCAGCGAAACTCATCATGGACCGTACCATATCTAATAACGTACGATTTCTCCTTTCAGAGACACCATTGAGCTGAGGTGTGTAAGGAGGTGTCCATTGGGATAATATCCCATGGTCCTTGAGGAACTGAGTAAACTTTGTACTTAAGTACTCACCTCCTCGATCTGATCGAAGAGTTTTGATACTCTTTCCAGTCTAGTTCTCCACCTCATTCTTATACTCTCTGAATTTCTCAAAGGCCTCGGACTTGTACTTCATTAAGTACACATATCCATACCTTGAGAAATCATTAGTAAATGTAATGAAGTAGGAGTAACCTCCAATGGCATGAGTTGACATGGGTCCACATACATCACTATGTATGAGTTCCAACAACTCAGTGGCTCTCTCTCCAGTTCCACTAAATGGAGAGTTGGTCAATTTTTCACGAATGCAAAGTTCATAAGTTGCATATGACACATAGTTGAATGGATCTAGATATCCATCATTTAGTAACTTTTGAATCCTTCTTTCATGGATGTGACCTAGCCTACAATGCCACAGGTATGCACTGTTTACCTCATCTCGTTTCCTCTTAGACACATTTACATTAATGATATGTGGAGTAGTGTCTAACATAAATAAACCATTATGCAATGTTCCTTTCGTGATGATCTTATCATCTAATAATATCGAACAACCATTGTTCTCAAAAACAAATTTATATCCACTAACTGTTAAACATGAAATGGAGATAATGTTCTCAAAAACAAATTTATATCCACTAACTGTTAAACATGAAATGGAGATAATGTTTTTGATAATAGAATGAACAAAATAACATGCATCTAATGTAATAAAAGCTCCACTAGGTAGATGTAGGGCGACCTCGCCAACAGCTACTACAGCAACTTTTGCTCCATTACCCATCTTGAGGTCCATCTCGCCTCTCTCTAGTCTCCTAGGCCTTGCCAGAACCTGCAACGAATTGCATATATGATAAGCACTACCGGTATCCAATACCCATGTGTTATCATAAGAGTCTGACAAATGAAGACTGATCATGAATGTACCTGAAACTTCATCAAGCTTTTGTTTCGCCCTTTCTGCAAGGTACTCTTTGCGGTTCCTCTTCCAGTGCCCATCTTTACCACAGTGGAAGCATTGGCCTTTGTCCTTTACTGGGTCTTTCTTAGCAACCTTTGCTTTACCTGGTCTGCCCTTGCCCTTTCCCTTCTTAAGGGACCTTTCTGCTTTCCTTTTCTTTCTGGTCTCACCAGTGTAGAGAACTGGCTTCTCTTTCTTAATAGTACTCTCTGCCTCCCTCAACATATTGAGGAGCTCTGGGAGAGTCACCTCAAGCTTGTTCATATTAAAATTCATTATGAACTATGAAAAGGAATCTGGTAGGGACTGAAGCACAATGTCCACACACAAGTTATCCTCTAGGACCATTCCTAGACCGGTGAGTTTCTCTATCCACTCAATCATCTTTAGGACATGGTTCTGAACCGGTGTCCCCTCAGTCATCCTAGCGCGGAAAAGGCTCTTGGATATCTCATATCGTTGAGTTTTCCTTGTTCCTCAAACAATTTGCGGACATGTAGTTGAATGGATCTGGCATCCATCTTTTCATGTTGTCTCTATAACTCAGGAGTCATAGAGCCCAACATATAGCACTGAGCAAGAGTGGAGTTATCAATGTACTTCACGTAGCGAGCGATCTCATCCTCGTTTGCCCCTTCTTCGGGCGTAGGTATCACTGTATCAAGGACGTACACGATTTTCTCCACTGTGAGAACAATTCTCAAGTTACGGAGCCAATCCGTATAATTTGGATTAGTGAGGCGGTTGACATCAAGTATGCCACGTAAGGGATTTGAAAGCGACATTTTCTGAAAATAAAGATGCAGCAAAAATGAATAACATGCAGATTTTACAAGAAATAAACTATCAAGATATGGACTTCTATCTTAATATGCTCCCACTATTTTACTAACGAGTCACGCGACACCCTCAGCACGTGAAACGGAAGTCTCCGGCAGACTTCTAATGGGGATCAGGATCCAATCAGCGTCTTAATGTAACCTCGAGGGACTCGACCAATCACACTAAGCCTAAAAGGTAGGCAACTCTTGCCGATTACAACTCCTTATGATTCCTGTCCTATTCGGCCTCCGAATCACCATGGCCTCGAGGGACTCGACCAACCATGATGCTCGGTTAAGTCAACACCTTCGTTACAAGATGAGTCTGATTTGATGATATACCCTCGAGGGACTCGACCAAGTATACCATGCCCTCAGGTCACCGGTGACATCTCTATGTCGTAAGCAAGATAGCGAATCGCGATATAGGTGAGTCTCGAGGGACTCGACCAACTCAACCTACACCGGAAATCGGTTCCTACTCATAACGATGGAAGGCCACGTGTGTCAATCTAATTGCCTCACGTTTACCGACTTAATATTATCGAGAGATGTTTCTAAGATTTGGTCTCCTAATATGACATGTCACACATATGTGTGCAACGGTGCATCTCCATGCCCTGTGATCGTCCATCTCGTCCTCGTCGGTTCCGTCGACATCTTGATGCATCTTCATGCATCGCGATCGTCCTTCTCGTGGGTCCCGCTATCGCATCCACGCTCCTGTTGCGCCTCCTCATGTGATTACAACTTAATCATAAGCACGCAGACCCGACAATAAACGAGAAATATAATGGAGGCTCGCAGACCTCAATAATAATAATCACAAGTACACACATCACACGGTCCATGATCATCCGTCCACACATCATACATCACATGTATAAATAATCATCATCATGTAGGACTACTAGATAATAATAAAAATAATAATCAACTAAACCATTTAATTAATTAATATTTTCTGAAATCAGGGACATGTATGGAATTTTTGAATTTATAGGGGTATTTTCGTAATTTGGACAAAAGACAGAAACTAGAATTTCTCAAATTCCGAGGGGCAAAACTGTCTTTTGCCCAGAAAACCCTAATGTCCTTTCCCCCTTTCGCTGCTGCCGCCGCCGCCACCCTGCCGGCGGCGGCCTGTGTGGCGGGGCGAGGGCGCTGCCTTCGCCTGTAGGGGCACGCCAGCTGGCGGCGAGGGCACTGCCTTCGCCTGCAGGCGGCACGCCAGCTGGCGGCGAGGGCACTGCCTTCGCCTGCAGGCGGCACGCCAGCTGGCGGCGACGCCGCTGCGGGTGGGCGCCCCCTTCGGGCGCCGCTGCCTCCGCAGGCGGTGCTGTCCCGCCGGGCGGCAGCCCCTATGGGGGGGTTTCGCTCGAGGGCAGCAACTGTTGCTGCCCTTTCTCGCTTTTCCGTCAACGATTTTGACGTCAATATTCTTCCTAAACACAACACACGTCAACATTCACACGAACAACCTGGCTCTGATACCACTGTTCGGAAATCTTGGGGGCGACATCACATGCGCAGCGGAAGAACAAGAAAACAAAATCCCCGATTCCCAAAAAAGATGTTCGTCGTCGTGCGAAGATTGGTGCGAAAAATCCGCGAAACATAAAACTGCGTATAGAGTAGATTGTGTTACCTAGGGAGATCGTATATCCTTGTTTCCTTGCAGATCATTAGGAGAGGGTGAAGGAGGTCAAGCGTCCTCCTCTCTAGCGGTGATCCACACAGCAGGGTTGCGACGACGCTCCTCAAGACTCCAGGCCTGCTCTGAGGTGGAGAGGAAGAGGAGAATAGGAAAGGCAAGCAAAGGCTCTAGCCTATAAGGCTCTGAATCCCTCCTATTTATAGAGGTCCCCTGTCAAACCCTAATGGGTCCTCCCCTAGTGGGTATTGGATCTGCATCCAATAAGACAAGGGCTCCGTCGGATATCTCATATCCGAACCTCTACTCATCGCAATGCCTACCATATGTGTGTGACCCTCTAGGCCCAATATCGAGCTGGCCGTGAGTCATACCTGTCAGAACTCCTTCTAACTTAGTGAATTATTATCTCTGTAATAATTCACTTGACTCATCGACTACGGAAGTACTAGGCCACTACGCCGTAGTCCCCAGACGATACAGGGGAATCCAATCCATTGGACCTGTCTGTCCTCAGTTACCGTGTACCTATAATCCCTCATCCATCTAATATCCCAAAGACCGTATATCGAGTATGGTGTTGTCAGACCCATACGGTTTCTACTCGAGTCTCGCTCTAATCGGATTCTCCCGGAGAACTCTTTCTCTCTCAACCCGAATGACCCTGGCTAGGGATTTGTCTGAGCAAGAACACATGGGATATTCCTCTCATGACGCCGAGAGTGGATGATCTTCTATCGACACTCAATAGCCCTCGTAAGGTCGACTACCACTCCCAATGACCAACTGTACTAGATCTGGGACAGCCAAACCTATAAGTCTGGTATCAAAGAGTGGAGCACTCATACAGGACATCCTTGGTGTCTCAAGTCTAAGGACCAGATACACCACTAGGACTACGGAATCGCTGTCTGACAATAAGGCATCATCAACCATCCAGCATTCCGTAAGCGGATCAATCAGTGAACTCATTCTCCAATGAGCACCTGTACTGTATCCCTAGTGTCCTTACACGAGCAGCTATGAGACCAGCTGCATCCATCATATGGACGGGTATACAGCACACTAGTCTATCCGGTTATCACAATGTCCCTCTCGAGTAACCTATGACCGGGATTATTTAGGATATGTGTTTAAAGGTGAATCGATCTCATTATCATGATCTCATCACGATCCGATTCCCATTGCACAAATCCAAGGACATCACAATATATGTATGCATTTATGCAATAGTTATAAAGTGATATACGCCAAAATATAATAAGCAAAAAGATTCTGTATCAAGTCACACGTGCCATCACTCACGTGATTGGCTTGCTGGGCACCTATGACTAGCATTCTTGCTCAGACAAATCCCTAGCTAGGGTCATTCAGGTTGAGAGAAAAAGAGTTCAATGAGAGAATCCGATTAGAGCGAGACTCGAGTAGAAACCGTATGGGTCTAACTGCACCATGCTCGATATATAGTCTCTGAGATATTAGATGGATGAGGGACTATAGATACACGATAACTGAGGATAGATAGGTCCAATGGATTGGATTCCCCTATATCATCTGGGGACTACGACGTAGTGGCCTAATACGTTCGTAGTCGGTAAGTCAAGTGAATTATTACAGAGATAATAATTCACTGAGTTAGAAGGAGTTCTGACAGGTATGACTCACGGCCAGCTCGATATTGGGCCTAGAGGATCACACACATATGGTAGGCATTGCGATGAGTAGAGGTTCGGATATGAGATATCCGATGGAGCCCTTGTCTTATTGGATATCCAACAAGCCCCTGAATTATTGGATCCCATGGACGAGATCCAATAAGAGCCCATGAGAGATTATTGGATAGAGATCCACTAATCTAAAAGGCTTGGGTTATTGGATGCAGATCCAATACCCACTAGGCGAGGATCCATTAGGGTTTGATAGGGGACCTCTATAAATAGGAGGGATTCAGAGCCTCATAGACTAGAGCATTTGCTTGCCTCTCCTATTCTCCTTCCCCTCTCCACCTCAGAGCAGGCCTAGAGTCTTGAGGAGCGTCATTGCAGCCCTACTGTGTGGATCACTACTAGAGAGAAGGACGCTTGACCTCCTTCACCCTCTCCTAAGGATCTACAAGGAAACAGGGATATACGATCTCCCTTGGTAACACAATCTATTCTATACGTAGTTTTTCAGTTTCGCGGATTTTACGCACCAATCTTCGCACGACGACGAACATCTCTTTGGGAATCAAGGATTTTGTTTTCTTGTTCTTCCGCTACGCATGTGATGTCACCCCCAAAGATTTTCCCAACAGTGGTATCAAAGCCAGGTTGTTCATGCGATAGATTGGTTTTAAACTGCGTGTGTTGTGTTTTGGAGAAGCTATTGACGTCAAAATCGTTGACACAAAAGCGAAAAGGGCAGCAACTGTTGCTGCCCTCGCTGCCGCCATAGATAGCAGCACTACCATATATGTGCAGGCAAGAAGCCTACAGCAGCAGCCATAAGGGCAGCGGCCGCTACTCTCACGTGGTGACACGCCATAGGGTAGCGGCTCCTATGGCCGCTGCTCCCGCGAGCAAAAACCCAGTAGGGGCGGCCGCCCAACGAGGCAGCACCACTTGCGGGTGCTGCCTCGCGAGTAGAATTGCCCGCAGAGGGGACGGTGCCCATAGGGACGCCCGCTCACGGAGGCGACGACCCCCACTAGGGTGCCCAACTACAAGGGCAGCGCCGCCAGCGGGCGTGCTGCTTGCAGGCGAGGGCAGCCACCCCGCCCTCCGCCGCACAGCCCGCCGCCGGTAGGGTGACGGAGGCGACGGCAGTAGCAACAGCAGGGGAGGATGTGGGCATTAGGGTTTTTTGGGCAAAAGATAGTTTTGCCCCTCAAAATTTAAGAAATTCCAGTTTTTATCTTTTGTCTAAATTACGAAAATACTCCTAGGAATTAAGAAATTCTTTATATGTCCCTGATTTCATAAAATACTAATTAATTAAAAAGTTTAGTTGATTTTTTTTTTTTTTATTATCTAGTAGTCCTACATGTAATGTATGATGTGTAGACAGATGATCATGGACCGTGTGATATGTGTACTTGTGATTATTATTATTGGGGTCTGCGAGCCTCCATTATATTTCTCGTTTATTGTCGGGCCTGCGTGTCTATGATTAAGTTGTAATCACATGAGGAGGCGCAACGAGAGCATCGATGCGATGGCGGGACCCACGATACGGACGATCGCGATGCATGAAGATGCATCGAGATGTCGACGGAACTAACGAGGACGAGATGGACAATCACAAGGCATGGAGATGCACCATTGCACACATAGATCTTGATGTGAGTGATTAGGCCTACTGGCTCGGGCCTAATCACATTAGGTTGTGGTCCATGATCATCTGGTGTGATTGCTTATACACTTACTATATATGTATATATATTTACATGCGATGTAGATATATATTAAATATGTATATGTGTGACATGTCATATTAGGAGACCAAATCATAGAAACATCTCTCTCGATAATATTAAGTCGGTAAACGTGAGGCAATTAGATTGACCCACGTGGCCTTCCATCGCTATAAGTATGAACCGATTCCCGGTGTAGGTTGAGTTGGTCGAGTCCCTCGAGACTCACCTATATCGCGATTCGCTATCTTACTTACGACATAAAGATGTCACCGGTGACCTGAGGACATGGTATGCTTGGTCGAGTCCCTCGAGGGTATATCATCAAATCAGACTCATCTTGTAACGAATGTGTTGACTTAACCGAGCATCATGGTTGGTCGAGTCCCTCGAGACCATGATGATTCGGAGGCCGAACAGGACGAGAATCACAAGGAGTTGTGATCGGCAAGAGTTGCCTACCTTTTAGGCTTAGTGTGATTGGTCGAGTCCCTCGAGGTTACACTAAGACGTTGATTGGATCCTGATCACCACTAGAAGTCTGCCGGAAACTTCTGTTTCACGTGTTGAGGGTGTCGCATGACTCGTGAGTAAAATAGTGGGAGCATATTAAGATAGAAGTCCATATCTTGATAGTTTATTTCTTGCAAAAACTGCATGTTATTCATTTCTATCGCATCTTTATTTTCAGAAAATGTCACTTTCAAATCCCTTACGTGGCATACTTAATGTCAATCGCCTCACTGGTCCAAATTATACGGATTGGCTCCGTAACTTGAGAATTGTTCTCACGGCGGAGAAAATCGTGTACGTCCTTGATGCCTACGCCCGAAGAAGGGGCAAGCGAGGATGAGATCGCTCGCTACGTGAAGTACATTGATAACTCCACTCTTGCTCAGTGCTATATGTTGGGCTCTATGACTCCTAAGTTACAAAGACAAATGAAAAGATGGATGCTAGATCCATTCTCCTACATGTCTGCAAATTGTTTGAGGAACAGGGAATGACTCAGCGATATGAGATATCCAAGAGCCTCTTCCGCACTAGGATGACTGAGGGGACACCGATTTAGAACCAAGTCATAAAGATGATTGAGTGGATAGAGAAACTCACAGGTCTAGGAATGGTCCTAGAGGATAACTTGTGTGTGGACATTGTGCTTTAGTCCCTACTAGATTCCTTTTCACAGTTCATAATAAATTTTAATATGAACAAGCTTGAGGTGACTCTCCCAGAGCTCCTCAATATATTGAGGGAGGTAGAGAGTACTATTAAGAAAGAGAAGCCAGTTCTCTACACTATTGAGGCTAGAAAGAAATGGAAAGCAGAAAAGTCCCTTAAGAAAGGAAAGGGCAAGGGCAGACCAGGTAAAGCAAAGGTTGCTAAGAAAGACCCAGCAAAGGACAAAGGCCAGTGCTTCCATTGTGGTAAAGATGGGCATTGGAAGAGGAACTGCAAAGAGTACCTTGCAGAAAGGGCGAAACAAAAGCTTGATAAAGCTTCAGGTACATTCATGATCAGTCTCCATTTGTCAGACTCTTGTGATAACACATGGGTATTCGATACCAGTAGTGCTTATCATATATGCAATTCGTTGCAGGTTCTGGCAAGACCTAGGAGACTAGAGAGAGGCGAGATGGACCTCAAGATGGATAATGGAGCAAAAGTTGTTGTAGTAGCTATTGGAGAGGTCGCCCTACATCTGTTTGGTGGAGCTTTTATTACATTAGATGTATGTTATTTTGTTCCTTCTATTATCAAAAATATTATCTCCATTTCATGATTGACAGTTAGTGGATATAAATTAGTTTTTAAGAACAATGGTTGTTCGATATTATTAGATGATAAGATAATCATGAAAGGAATATTGTATAATGGTTTATTTATATTAGACACTACTCCACATATCATGAATGTAAATGTGTCTAAGAGGAAACGAGATGAGATGAACAGTGCATACCTGTGGCATTATAGGCTAGGTCACATCCATGAAAGAAGGATTCAAAAGTTGCTAAATGATGGATATCTAGATCCATTCGACTATGTGTCATATGCAACTTGCGAGCCTTGCCTTCGTAGAAAACTGACCAACTCTCCATTTAGTGGAACTGGAGAAAGAGCCACTGAGCTGTTGGAACTCATACATAATGATGTATGTGGACCCATGTTAACTCATGCCATTGGTGGTTACTCCTACTTCATTACCTTTACTGATGATTTCTTAAGGTATGGATATGTGTACTTAATGAAGTACAAGTCCGAGGCCTTTGAGAAATTCAGAGAGTATAAGAATGAGGTGGAGAACCAGACTGGAAAGAGTATCAAAACTCTTCGATCAAATCGAGGAGGTGAGTACTTAAGTATAGAGTTTACTCAGTTCCTCAAGGACCATGGGATATTATTCCAATGGACACCTCCTTATACACCTCAGCTCAATGGTGTCTCTGAAAAGAGAAATCGTATGCTATTAGACATGGTACGATCCATGATGAGTTTCGCTGACCTACCCATCTCATTCTGGGTATATGCCCTAGAAACCATAGCTTACCTTCTGAACAGAGTTCCAACTAAGTCGGTAGTGTCTACACCATATGAGATATGGAAAGGGAAGAAGTTTGATCTTAAGGTTGTTAAGATTTGGGATTGTCCTGCCCACATTAAAAGATACAACCCCGATAAGTTAGAATCAAGGACAGAGCGATGCAAATTTATGGGATACCCCAAGGAAACTTATGGATATTATTTCTATCATTTCGATGACCAAAAGGTCTTTGTAGCTAAGATAGTAGTGTTCCTTGAGAAGGAACACATTCTTGGTGGAGATAGTGGGAGAATGATAGAGTTGAGCGAGGTTGGAGAACCAAGCTCAAGCACCACTCTACAACCCGAGTCTGTTCAGGTACCTAATACACAAGTTTCAACTTTACGTAGGTCTAATAGAGTATCCCATCCTCCTGAGAGATATGTGGGATATATTTGAGGAGAGGATGTTGAGGATATTGATCCTCAGACCTATGAGGAGGCTATTATGAGTATAGACTCCAAGAAGTGGCAAGAAGCCATGAATTCTGAGATGGATTCTATGTACTCCAACAAGGTTTGGAACCTAGTTGATGCGCCCGAAGGTATTGTACCCATCGGTTGTAAGTGGATCTTTAAGAAAAAGATCTAAGTAGATGGAAAGGTAGAGACCTATAAAGCAAGGCTAGTGGCTAAGGGGTATCGTCAAAGGCAAGGTGTTGACTACGATGAAACCTTCTCACCCGTAGCAATGCTAAAATCTATCAGAATTCTATTGGCTATTGCAGCATACTATGATTATGAGATCTGGCAGATGGATGTGAAAATCGCATTCCTTAATGGGAACCTCGAGGAGGAGGTGTATATGATGCAACCTGAGGGATTCGTGTCCAAGATCTGCCTAGATAAGGTGTGTAGGTTGCTTAGATCCATTTATAGACTAAAGCAAGCTTCCCGAAGTTGGAACATAAGATTTGATGAGGCAATCAGATCTTATGACTTCATTAAGAACGAAGATGAGCCTTGTGTGTACAGGAAGGTAAGTGGGAGCGCTATCACCTTTTTAGTGTTATATGTGGATGACATCCTGATCATTGGGAATGACGTAGGAATGCTATCCACAGTAAAGGCTTGGTTATCTAGACACTTCTCCATGAAGGACTTAGGGAAAGCATCCTATATCTTGGGGATTAGAATCTATAGAGATAGATCCAAGAGGATTCTTGGCTTATCCTAGTCCAGGTACATAGAAACCATTATCAAAAGGTTTGGCATGGAAAATTCCAAGAGAGGTCTCATATCGATGAGACATGGGATATCGCTTTCTACGAGTATGTCCCCAAAGACTCCAGAAGAAAGAGCGAGCATGGATATGATACCTTATGCCTTAGCAATAGGGTCTATCATATATGTCATGCTATATACTAGGCCTGATATAGCGCATGCTTTGAGTGTCATGAGCAAGTATCAGGCGGATCCAAGCTTGGAGCACTGGAAAGCAGTAAAGTATATCCTTAAGTACTTGAGAAGGACTAAGGATCTTTTACTAGTATATGGAGGTAGTAGCCTTAAGGTTAAAGGCTACACAGACTCAAGTTTTCAGTATGATGTCGATGATAGCAAGTCGAATTCAGGGTACGTATACACCTTGAATGGAGGAGTAGTATGCTGGAAGAGTTCCAAGCAAGATACCACTGCTGACTTGACCACAGAGGCGGAGTACATTGCTGCATCGGATGCAGCAAAGGAGGGAGTCTGGTTGAAGAAGTTCATCACATATTTGGGAGTCGTGCCAGATAGCGAGGAGTCGATCTTCTTATAATACGACAACAACGGGACGATTGCTCAAGCGAAGGAACCTAAGTCTCATCAGAAATCTAAGCATGTTCAGAGGAGGTTCCACCTTATTAGAGAAATCGTAACCCGAGGAGATGTAGTAGTGGAAAGAGTTCCATCCGAAAATAACATTACAGATCCACTGACAAAGCCGTTGTCTCAGATTATCTTTGAGCGTCACAGGGGTCTGATGGGGATCAGACACATAGGTGATTGGCTTTAGGTCAAGTAGGAGATTGCTAGTCATAGGTGCCCAGCAAGCCAATCACGTGAGTGATGGCATGTGTGACTTGATACAGAATCTTTTTGCTTATTATATTTTGACATATATCACTTTATAACTATTACATATATATATATATATATATATATATATATATAGTGATGTCCTTGGATTTGTGCAATGGGAATCGGATCGTGATGAGATCACGAATATAAGATCGATTCACCTTTAAACACATATCCTAAATAATTCCGGTCATAGGTTACTCGAGAGGGACATCGTGATAACCGGACAAACTAGTGTGTTGTATACCCGTCCATATGATGGATGCAGCAGGTCTCATAGCTGCTCGTGTAGGGACATTAGGGATATAGTACAAGTGCTCTTTGGAGAATGAGTTCACTAATTGATCTGCTTACGGAATGCTAGATGGTTGATGATGCCTTATTGTCAGACAGCGATTCCATAGTTCTAGTGGTATATCTGGTCCTTAGACTTGAGACAACAAGGATGTCCTGTATGAGTGCTCCACTCTTTGATACCATACTTATAGGTTTGGCTGTCCCAGATCTAGTAGAGCTGGTCATTAGGAGTGGTAGTCAACCTTACGAGGGCTATTGAGTGTCGATAGAAGATCATCCACTCTCGGCGTCATGAGAGGAATATTCCATGTGTTCTTGCTCAGACAAATCCCTGGCTAGGGTCATTCGGGTTGAGAGAGAAAGAATTCTCTAGGAGAATCCGATTAGAGCGAGACTCGAGTAGAAACCGTATGGGTCTGACAGCACCATGCTCGATATACGGTCTCTGGGATATTAGATGGATGAGGGACTATAGGTACACGGTAACTGAGGACAGACAGGTCCAATGGATTGGATTCCCCTGTATCGTCTGGGGACTACAGCGTAGTGGCCTAGTACATCCGTAGTCAATGAGTCAAGTGAATTATTACAGAGATAATAATTCACTGAGTTAGAAGGAGTTTTGATAGGTATGACTCACGGCCAGCTCGATATTGGGCCTAGAGGGTCACACACATATGGTAGTCATTGCGATGAGTAGAGGTTCGGATATGAGATATCCGATGAAGCCCTTGTCTTATTGGATATCCAATAAGCCTATGAATTATTGGATCCCATGGACGAGATCCAATAAGAGCCCATGAGAGATTATTGGATAGAGATCTACTAATCTAAAAGACTTGGGTTATTGGATGCAGATCTAATACCCACTAGGCGAGGATCCATTAGGGTTTGATAGGGGACCTCTATAAATAGGAGGGATTCAGAGCCTCATAGGCTAGAGCATTTGCTTGCCTCTCCTATTCTCCTTTTCCTCTCCACCTCAGAGCAGGCCTGGAGTCTTGAGGAGCGTCGTCGCAGCCCTATTGTATGGATCACCACTAGAGAGGAGGACGCTTGACCTCCTTCACCCTCTCCTAAGGATCTATAAGGAAATAGGGATATACGATCTCCCTAGGTAACACAATATATTCTATACGCAGTTTTTCAGTTTCGTGGATTTTGCACACCAATCTTCGCACGACGACGAACATCTCTTTAGGAATTGGGGATTTTGTTTTCTTGTTCTTCCGCTGCGTATGTGATGTCGCCCCTAAAGATTTTCCCAACATTAAAAGGGATTAGCATGGCAGCATTGATGCAGATAAGCCCTATAGGAGAAGAACTGTGAGTCCCTAAAGAAATAGGAACTAGAATATCAGAAGAAGATAACCCCCCCCCCCCCCCCGCCCCCTCCTTTTTTTTTTACAGCAGAACTTTACGGAAGATAGAGGAAATGAGTGAGAAGAGGAGCTGCTGCAAATCTCTATAGCTGCTGTGGTTGCAAAAGCTGCTATAGATCGTTGCTGCTACTGCAGTTGCTACAGATTGCTACGGCTGCAGCTGCTATAGCTACTGCGGCTGTAGAAGCTAGTGCACCTGCTGAAGCTACAGCAGATGAGGAAGTTGCAGCGATGCTAAAGAAATCTGCAGCGATTAGGTGGAGAAATCTATAGCGATTAGGTGAAGAAATCTACAGCGGTTCTCAAGGAAAATGCAGCGGGAGAAATCTATGATAAATCTGTAGCGATTAGGTATATAGTGGAAGAGCTTCGTCAACCTCAATGTAAAGGGAAGCAGCAGCAAAAGTTACTGCGGCAGACGAAGCAAGATGCAGCAATTGCGGTAGAGGGAAGCGGCTACTGCTATTGCTGTAGAGGGAAGCGACTACTGCGGACCAAGAAGCGGCTACGGAAGATTTCGTAGCATCCTTGGGATTTTAGAGGCTGCGACGGCGAAGGAGGAAGACGTAGTAGCCACCATTAAGTGAGGAAGACACCGCCATTGTGTCTGCTGTTCGCCGATAAAGAGGACACCGCTGTTAAGGAGGAAGACACCGCCATTGAGGAGGCAGTGGGAGAATGTTTCCCTCCTTGCACGACAGTGACGAAGAGTGTCTGCTGTAGGCAACAAAGTAGGAGAGCGAGCAATAGGCCGGCGAAGATGAGAAGGAGTGGATGAGCAGAGCCAAGATGGGCTTAGGATACAACCCTTACAAATTTTTCTCTCCTCTCTTGAAAGATCAAAACTTGGAAAAAGAGGGAGGAGAACTTCTAGCCTTTACAACACTTTTGAGCTCTAAAAATCACAAAGTAAGATTGGATTTTCGGTACCCTTTCATGCAGGAAAGGGTGGGGTATATATAGGCCCCAAAATAGTTTGAATTTGGAGCTCAAAGATGTCTTTTCCCGGATTTCCGGGGTCCTGGCGGTACCACCACCTGACTGGGGCGGTACCACTGCCTGGAAGCTCGGAGACTGAGCCTCTAGGCGGTGCCACCGCCTGACAGGGGCGGTTGCACCACCCAGTCTCGCTTGAAGAATGAGCCTTGGTGGTGCCACCGCTTGACTAGGGCGGTTGCACCGCTTGGCAGAGCTCAAAGACCGAGCTCAAGTAGTTCCACCGCTTGTCAGGGGCGATTGCACTGCCTAGTCTTGCTCGGAGACTGAGCCCAGGTGGTGCCACCGCCTACCTGGGGCGGTTGCACCGCCTAGCTTTCCTGGGAGACCCTCTCTTGGGCGGTGCCACCGTCGACCCTGGCGGTGCCACCACCTAGCAGGAATTCTGGTCCGAATGGGTTGATCCATTCGGCCCAATTTGGGTCTGTCAAGGGCCCAATTGCTCCCAGATTAAGTTAATGGGATCATCTCCCATTCCTAACTTAATCTACATGCTAACTATGACATTTATTAAGACATTTACTACAACTTGCTCCGGTGCGTCAATCGCTTCTTCCGGCGAACTTCCAGCGAACATTCAACGAACCTTCGGCGATGCTCCGACGGACTTCCGGCAAACTCCTGGACTTGCGACGATCCACTTAGCGAGTTTTGACGAGCTTCTTTTGGCAAGCTCCTGGACTTCTCGGATTTGTTCCCGCAGAACCTCCGACGACCGTCTATACTTCCGTCGAACTCTCGAACTCCCAATGTGATCATAGTCTTGACTCCGGTGTAACTCCTGTTGCATGTCTTACTTTCATCGTAGTTAATCTTGCACACTTATCTCAACATATGGATTAGATAACAAATGACAATTGACTTCATCATCAAAATCTGAGATTCAACAATCTCCCCCTTTTTGACATACTTGAGATAAGTCATTCTTGAATTCAAGGCCTTTGAATTCAATAGACTTATTGATAAGTTAAGAACTCTTAACCTTATCAATTACTCCCATCATGATTCCTATCATGATGTATCTTACTAAAAATGATATCAAGACTTGACATCTATTCTCAAGTTATACATTTCAAATATGAATGATGGTAGTAGTTCAACATAAGATATCAACATGTAAATTTACAATTTAAGCTTTTGATATCTTAACGTAAAGCAAACATTTCAAGTGTTTAGCAATCGTAGTATTTCATCACATGGTAAGATATCAACACGTAAAATTACGATGCAAGTTCTTGATATCTTAACATGATGCAAACATGGCATAATGCAAATATGGCAATCATAGTTATCATCAATTCATATATTTTTGATGATGCAAGAATGGCATAATCATAGCATCAATACTCATAGCATCAATTCATATATCTCTCCCCCTTTGTCATCAACAAAAAGGTGAACGATATAAGCAAATTTTAAGCATAAGTGTTGTATTTATTCATGCCATAACTAGGTTCATGTCATTTTCTAATAGTGAGTGATACGACACCAATTATGCAAACATCTCAAGGAAAACATGACATGGAGATAGCTTTTAATACTTCTTCCTTTTCATTTGTTATTATCTTTTTGCATGAAGGAGGAAGGCTATTTGTGATACCAGCTATTTGTGAGTTTACTTTGAATGAAGTTAAAATTGATGAGAGATTAAATCATACTTCATTTTTACAAGTTCTTGATATCTTAACATGATGCAAACATGGCATAATGCAAATATGGCAATCATAGTTATCATTAATTCATATATTTTTGATGATGCAAGCATGGCATAATCATAGCATCAATTCATATATCTCTCCCCCTTTATCATCAACAAAAAGGAGAATGATATAAGCAAATTTTAAACATAAGTGCGGTATTTATTCATGCCATAACTAGGTTCATGTCATTTTCCAACAATGAGTGATAGGATACCAATTATGCAAACATCTCAAGGAAAACATGACATGGAGATAGCTTTTAATACTTCTTCATTTTCATTTGTTATTATCTTTTTGCATGAAGGAGGAAGGCTATTTGTGATACTAGCTATTTGTGAGTTTACTTTGAATGAAGTTAAAATCGATGAGAGAGTAAATCATACTCCATTTTTACAAGGATCAAGATATGTATGTGAAATAAATCCTTGTAAGTAAAAACACTAACATCCATATTTCAAGAAGGAATTTACAAGCATGAATCATTTTATCAAATCCATTTCTCAAAAAAATATTTTTCACATGATAAGTGTATGAGAGATGTTTTTGCTAGTTGATTCCATATGTCAAAAATCAATGATGAGAATCAAACTCGATATAACATATGCTTATTAAGTTCGGAAAAGGATAATGTATCGAGAAAATCTGATTGTTAGGATACCACTAGTTAAGAGAATCCAAAAATGAAATTAACACTTTCATGCATTCGGACAAGACTATACTATAGATTTTCAAATACAATCATGAAGACAAAACATGCTCATTGTTATGAAAATTTTTGTATCCATAAAACATAATTTCCAACATGTAATTTTAGGCATGTAATGGCAATCAAGTGATTTGATCATTCAATTAATAAAGTCCGAAAAATGATTTTAACAAGTTTATGCATTCGGACACATTAACATTCCTAATTCTCTTCTAATGAAATCAAATCATTCTTCGCTTAGAGGTTTTGTAAAAATATTAGCTAGTTGATGCTTAGTATCAATGAACTCTATGATTACATCATGATTAGTGACATGATCTCGTATGAAGTGATGTCTAATATCAATATGTTTTGTTCTTGAGTGTTGAATGGAATTCTTTGTTAAACATATTGCACTTGTGTTATCACATTTAATGGGAATATTTTTAAGATAGACTTTATAATCTTATAAGGTGTTTTTCATCCACACAACTTGTGCACAACATGCACTAGCTGCAATATACTCAGCTTCGGTTGTTGATAGTGCAACCGAGTTTTGTTTCTTAGATGACCAGGAAACAAGGGAATGTCCCAAAAATTGACATGATCCTGATGTGCTTTTTCTATCTAATTCTCGGATTTTAGATACCATAATCTTAGATTTGTGGTACCTTTAAGATATCTAAGTATTTTTTTAACCGCTTTAAAATGAGATATCTTAGAGTTCGATTGAAACCTAGCACAAAGTCCTACACTGAACATGATATCTGGTCTAATTACAGTGAGGTAAAGTAAACTTCCTATCATACCCCTATAAGTTTTTTGATCGAAGCTTTCTCCACTTTCATCAACTTCTAACTTAGTGGAGGTACTCATAGGAGCGTCAATAGCTTTTGAGCTATTCATATTAAATCTTTTTAGCAAATCTAAGGCATATTTAGTTTGACTAATAAAGATGTCATTGCTTAGTTGCTTAATTTGTAAGCCTAAGAAAAATGTTAATTCTCCCATCAAACTCATTTCAAATTCGAGACTCATGGTTTTAGCAAAAGATTCACAAAGAGATTCATTCGTAGAACCAAAGATAATATCATCAACATAAATTTGAACAATGAAAAAATTATTTTTAAAATTTTTGATAAACAATATAGTATCGACCTTGCCTTTTGTGAAATTATTTTCAATAAGAAAAGTACTAAGTCTATCATACCAAGCTCTTGGGGCTTGTTTTAAACCATAGAGAGCTTTAGTTAATTTAAATACATGATTATGGAGGCTATTATTTTCAAATCCGGGAGGTTGTTCAACATAAACTTCTTCAGAAATAAAAACATTAAGAAAGGTGCTTATAACATCCATTTGAAACAACTTAAAATTATTATTACTAGCATAGGCAAGGAGCATCCTTATGGCTTCTAATCTAGCCACAGGAGCGAAGGTTTCTTCGTAATCGATACCTTCTTCTTGGTTGAAATATTTGGCCACTAATCTAGCCTTGTTTCTAACCACGATACCATATTCATCTTGCTTATTTCTAAAGACCCATTTAGTACCAATAACTAAATGATCATTTGGCCTAGGAACAAGCTTCCACACCTTATTTCTCTCAAATTGATTTAACTCATCTTGCATTGTAATAATCCATGAATCATCTTTCATGGCTTCATCAATATATTTAGGTTCAATTTGGGAGAGAAAGGCAGCGTTGGCACAAAAATTTTTAAAAGAAGAACGTGTTTGAACCCCCTTAGATGTGTCTCCTAGGATTAGCTCCTTAGGATGAGCATCTACATACTTCCAATCCTTGGGTAAGGGTGTTTCGGAAGTGGATGCATCCAAGTTACTAGTTGGAAAAGGGGTTTCATTTAAATTCAAGGAATCAAAATTAACATCATCATCAAAATTATTTTTCTTGATTTCGGAAATCTCATTGAAAACAACATGAATGGATTCTTCTATAATTAAAGTTCTTTTATTGAAGATACGAAAAGCTTTAGAAACCGAAGAATAACCAAGAAAAATTTCTTCATCGGATTTAGCATCAAATTTTTCTAAGGCATCTTTTTCATTCAAGATAAAATACTTACACCAAAAAACTTTAAAATATGAAACATTGGATTTTTTATTATTCCACAACACATAGGGAGTTTTGGTGAGTAAGGGTCTTACTAGAACTCTATTCAAAATATAGCATGTAGTATTTATGGCTTCGACCCAAAAGTATTTGGGTAGGCTATGTTCATTTAACATGGTTCTTGTCATTTCTTGTAAATTTCTATTCTTTCTTTCTACTACTCCATTTTGTTGAGGATTTCTCATAGTAGAAAAGTTGTGGTTGTATCCATTAGATTCACAAAATTCTTAGAAATCACGGTTTTGAAATTCACCATCGTGATCACTTCGAATTGATGAAATCATAAAACCCTTTTCATTTTGAATAAGTTTACAAAACTTGGTGAAATATCTAAAGCATTCATTTTTGTGTTTCAAGAAATAAGTCCATGTGTATCTACTATAGTCATCTACAATGACGAAGGCGTATTTGCTACCTCCTAGGCTTGATGTAGAGATTGGTCCGAACAAGTCCATATGGATTAATTGTAAGGGCATAGAGGTGCTTATTTGATTCTTAGATTTGAAACTACCCTTAATTTGTTTTCCTAATTGACAAGCATCACACACATTATCTTTGATGAACTTGATATGAGGAATTCCTCGTACAAGTTCTTTGATGATATTTGAGTGATTAGTTTCATCCTAGCATGACCTAATCTCCTATGCCAAAGCTAAGCATCCTCATTCAAAACCGAGAAACATATTTCATTGCAAAGATCATTGATGTCAATGGTGTATACGTTATTATGTTTTAATGCAATCATAGATGTGTTTTTGTGTGGTTTATCAATGATGCAAGCATTATATTCGAATTTGACGATATATCCTTTATCACATAATTGACTAATGCTCAAGAGGTTATGTTTTAAACCATCAACTAACAAAACTTCTTCAATAAAGAAGTTGGATTTGTTACCTATGGTTCATTTGCTAATGATTTTACCCTTGTTGTTGTCTCCGAAGGTGACATAGCCTTCGTCTATGCTAGTGAGCTTAGAGAATTGAGATGGATCTCCGGTCATATGCCTTGAGCATCCACTATCAAGGTACCATCTCTTGCTCCTAGCTTGTAATGGTGTCTCTACAAGAAAGGATAATTTTTAGGTACCCATTTGCTTTTGGGTGCATCAAAAACTGATCTACATTGTTTATCATGTTGCATAGAGTTTATCATGGTTCCTTTAGGAATCCAAATTAATTTGTTCGGACTAATTTTCGTGAATGTACACTGATGCATTTTGTGTCCATATTTGCAACAAAAGTTGCATTTGCTTTAGTGTCGAACATGTAAGATGGGGTCTTTTATGAAGGTGGTTGGATTTTGGTGAGGACTTCTCACAAATCTGATTCCACTTCTTTTGGGAACGTGACCCTTGTTTGCAAGGATCATGTTCAAAGACTTGCTACCAACCTCGAATTTCTTCAAGGTATCCTTAAGTAGCAAGTTTTCCTTTTGGAGAGTTTCTAGATCATGACATTTTTCACATTTAGCTAAACTATCATGATATTCAGTTTTTATTTTATCAAAATTGGTAACAAGACTATCATGCTTATTTTTCAGTAATTTATATTTTCTACTAATTGTTTTACATTCATCAAATAAGTCATGGAAGGCATTTAATAATTCATCAAATGATAAATCTACATCAATTAAATTTGTTACCTCTTCTCCGATGGCCATTAAGGCGTAATCAGCAACTTGCTCAGTGTTGGACTCCTCTTCTTCGGACGCACTCGAGTCATCCCATGTTGCTTTGAGCACCTTCTTCTTTGATGTTCTCTTCTTGGCTTGGGGACAATCACTTTTGTAGTGTCTCGGCTTTTTGCATTCGTAGCAAATAACTTGGTCCTTTTTGGGTTCAAGTTTATTTTTTGTGTCACTTTTAAACTTATTTCTCTTAATAAATTTTTTGAATTTCCTTGTTAGAAGTGCCAAGTTATCGTCAAGTGGTCATCTAAAGTTTAAGTGTCATATCCTTCCTATTCTTTGGAATGATGTCTTCTTGCTCTTCATGAGCCTTGCAAGTCATTTTATAGGTCATTAATGACCCGATTAGTTCTTCAAGAGGGAAGTTGTTTAAATCTTTAGCCTCTTGAATAGCAGTGACTTTAGGGTCCCAACTCTTAGGAAATGATCTTAGAATCTTATTTACGAGCTCAAAATCTGAAAAACTTTTGCCGAGTCCTTTTAGACTATTGACGACATCCGTGAAATGGGTGTACATGTCGCCAATAGTCTCGCTCGGTTTCATTCGGAAAAGTTCAAAAGAATGTATCAAAAGATTGATTTTTGACTCTTTCACTCTACTTGTACCTTCGTGAGTCACTTCGAGTGTATGCCAAATATCAAACACGGTTTCACAAACTGAAACACGATTGAACTCATTTTTATCAAGCGCACAAAATAAGACATTCATAGCCTTTGCATTAAGAGCGAAAGTCTTCTTCTCCAATTCATTCCAATCGATCATTGGAAGAGAAGACTTTGAAAATCCATTTTCGATAAGATTCCAAAGTTCAAAATCTATTGAAATAAGGAAGATCCTCATTCGGGTCTTCCAATAGGTGTAGTCCGTCCCATTGAATATGGGTGGACGTGTAATAGAGTGGCTCTCTTGGTTTCCGGCGTATGCCATCTCTCTTGGGTTTTAATCCGTTTGAGAGTTAACCCTGCTCTAATACCAATTGTTAGGATCAAGAGCACTAAGGGGGGGGGGGGGGGGGGTGGTGAATTAGTGCAGCGGAAAACTTTCGACGATTAAAACTGCGTTCGTATGTTGAAATCCGATTCCGACGTAAAAGTCGTTTTGTGCAAATAATAACTTTGAAAGCTTACGGAAATATATTTGAAGTAAAGTAAGGAAGGCAGTTTGCACTTAAGATAAAAATCAGAATGTAAGCGTAAACTGAAATATGATGTTTGTACGATAAAATCGATTTCCGTCTTAACGCCGATTCGGAAAATACTTAACTATGAAACACGTTCGTAAATGAGCAAAAGGTAGTAAGCTATTGAGGAGGTTTGTAGTAAAGATAAGATGCTCGAAGTAAATGCAAACTGAGATTTAGAGTGGTTCGGTCAATCTTGACCTACATCCACTTTTGGCTTCCTCCACCAACAAGGTCACCGACGTCCACTAGAGGCCTTCCTTCAATAGGCGAAGGCCAACCACCCTTTTACAATTTCACTCCTTTTGACGGGCTTAGGAGACAACCCTTACAAACTTTTCTCTCCTCTCTTGAAAGATCAAAACTTGGAAAAAGAGGGAGGAGAACTTCTAGCCTTTACAACACTTTTGAGCTCTAAAAATCACAGAGTAAGATTGGATTTTTGGTGCCCTTTCATGCAAGAAAGGGTGGAGTATATATAGGTCCCAAACTAGTTTAAATTTGGAGCTCAAAGATGTCTTTTCCCAGATTTCCCGGGTCCTGGCGGTACCACCTCCTAACTGGGGTGGTACAACCGCCTGGCAGCTTGGAGACTGAGCCTCTGGGTAGTGCCACCGCCTGACAGGGGCGGTTGCACCGCCCAGTCTCACTCGGAGACTGAGCCCTGGTGGTGCAACCGCTTGACTGGGGCGGTTGCATCGCCTGGCAGAGCTTGGAGATCGAGCTCAAGCGGTTCCACTGCCTATCAAGGGCGATTGCACCGCCTAGTCTCGCTCAGAGACTGAGCCCAGGTGGTGCCACCACTTGCTTGGGGCGGTTGCACCACCCAGCTTTCCTGGGAGACCCTCTCCTGGGTGGTGCCACCGCCTAGTAGGAATTCTGGTCTGAATGGGTTGATCCATTCGGCCCAATTTGGGTCTGTCAAGGGCCCAATTGCCCCTAGATTAAGTTAATGGAATCACCTCTCATTCCTAACTTAATCTACATGCTAACTACAACATTTCTTAAGACATTTACTACAACTTGCTCCGGTGCGTCAATCGCTTCTTCCGGCGAACTTCTAGCGAACATCCGACGAGCCTTCGACGATGCTCCGACGGACTTCCGGCAAACTCCTGGAGTTGCGACGATCCACTTGGCGAGTTCCGACGAGCTTCTTTTGACAAGCTCCTGGACTTCTCGGATTTGTACCCGTAGAACCTCCGACGACCGTCCGGACTTCCGTCGAACTCCCAACGTGATCATAATCTTGACTCCGGTGCAACTCCTGCTGTATATCTTACTTTCATCGTAGTTAATCCTGCACACTTATCTCAATATATGGATTAGATAACAAATGACAATTGACTTCACTATCAAAATCCGAGATTCAACAGATCTCCCCCTCCCAAGTGTCGCCAAACTCCTAGCGCTACTTGGTGGCTTTCATCTGGGAGTGTCAGGGGGCTGGGATCGAACCGTCCCAACCCCTCTTTCTGGCTTGCTTCCGCCTGGGCAGGGGACCAGGCGGGTATTACGTATTACTTGACCGCCCGTAGTGGTTTTAAGATTAGTGGTGCGCCCTCCAACGACAAAGGTTGGAAGAGGCGTTTCTTCTATATTAGTTGTGATCAAGAGTGGGGCTTCAGCATTAGGTGGGCTTTTCGGACCATCGATAATGCCCTCCCGTCGCCTTCTACTGGAGACACAATGGCCATGGATCGTCTAAGGGGTATCCTGTCCTCTTCTCAGGCAATTAAGGAAATGATCGAGGAGTGAATGGTCGAAGCGGAGCTGAGCCCCGCCACCGAGGGTATGGCCATTCGTATATAAAGGATCGTTCGCTCGTCCAAAACCATCTGACCGCTGCCTATTTTGCAGAAATGGTGGATTTGAGATCGATGAAGAAGATGGCTAGCGCCAAGGCTGTCGAGCCCCCGTCTCGGGACGGGGAGGGCTCTGGAGGCGGTGTTGTCCCGCTAGAGGGCATGCTGAAGAGGGTGCCGACATCACTGGCATCAGAGTGCCCTCTTAAGAAGACGAAGACAGGGTGGCTCGGAAGATGCCCACGAGTCGGGCCACCCGCTCGAGCGCCTCCCTGGAATCACTCGGGGCTACTGCCCAGGGGGAGGGGGAGGGGAGTGTGAAGTGGAAAGGGTCGGTCGGGTCGTCTGACAGCGACCCTTCCAAGAGGGCGCCGATGTGCCCCTTGCTAGTATGGGAATTGTGCCGCATCTATTCCTAGGCCGAGGGTGAGCAGTACCAAGCCCAGCGTATGATTGATCTTCCGGCCGGGGAGCCTGAGGCCCCCTACGCCACTCGGTGGCCGACTCTTAAGGCCGACAACTGTCTATGGGGCGATGGGCTAACCGCTCAGGAGTTCGTCCGAGGGGCATTACACCCAGGCCTAGCCAAGGACCTCTATAGCTCCACTTCTGAAGTGCTGGTAGAGCGAGCGGCCAAGTCGCTCATCTGGGTAAGTAATGGCTTCCTTCTCCTACCCAATCCCCTCTTTCTTGGGTGCCGATATCGATCCTCATGTAGAGCCAGCACTACATTATGGTGTTGGTCGATCAGGTCCTCGACATCGGGCGGGTGATCGGGTGCCAGTTGGAGATCGAAACCGCCCTCTAGTTGGAGATCAATGCCGCCCTCCGACTGGAGAACCTGGAGCCGAAGAGGACGCCACGGCACTAGGTGAGGAGGTGGCTCGTTTGAAGACCGAGCTAGAAGAAAGCTGGTCACACATCTGTTCACTAGATGACGAGCTGCTGACCCTCTCCCAGGACGTTGAGACCGCCAGGGCGATGGCTTGGGCCGCAGAGGAGGCCCTGAAGGAGAAGCGGCTGGGGTTGCCTAAAAGGGTTAAGGAGGCGATCGTCGGATATAAAGCGTCCCCTGGGTTCGAACGTGGCTTGGTGAGGTCGGGTCGGGTCATGTACGAGTATGGGTACCGGGTGGCCTGCGCTCGCTTCCGGGCGAAGTACCCGGACTTGGAGTTGGAGTCGAACCCGTTTGTAAACAACCCGACGGATCAGGACGTCGACATGCCAGCGAACATCCCCTTCGACGATGGGCCCGCGACTCCTCCCTCGAGCTAGGGGTTGCGCCCCCTCTCTTTTTGTCTTTTGCTCTGGTCGGGATTGGGGTTGTGCCACCCGATCGCCATGTGTATCTCCTCTATCATTAAGAAGCACTTTTATTTTGGAATTTGGACTCACTATTTTCCCCAATTGTGGGTGCGCGAGCCCCGTATATCTTTTCTGCATCCCAACCAGCCTCCTTTATGGGTATAATTTCTTCAGGTTTGCTGCATTCCACGTTCTCGGCAAGGGACTTCCCTCCATAGTCTCGAGTCGGTAGGTCCCCTCTCGGACCATGTCATAGACTCGATAAGGGCCTTCCCAGTTGGGTGCGAGCTTTCCCCTTGCTCGGGTTGGGTCACTCACTTCTGCTCTTCGAAGGACGAGGTCCCTGATCTTGATCAGGTGCGGGCGAACCCGTCGGTTGTAAATCCGAGCTGTCGCCTTCTTATATGATAAGATATGCAGATGTGCCTTGGCTCTCCCTTCCTCAGGGAGATCCAGGTTTACTCGGAGCCCCTCATCGGAGTCTCCTTGCTCGTAATTGGAGGTGAGTAGGGTTGGGAATAACATTTTGGGCGATAGGACCGCCTCCGTCCCGAACACTAAGCTAAACGGAGACTCGCCCGAGGCGGTTTTGGGAGTCGTTCGCATTGCCCACAGGATGAACTAAGAGAGAGACTCGTCTTTGGGATAGCGCGAGCAAGGTGGTCATGGAAGGCCTGGGTCGCGCGCTGGCGAGGAAGTTTTGCTCGAACTCCCCAGTAAGCTGGTCAAAGGATGAGACTAAGGATTGGCGTAGCCGACTGAACCATGTTCGTGCCAGCCCCCTTAGAGGGGTTGGGAATGCCCGGCACATCAATGCATTGGAGGTGCCGTAGAGGGACATCTGGACCCGGAATGCGGAGACGTGCTCCATGAGATCGGAGCCATCGTCATATGTCTCCAATGTCGACAGCTTGAAGTTGAGGGGTACTGGCTTGTCCTGTACTTCCTGAGTGAAAGGGGACCCACCCGAGCCGCCTTCACTGGACTTACTCTGCGATTTTCGAAACTCGCGCTGGAACGCATCTAGGCGTTGGTTGACATGGGATAGTTGGGCCCTAAGTGAGTCATCCGTCGAGTCGAACGATATGGTGTCAGGCTCGAGATGAGGTAGCGCGGCTCGACAGAGTATGGGTATGTTCTACCTGGGAGGACCTCTCAGGTCCATCGCTTGCTCTCGGGCATCCCTGATCCCAACCTGCTCCCCGCTCGGGGGCTGTCGGGTCAGGTCGGTCGGGGGCGTCACTAGTCGCACGATTTGGGGAATGATTAGAGCGAGCGTCTACATCATGCCTGCCATGGCCTGCACTTGCTTGGTCAGGCTAAGGAACACCTCGGGTGTCACGGCCGAGGGCCTTGTGGTGAGCCTTGGGGGCGACAATCCCGGGTCGTTGAACAGATGCCAGTAGCGATCCGACGTCGAAGCCGGGATTCCCTCATCTCCGGGGGCGGGGAGGGCCCGACTTTCTGGCTCGACGGAAGGGAGGTCGGTCGGTGGTTTTCTCCCGAGGAGAACTCCTGTCAGCTGCTCCTGCAACATTGGCCCTCCTTCTAGCGCTAAAATGTTAGTGAACAAAAGTACCGTGGCTGATGAGTTAGCACGGTTAGGTCCGCAGGTCGATGTCGGGAGCTTCTTGCGGGGTAAGTAGGATGATGAGGTGGAAGGAATGTTGGCGGCGTTGGTCGGGATCCGAGCCGGCTCACTGCTCTCCTTTGTGCGATAGAAGATATCTCCAAGGTCGAGACGCTCGTCGCTTGGGGGTGTCCGCCTTCTTGCAAAATGGCCTTCGTCGGGTTTTTCCCGACTTTGGCCTCTCCGACGAGCAAGTCAGTGGAGTATTTGATATCGAGTTTTTTTTTTTTCTCCCATGGCCGGGCGTTGGCCAAGGGTTTATACTATTGTGTGAGGATTAGTTACGCCTCGGTTCGGTGTGGCCGCTGACCCTTGTGGGATGGGACGGCTTTTCTGACGAGTTACGTCTTAAGGGATGCTTAAGTGACGTCAAACGGCACCGCCCCGAGCCCTCGGGATAGTCGTGTTGTATAATATCTCAGTACAGAACTTGGCGTGACGTGCGTCACGGGGTTCTGATGGTGTGTGGTGTCGGATTCTGATACTGATTGAGACGTGACGTGTGACGTCGGTGATAACTCATCTAAGGGCCAAAATATGTCATATCACCATGAAAGTGAAAAGATAAAGAATGTGACATTTTCTTTTTATGACAACCGTATGATAACAAATGTTGGGTGGTGATTAACTGTTAAGGTCTCACCTTATATCTGCTTGATCGATTGGTATGTTACAGAGTCCGACGAGCAAGTTATAAGACTCGACCCGACTCCGACTCCGAGTCCGACTCCGACGCCTGCACCGAACTGGAACCCAACGCCTGTGATCTTCAAGGTCTTCCAAAAAGCTACCCGGAGTACCTTACCGGGTGCCACGTCGTACATTTTCCATTGCATTTTCTGGTGGGGTGGGCCCAGTCGAGAACACTGGATTCGTGTCTTTGGATATGTGGCAGTAGAACCGACACGGATACACCATGTGGATGAGTCCCGGAAAATGATCTCACGCTCGCTTCATGGGCCCTATCTGACTCCGTAGCCTATACGCGCACCTGGGGCGTTTACCCCATCTCGCCCTCGACGCAGTTAGGGTTTCTGGCTCTCCCGGATAACTGCGCCCTTTTGTTTAGGGTTTCGCTCCGGCTGCCTCTACTGATCACGCCGCCTAGGGGTCGATTTGACTGTCTCTCCTCTGTTCAACCTTCCCTCCTCCTTTTTATCGGCCGCTCACGATGATAGGGAGGAAGCTTTACAAGACGAAGCTCTGTATATTGTTCCAGAGGGGCCGGTGCCCTCGCCAGAACTGCAACTTCGCTCATGGCGAGGCGGAGCTCCGCCGTTTCGGTGGATCTTTTCATGGTAATCGCTAAAGTTTCCCATCTAAGGGTTTCTTTTTTTTCCCTTCCTTTTTCTTCGGTGGTCGGTAGAATTACATGACGATTTGTGTGATGGTTCCGTAGTGCTATTCCTTTACAATTCGCTGCTTCTCTATAGTTGTTGGTTGACGTGACGGGAGTTGCGCTTTTTTGATGACCATACCTTAAAAAGTTGAATATCATCGAGTTTAGATTCGTCGGGTAAATAACAAATTTTTATAGCATTATGCTCATATCGACTAAAGCTATTATTTGAACGATTGAGCCTTTTTCGGTAATTATCACGGAGAGAAGCCAATGGAATTTTACTGATATCTCAAAAGAGATCCAACTACCGTGTGGAGTCAAATTATACTCTTTTCAATGAACCTTTATCGGGATGTGTTTGAGCATTTAAGTGATGTTCTGATGTATGGAAGCTAAAACCCTTGATACATCCTCCCTTTTCAGAAGAAAAGAAAATTTGGTTTTTCAGTTTAAGGAGTTTTAACCTGGTTTTCATGCTTTGCTCTAACTTGGATTATTTAGATATGATGCATTTCTGCTGTTGTTGATGAATCTGTGGAGTATGGCACTAAATGGAGTAGATGAAAAAAAAATATGCATAGGGAATGTAGGAAACAACTGCAGCAGATAATTTACTGTTGGCACCACATCTAGTCTGGTTCAAGATGATAGGAATTTCTAATTTTATGAAGTCCTCAGAAAGCAGCTCGTCGCTATATATATATTTTTTCATTTTTTTTTCAACTTGCACTTTATCACTCAGTATTGAACTTTAATGTATAATGCCAATGCTACTATGTTCTGGGAACATGACGAAACTCAGTACAATTGCCTGCAGATGAAAAATATGTTCTTATTTTTCTGATCAAATATCTTCTCAGGTGAATTTTTTACAGAAACTTTATGCCATATTCTTGGTTGCCTTTTGATACTATAGTGGATCAAATGATCAACCTTCAAACAGCTTTCTTGTACCGTCTGCAGTTGGAGTATGGCACATCCTGGTTTTCTTAGCTTGAAGTCAGTGCCATGATAGTTTTGATTGTTCTGACTTTATAATTACTAGCTTTGCTGCATTTCAGTCTCTACATTGTTAGCAGGTTCAGCTAGTAGTTGATGACTCATTCAGTTTCTCTGGTGCATTCTACTTGGGTGTCCTGGATCCTTCTTAATGGCCTTTTGAAATAATTATAGAAGTCATATGTTGCAAGGCTATGTTGGGAGGATTCTCAGACAGATCAGCAAAGTTATACTGTTATTGTGTCTATGGCTCTACAATGGAGAAATTTCTCAGTTTCTGTTGCTCATGTTTTCTTTTCCTCCAGAAGGCATCTATTATAAATTCCCTATCATTTTCTTATTAAATATTCAAAGGATTCTCTTGGTGATCTAAGGTTCTTATATGGGTATTGCGATATCTATTAATTTTATGATCTACTTTGTTTACTTGGTGGCCCTTTGGAATTGTTGAGGAGCCAGTACTAATCATTATTGAATTTCCCATATTGCTCATGCTGATGGTAAGCTTGATGAGATTTATTGGTTCTCCAATCTTCACCAACCTTCAGCTTGGTATCAGAAGAGGAACCAACTTCCTTCTCGTGCATGAAATCAATTTTCCTTATTTGCAGGTCGACGGGATCATAGAAGTGGAGACTTGAGAGATAAACTTGACAGAAGGCATTCTCCTCATAGGAGGCTTTCCCCTGATAGAGATGCAAGAGGTTATCATACTTTTCGTTATCAAAAGCCAATCTCCCGTGACAGAGGTAAGTACTATTATGAATTTCATGTTTTCCTTGTTTCTTCATCAAATGCTCTTGCTGTTGTGGTGGCTGTGTTTCTTATTTGTACCCGTATTTGATTTGCCTTTTTAATCTTCGCATGCTGGTATCTGGCTGCTTTTTGTCTTTCTTGTTATGATTTTAGAATTCTTTGTGCAGGCTATAGCCTTTCAAGGTCTCCTGTCAGGAGGAGGTAAGTTGTTTCTTAAATTGTTCAAACTCATAAGAAACTTGCTTTCAACTGATGAAATCATTTGGTTATGAGACAAACATGCATATGGTACATTTACTGTGCACCTGATGTTGATAAATGAACTCTACTGGTAAATTTGGAACTTTTGTGAGGCCTCATAGCTCATACTTCAGACTCTTGTTTGCTAAATGTGCTATTAAATTAAAAAAGTCTGGATAAAAGAGTCATGTATGTTTTCCCGAAGCCTAGACCTAATGAGGCCATTTATTGCAGTCTTGGTGTATGATGTGGTTACACTTCTTATAATTGATTGCATTCACCCTAAGCAAACCATCCTTGTGGTTGGGAATTGGGACGCATATGTAGGATAACATATTAATGTAGGAAGTTGCTTATTTTACGCATAGTAAGGATGCTATAGAGAATGACACTAGTGTTATTGTTAATACAGAAAGATCCTATGGTAGAAAGTTTTGAGATGCTATTGAGGCTGCAACCCTGTTGTTGAATTCTTTTCCAACTTTTATTAAATGTTTTTCTGTTTCTATTTCTTCTCCTCTTGTGGTGCTTCGATGGTTCTTTCTCTTTCATTCAAAAGGGTTTCGACAGCGTGATTATCTCTCATTTCTTATTCATGCTTTCTGATTGGAAGAGTTCCATTTTGTTCTTAATTCTTTATTTTCCTAGTTAACAAAAAGATGTGGCTTTGATAAAGTTATGATTGGTATCCATCTTTTCTTTGCAGATTACATGTTAATATGCATTAGGGCTAACAAACTGTCCTGTAAAAATCCATGACTCTTTAACATTTACATCAACTTAATCAATTAGTAGATTAACCGTGATTATATCTTATTCTTAGTGCTCAGCTGTAGTGAATCTTAGAAAGAAACAAAGTAGTTCAGTACCAAAAAGAGATTTCTATTTTTAAATTTCCTTGTGTAGATGTCAATCGTGGGTGCCCTCTGGGAAAGGATTTAGGAAAGAAGAAGGGAAAGGAAGAAGGTTAATTGTCAATTGAACTTAATCAATTAGTATATTGACCATGAAATATCTGACTCAGTGCGCGGCCAGATTGGATCCTAGAAAGAAACAAAGTAGCTCAGTACAGGAAAAAAAATAGTGTGGATGTCAATCCTAGGCATTCTCTGGGAAAGGATTCAGAAGGAAAAGGGAGAGGGTTTATAGTCAATTGGATATATCTAGCTCTTTCCACTTTATGTACAAACATGAGAAAAGTTCAAGGATCTAGTTGGTGTATAATGTATAAAACTTTAAAGTAAGTCAAAATGATATTTAATTTGCTCATACAAATTTTCCATTGCATGACCATGTATGAAAAATCTGCCACTAAGGAGTTACTTCTTTAGGTATTAAGTGTATTAGGGAACTAAAAAGTAGTAAGGTAATTCAAATCAAGATCATTAAGTCAGTTTTCTTTTCTTATTTTTTTGCAACTGCATAGCAGTGTTTTCTCGGCTAAGAAACTTACTGTAACAGGTTAATTCCTTTGTCCCTTGAATTAATATCCATCTTCTTGCTATCTTTTCACTCGATTATGTCATGAGAGTGCAGTGGGACAGTTCTGTTGTACATAAGCCTTAAACTTTCCCTTTGAGCCTCAAGATATTCTTTTATCTTCTAAGTGTACTAAATTTTCGCATGTCCACGAAGAAAAGCTTTCATGAGAAGTACCTAATATTGACTAACAATATTATAGAACTATTGATCAAGTTTCTTTTGCTAAACAAATATTCTTGTTAGTTGTATGCTGGACATACATGGGTATGGCTTATGGTGGTGCATTTACTAATATGCAGTGAGAGAAGGCATAGGAAGAAGCAGCACACTGATGGAGAAAGTGATGTTTCTGACAGCTTTAAAGGTTCTGATGGTCCTGAAGATAGGAAAAAAGAAGACAAGACTTCATCTTATGATGAGAAAGATGGCCTCGAAGAGCAGGTTGGAGATATACCTTGTGGTTCAGTATATCTTCTCAAGTTTGACTAGCAAAAATTTTCTAACTGCTATTAATTTCTCTTTCATCTGGTGTTCTCTTTTTCTTATTGAATTTCATGCAGTTAAAGCAACTTCAATTGGATATTGAGATGCTTGATGATCACAAATCCCAACTTGTGGTAGGTTTTATTGCATTTTCGAAGTGATGCCGATTTTCTTTTGGTTTTTTCCATTGTCTTCAGAATATTTGGATATCAAGCAACATAATGTCTTTTCTGAGGAATTTTGGTGAGAGTCACCTTTAGCATCTTAATGATTACTTTCATCTGGTATCGCTTGCCAGTTGCTACAGCTTCTTTCATCTTTGCACATAATAAGCAATTATAATTAATGCTATGTTAAAATTTTGTAATATGTATACATACTCACCAATCTACCCACACACAAATCACGCCACTTGAATTTGCATTAGCACCTGAATCCGTATATGCACCTGCGTTAGGTTACATGGATTTGGAAATATATCATCAAGCTTCATGCTTGCTAGTTCCATCATTACTTATCAGTGGTTTTATGTTGTGACATAATTAATATTTCTCAAGAAAATAACCAATGAATAATTTTTCTTCATCTAAAATTCCATATGTGGATAGTAAAGAGATGATGAGTTAACAGTGGTTCTTCTTTTCGGTTATATGGCAAGAGGGTCCCTTCTCCTTGGTCGAGAGAGACCCATCTTTGGTTGTCCCATTGTCCCGTCCATTTTTTTATTTTCGTCTGTAATCAATCAAGATACTATTACCTATTTTCGTTTTGTTCTCTCTTCCATCTACTGGGCACTACAAAAGAGGCTCATGTAAATTCTTTTGCTTCTCAACTAAGAAAGGACTTGCAAGTCTTTTTTTGCAGAAAACAACCACATATTATTTGAGGACGATTTAATTGCAGGTAGTGGTATACTTATGTAGACATATTGTAGTGTAATTGATTATCTTACAATGAAGACTGTATGTGAGCTTTTTATCTGCACAAACCGATATGTTAAGACTCCGTAAGGATGACTTTATGTTAGCTTTTAGGTGCATAAATTGCACTAGCCTTGTTTTAAATTAATCTGATGGACATTTTAGGGTGTGGTTTCGTGCATGTTGATTAGATTTCGATATATGACTCCTTTGATGTTGCTTTTATGTAAATATCCAAGTTCTGCTCTTTTGTAGTTGTGTTACAGCTTTTTGATTGAATCTGATCCAAGTTTCATTCATTTTTCTTTTATTATACTAGATGTGTTCATATCCATGATAGTGAATAAGGTTATTAAGATGTGATGGAATTCTTGCTATTGCTGGAAAAGATCTGGCTTCTATTGCCTGTTGAGTTGAAATGTGGTTTCAGTTGATTGTAAAATAATGCACAAAATCATGTCATTGAAAGGAAAACCTGTGAAGAACTTAAAACCCTTGAAGAATGTTACCATTCTTGTATCAGTCCATGGGTTTTCCTAGATGTTTCATTGTATAGGTTTTAGTCATAGGATCCATTTTATTTTGGTTATCATGTCCTGTTTCACTTTGTTTCTGCTGTGTTTTCACATCATGCAAATTCTCTGACATGCTCACTCCTGCTGTTGATTTTGTGCATATCATTTTTTCTGGTTGTTGACTTGTCTACAGATCTTTCTGGAGGAGAAGGTTGATGAAGCACACAAGCTTTCTAGTCGAATAGCAGATCTTGAATCACAACTTAGTAAAGAGCAAGAAGATTGTAGAAGGTTATTAGTTCCATCGCAAATATATAACTGGACTGGAGCATATTCGTTTAGTTTCCAGCACCAAATTATCTATATGTTGAATTCTCAGTGTTTATCAACTCATTTTTTTTGTTTCTTTTATCCGTTGACTTCAATGTAGGACCACTTCAAAAATTAAAAAATTCATTAAAGCTCATGGACGGTATATGAAAGCACAGGAGGAGTTAAAAAGGCAAGTATAATTTTTGAAAATAAGAAATAATTTATCATTTTATTCAGTTGAGTGTGTCTTTTATGCTTCCTTCTTAGGTGTGCTATGGTGAAATGTATGTTTCTCCATTTGTACATGAGATTCATGTGTTTATAATAACATAAAAAGCATCTCCATACCCAGGTCGGGCTGCCTTTGCAGTCCCGTGTTAGGAGCATCTAGCACTAGGCTGCTTTTCTTTTTCCTTTTTGTTTTAAACTTAGCCGACGGCATTTCTAAAATCTGTTGGATATTGTGACGGAAACATTGAATGTACAGGTCACAAACTCGTCTGCAGAAGATTGGTGATCAGCTTGGTTCAGATACCTTAAAATCTAATGCCAATGAAGATGATCCAAGCATAAATGTTGTCAGCGATGGAGAGCCTAATGATGATGGTAAAACAAGTCCAAGGAATGATGACATTCTGAGTAATGCTTTGTCAAACAAGAAGAGATCACTTGGATATCTGGCTGCAAGCGAGGAAGTAAAAATTGGTAATGCATTTATATAAGTTTTAGTAGGAGTAATTCTTAAGCAATAAAAAAAATTTAGTATTGCTATTATAATATTTTCGAGTAATACTCATGGTGCTTGTTTGACTAATTTGTTTTTCTTGTCATGCCTAAATTGCTTTTACTGATTGATGTTGGGATCCATACTCTTTATGTTATGTCTTGGTTAGAAGCCATGGAACAACAGTACCGTGTGCCTTTCCACATGGTTATGCTTAATGGTGTGGAAGATTTTATGGACTAATTATTGTAGCCTCTGGTTGTCAAACTAATGCCTTATGTATGTCTGTCATAGCACTTATTTCGTTTCTATTCATGATGTTTGGTTATGAATTATGTATTCTCCTGCTTTGTAGATCATTGGTCACTCGAGTTCTTGCTGGTGACTGGCCTTAAATAACTTCTAATCTGTTGTTTATTTTCTGCTGCCTCTTGTATTCAACCTGTAAAATAACAAATTTCCTAATCTTTGTTGTTTTCTAGTGCTTCCAGTGATGCAGTTCATGATTTCTTGTTTTATTCTTAATGCAATCATCTTGTTGTTGCAGGGATTTCACGTAAAAGAGAGAGAGACTCAGAGGTAGTATATAAATCTGAGAAGCTTCCAAGGTCTGAAGGACCTGTCCCGCTGTCAGAAATGATCAATAAAGGTACTGAGACAATGAAAACAATCCTGACCAGGAATAAGTCATTGGTAGAGGATTACAAGCACAAACAAGGAAGAAGTGCTTCTTCTAGCATTGCTTCTTTGGATAAGGTTAGATGTGATTATCCTCTGTTCTTGCCACATCTTGAAATAACTAATGGTTTTAGTACAGTGTCTAATACAATATATACATATGTTATATATAGATAGGTAGATAGACAGATAGATTGATAGTAGTTTACCATCTATCCTATAGATATGATAGTTTGTCTCATGAGCACCAAACATTTGTATAGTTATTCAGACTAGACTTGGTACTTTCTTGAAGATATTTTGATTAATTACTTGAGATATGGTTTGAAGAAACTCCACTGTCTTTTCCTATCTTGCTGAAGTAGTGTGTTCTTTTTAAATGAATTTTCTTTCAGTTGTCCTTCTTTGTGGATCTTTCTTCATTCAATTATGTGCTAAGCTTAAGCAACATTTATAACCAACAGGGAAAGGGTTCTGAAGTGAAACACTCCTTGCCTTCGACTGGTATGGCTGCTAATGCTGCAGATGAATTCATAGAGGCAGTTGAAATTGATGATAAGCCTGAAGCTATAGATGCTACTACAGTCTTTGATTATGGTGATGTTGATTATGGGACCAAGTCCTCTTATATTCCTCCTGCACCTCCTCCGGTCACTCAAAACACATACAAGCAGGTGAATCTCAACCTTTGCTCATGGCTAAAGATTCAGTTTGGTTAATAGAACTTTATTAACTAGATTCATCCGTCTTGTTACTTTATAGGCTTCACCTAACTAGTTTGACATAATATGCGTTTTGAATGTATGCTCTCCAAATGCAAGTTGATGAAAATGTTACTATTTTGTTTCTATCTTAATTATACCTGTGGCAATGTGAATAGTTTTACACTTTTCTGTAGATGTATGCTTAAAGTTCTCTTGAGACTATGTATAACCGTCTTTTGATTTCTCGACATTTTGTCCCCTTACAACAAATTCTCAGTTTTGTGTACATATATTAAATTTTACTGCATTTCTTCCACTACCTTCGATATGGATTTTCGGATCTCCGAACATTTATCAGCTCTCATACATCGTTTTCCATATCATGAATCTTACGCAGTTATCGGTTGTGTTTTTTGCAGTACGAGGGTGATGACGAGGAAGTGGATGTGGAAAAGGTGGACTCTGAGATGTTAGATATTGACCTCAACAGTGAGGTGGAAATCGAGCAGGTATGATATGTGTGGGCTCTATGATGAAGCTGTTTGGTGCGTGCAATATTGTCTTGCAACCATCATGTTAGAAAACCCTTGGTTACTATGCTTTTCTCTTTTGTTTAATATTCCTGTAATGTTTATCTAGAAATGGAGCCTTCTCAGATCTATTTTTGCTTACACAATAGTAATGGTAAGGTTCTTAAGTGTCATATCTAACTCCTTATGCGTTCGTTGCCTGTAAAACTGTTTTCTTATCCAATTGATGCTGGATTTTGCTGTTTTCATGTGCTTGGCGTCCTTTTTTGTCTTCCTTTTTTGTGTTTGTTGCTTGCCCATTATGTACATCTGTTGCCCGCAATAATAGCATGTCAGTTAACACAGCTACGCAATGAAACCGGCGCAGATCTGTGCATACAGCCCTCACGAAAGCCTCTCACCGTATTCGCCACGATGGCAATGTACTCAGTCATCAAGCTTCGACAGGACAAATAATGCAGGAAAAAAAAAAAAGAGGTTACCTTTTTGGAATCGATTTATCGCTATTTTTATGAACGTGGATTTCTTTGTTTCATTACAAAGTGAAAGTGCGAGAGAAATGTATCCAACGAGAGAAACATATTTTCTCTTTGGAAGGTCGTCATGGTCTCACCGGTCAATCGACGCCTGAATTAACTGTTATTGTTGCATAAACCCTCGTCTTTTAGTGGGCCCTTCTCGTGTGCCGGATGCCATGAAAGCAACAGATACCAGATGGCACGAAAGCGACAAATTTAGAATCTGACAGCTCATTATAAATGCCACCAACTATAACACGCATGCATGCATGCATGCATATTTAGAGTGAGAGTAAATTCTCTCTTCTGGCAGAGATAGATACGCTCACACACCACACCGTCTTGCGATAAAAAGGTTGGAGGCGCGCGCGAGAAATAGATGGAAAAGGAAAGAGCAGAATAGGACAGTGTACCAAATATAGATGCGCTCCCCTGTGGTGTTGGTGTTTATATTATTGGAGAAGAAACAATGTATGCATTGAAATTACAGTATTTGTAGGAACGCTACACTGAAACGTATCGATCTATTATACTCGGAACTTCAAATTGATTTTACATTTCAATCTCTAGGTTAGATTCATCTTTTCGGTGTCTTTTTTAATTAAATATAATGAACATTTGAAAACAATGAGTCTTAATATTTTTATCAATTTCGGTATCAATATTGTTTTTAAGATAAATTTTCTTTTATCAATATCAATAATATGTTCTTCTGTATAATCACCAAGAGTTTTAGTATCTCAAAGTATATGAAATTTATTGATACTTGTTTAGTTGTAGTTTTGGTCCATAAAACATGGGTCTCTACTATCCCTAAAATTTATGTATATTTTTAAAAGTAATATTAAGAACCAAACATATTAACTAATTACCACTTATCGAAGACAGACAAACGATGACAAAAAGAAAATTAAGAAAAAGTCTAAATTAACAGAAGTCGCCCGCAGGCGTTGGGCAAAGCCAGGCAGGGGAGGGGGTATTCATCTACGTGAGCCTTCATATTCGTCGATCCTAACTTCTCCTCACCGTCAGTATCGATCACAAGGCAGACTGGCGACGTCGAGCTGCAGCGGGCGGAGGAAGGCCCACCAGGGAGTCTCGCGAAGGGCGCGGTGGCGGTCGTCGGCGCCGCGGAGCAACGCGCTTAGCGTCACAAGAGCAGTCCCGAGGCCGACGAGGAGGAAGAGGTCAAGGCAGTCGAAGACGGAAGCGTCAGCCCCGCACTCGCTCGGGAAGACGAAGACGTAGCCGACGGCGAACCAGATGAGGAAGCAGCCGTAGGAGGCGACCACCGACAAGAGATCGTTCATAGTCGGGTGGGGGCGAAGAAGACTACGTATTGGGATGGTGGCGTGAACGAAGCACGAGGGGTGGTGCATCGCTTCTTCTTATATCCATCGGCGAACGTCATGCACTACGTCATCCCCAGCAGCAAGTCTAACGTTGCTGGCTATAGATTCTACTTGCAGCCCCCAACATGATCTGAATGATCTACCCTAAGCTAATAAAAAATTATTCCTACGACGTAATTTGATTAATTACAGATTAAATTTTTTTTATTATTTTAATCCTTAAACTTAAAATATTTATATTAAAATCTATCTATCTAATTAAACCTCTTTAATATCTCAATTCTTAAATTTTAAAAAATTTATATTTTTATTATCTTAATCAACAATATATCATGAAATTATCTTTTTACTCATTATTTTTATTTTATTCATACATATATTATCACGTATTATATCTTCGACAAAATAAAATTATTAAACTAAATAAAATTAAAATTTTCAGAGAATCTCAATATTAACTTTTTGAATTTAAGAAATGAGATATTAAAGAAGTCTAACTATAAGAATTTTAATAATTTTTTTTTTAAATTTAGAAAGAGATCTAACTACAATGAATAATCTATAATTTTCTCCTACATTATTGGTCAAACTAAAATATTATTAATGAAGATCATATACTTACCAGCTGTGTGAGTGATCATACATTACCAGACAAAACACTGCTGTTTCCGAACTTAAATAGCAGCAGTCCGTGTGAGTACTGCAGCATGTCAAACAATCGAGATCTGACGGTCGATGATTTCGTAAACATCATATAAGAATAATAATTACAGAGTTCCAACAAAAATGTGCTATTCTTTCAATTGTTTGATGCTGAATAATATAATAATAAAAAATATACCTTCCAAGATAGATTTAGCAGGTGACACCAACAAAAGCAGCTCCTCATCGCTTTTGACCGACAGATCATATCACAAACACCTATCATCCAACCGATCCATGGCCCAGGCTTCAGTTTAGCAGAACAGCCTCCATCTCAGATTCTCTCGGAACAAGTTGATATTTTGCATGCCTCTGTCGAGTTCAAGTCGAGCCTTACTCAGCAAATTAATGCGCTCTCTACCGCTTATGCCTAACCTTGAGGCCATTGGAGAGGCAACAGTCTGACTGGTGTGACCCAACGGTGGGCCTTTGCCATCCTCTTGAGGTTGCAAGCATCAAACTGTGGAGTTGCATTTGCAAGAATGATTCCAACTGATGACTTGTTGGAGCTTGTTGTAGCATGCCACCTACTACAATGTCATAGCAAGGGATGATTTAGCCTTGCAGTTTGCTGCATACTGTGGTGACTCAAGGAAAAAGAAGAGTATTTTTTCTAAATCATCCAGCAAATAAATTATGCATATTGCAGCCATTGGCATGTCTTTGCATTTCCATAAAGGCAATTATCAGAACACCTTGTTCTTCCCTCATTCAGAAGCAAGTTTCAATAACAGTATGCCGTTTTGCAAGATTGGATGAGACAACGAACATGGGGATCCTCTTTTGGTATCTGTTTCAGCATTTCGTTGGCAGCTTCCTGCTCCCTTGATGCCAGAAGTGCTTGGTACATCCTGCTCGGTAAATTAGATGACAAGCAACTGCTTCAGAACATTTCATTCAAGATGAAAGCAGAAATCTATATATCTTAGATGATATAACCTGCCTATCATCAGCAACAACAGTTGAAGACAGATTCTGAAAAAATTATTATTAAGAAGGCTTTTTTGCATTTTCCTGAGATCTAAAAGCATTTGAGGTTATTAATCATGAAAATTATAATGATCCATTATCTGAATGACTTTTTTTATTTTCTTTTAAAGGATTATCTTATCATACTACAAAAGAAACATGCCAAACTACAGGACAGAAACAACTTACTAGTGGATTCCAAAGAAACAACTTGTAAGTTGTAACTATGAGCTCCATTGCTGATATGACACTTTTAACCACAGCCTGAAATATCTACTTGGTGGCATGTACAGCACAGAAAATCTGACCAAATGAGGGATGGCAAGAGACTTGACTGACTACAAGTTTGGGCGAGCTCCACTGCTGGTGGGTTGCCCCTTCTTAAACTCTTTTTCCTCACATTTAAATCTTTTTGGTCATTCTTCTTTCCACCAATGGCATTGTACTCCAGCCTCAGACACAGCTAAACAGCGAGGTACATTTACATTTAATTTTTCAAAATTAATAGGCTCCACTCATACACCTAATTTTTCAAATTTATTCAACTTTTCTGCCGATATTTGCTACCCTATACCATACATTAGAATGTGACTGGTATGATGTATGATCATGCTCCGAACAGAGGATCCATATATAGGCTTTCCTTCACAACCATGTGCTGATACGTTTACCTTAAGCTCTTTTTTTATTCACCCTTGAAATTTCAGAGTTAAATGTGTGAAAACTATTCTTGACAATTACTGAACAGCAACTAGAAATCATTAGCCCCATACTTCATCTAAATAAGAGGTCTACTTGTGACTTCTCGGTTATCTATAAATGCGGTCAATCATTGCTTAGGATTTGTGTACTTTAAAGTTGCTTAGGCTTCCAATTTTTAGCTACATTTAGGTAGTCAAGTCAGCTAATATCAGCAAGCATACTTCCTTGAAGATTATGGCAATCCTTATAAATGCACTTTGCAAAACTTCCTACACTTGAAAAATAGCATAATCAACCTAACACCAGCGGATACAATTGTATATCAATTTATGTTACAAGACAGGATCCAAACTGGGATCATAAGCAATGTTTTATAAATCGGAGCATAATCACAGGATTGACATAATAATAATAATAAAGTACACCTTTTTTGGTCTCTTAACTTGATAATATGCTACAAATTTATAGCAATATTGCCAATTTAAATCCACTTTTACAACAACTGTCTCTCTGACATCACATGTATTACATCACAATGGATGAAGAAAAGGCTTTAAAGAAGCCTTATATATGACTTCCAATGTGACTGGACAAACCAACTTATGATACCTCTATAGCTGAATACAAGTGTTTCCTACATTTCCTTGTGATCCTGATATGACAAATGAAGGCATCTTCTAATCTGTTCCCAATGTGGAATCAAAACCTCAATGCAATCCAAGTAGATCACAAGCTTGTATTCATTATGATAATGTACACACAACAGGAGAGATTAGTGATCATTATGTTCAGGCATGTCTGACATGGCAATTCTGACACCTAATGTAACGACACCATACTAACAGACAATTTTGTAGTCTTTCTTTTCAAAAACTGGAGGAACAAGAAAAATATCTGCAAATGTGGCCTTCAAGCCTAAACCAAATTGCACCATTAATCTAATTTTTTTCCTTCAATAAATTTGTTGGTTAAAATATGTGGGGCCCCCAAGATATTAGGATTGTAAAACTAAAAATGAGATTCCAAATGACAACTTGCAACCAGAAAGAAGGCCATTTTTCTTTGTTTCAAAGCTGGGGAGATCAACAACCAGAACCAAAGATGGAATAAGAGCTTATTCTTGGATAATCTATGTCTCCACTTGAACCAAGGATCATTAAGAAATGCATTTTCAAAACAACAAATAGATTTCATGTTCAAGCAATTCCTCGTACTGATGACTTAAATATGTGAAGACACTAAGATGCAAAGACTTTAGCACCATAGCAACATGCATTTGATATCTCTTTTAGCAAGATGTGTTAGTGATATCAAGTGGCATACCTTACAAAAGTCGAAACATTGTAAGAAAGGCCAGCAGCTTCATATTCTGCCCAAACAAACCAAGCAAGTTGTGAATCTTTTGCCTTCACACAGGTGCTGAGAAGAAAATCGAGACTTGTTCGAGAAGGATGAAGCTCAAGCTCTTCCTTAACAGCTTGGAGTAGTTCTACACCAATCTTTACATTAGTAGGTGTTGTCTCCCATATCTGGCTAAAAATCTGATCCATCAAGAAACTTAATGAGTTGACAAAATTTAATAAATAGGTTGTAGAAACAGAACAAGTCAAATGTAATTTGGCATAAAAAATGTAATGTGTGGAACATAATATGAATGAGCAGATGCACATAAATCATCAGGAACCTACACGTTTTAACATGGAGTAAGTACCATCGTGCTGAAAGCCAAAGATTCAAAAGTGAAGAGAAAATCACCTTACTTTCATAATGACCTAGCCTCAGGAAACTGACCTGAATTAAAACCAGAATTCAAATTCACCAGTAGCAGGTGGCCTAACATGACTTGAGAAAATAAAGGCTGACGAGTAATGGCCGAAATCCGACTGTTACTAACCTGTACCGATTGATAATGATCGGATTTCAATCGTTATCAATCAAGGGTTGAGATCGCTCTATTTCAAATGGTCAAATTGATCGTTTGAACCGTAGGAAAGGATTTTTAAACCCTTTTCTCCCATTTTTTTCAACTCATATCACTCGCTCAATCTCTTCAACTCTTAAACTCATTCTTACTCACATCTCTCTCTCATTCTCATATTTTCACTCTCCTAAACTTAGCAAAATTATGATTTGTGGATTGAATCAAATTTGGGAGGCATAAGAGGATGATCCCCCTCGGTTAGAATATGGCGAAAGGAGTCGGACAACATCGAGTCAAACTACTCGAGGAACTAGAGACACCAAACCGTCACAGTCGTTTGCCCAATATACAAAGGCAAAGGCAAAGGGGAAGGGGAAGAAGGTAGTAGCATCAGCTACACCGTTGGAAAGAATCGAGTCGGATGACGAAACACTTTCTCAATCGCATTCAAAAACCCGCTCAATCCACAAACATGGCAACAATGTGGACAACAATGCCTCAACCGATAATAGTGACAACGCCGGAGAGTCGATGGTTTCGTCTACATAATTTGAGGGTGGTGCATGGACCAAGGAGAGGTATTTTACACATGCCACCCAAGATTCAAATCATGAAACTCGACAAGATACTGGTCAAATTTAGACATGAAATGGGAAGGGGAAGGGGAAGATAGTGAATGATTTTGAGCAGATGCAATAGAGCCTACATGACGTAGACACAGAGCGAAGCTTATTGTATTCACAACCATCGTATCATAGAGAATCTTATGGCCAACAACAGTACGGTGATAGTTGGTCATACTTCTCCGAACAGCAGAACAGTAATCGAACTTATGATACATAATAACAAATCAATGGCGAAAGTAGAAGTTTTGACATTCTCTATACTCTGCACCAATACATCCCACAATCGTATTTGCTCAGGAGCCGCCTCAAACACATGTGATTCACGACGATCAGACTACGACCATCACTTCATTGATGCACCAATAGCATACAGTGTATCAATATACTAAGTCGTGAGATCAATTTTAAGATTGGGTCCAATAAACATATCAAATTGATATACAAAAGATACATATGATCAAGGACCCTGATCCACTACCCGTGGAGTCCCATCGTTCATTTTGGAGATAGAACCAAATATATTCATCGATCGATTATTTAAAAAAATAACAATTCAAATAATTTCTTTGTAGATAATTCAATATTAACAAAAGGATGGTCCAAAATGTACTACAAAGCTACTCCTCAATGTTAAAAAAAAATGTCACTATTCTTTCCTAATTTAGATTATTTTCGCTAAAATTATACTAAATTTATATTTATTTTCAACTTAAAAAACCTAATCTAACTTTTTTCTATTTTGGAGTTATTTTCGATGTTTTTTGGGCATACTATCGGTACCCTAGCATACTGTCGATATGCCTCGGTACGTAATGTATCGACCATTTGTCAGTATACCGATACAGACTGAGATTGCAAACCTTATCAATACGTAACATACCGACCATTTGTCGGTATCGCTTGGTTTACATCAATGTACTAGTTAGTGAACTATTATTGGACTGATAGTTATTGCTCATACTATATCTTACGAGACAATATTCTAAACCTTGCCATTGATATTAACTGTTTTACCTCTTTGATTTACAACATCTATAGATCTCCTTACAATATGACCATATCCCAAATGATTTTTCTCTATTTTATCATCTGTCAAGGCTACACCTAATTTTTCATAAATCAATCTGCCTTGACCACATTCTCAAATTCACATTCTCATCATGATGATGCTCTTTTTTTATATGTTGTTTGTGACCATTCAACATTCAACTGCATAAAGCATTGCTAGCCTATAACTATCTTATAATTTTTTTTTCTTTTTATCTAAAATGTATTCAGTGATCACACAAAACTCTGTTTGTCTCTTTACACTTCAACTATCCAATTTACTATATCATCTTTAATCTCATCATCTTATTAAATAATTGATCTAAGATATTTCAAACTTTTACTTATTGAAATTTTTTATCCATCAAATTAAACTACCTCTTTAGTCAACTCCCAGTATTACTAAATTTGCATCATATATATTTAGTCATTCTACTTAATTTAAAACCTTTAGTTTCCAAGGTTTCTCTCTAATAACTCAAATCTAGAAATAACTTTATTTTAACTCTCATCCAAGGTTCATCGTACTACGGCGTACTACTTGGTATGGATGGTACATACTAGTTCGTCAGTATACCCCACTATATCGTGTGTCGGTATGTCGATGCATACCGTACCAACGGCCGATCAGTTTACTGTTATAGATTGGTAAAGCGAACCATGCTCTCATCAACTAAAATTATATTAACAACATATTAAATACATCAAGAACCTATACGACTAGTAAGTTCAACCGTTACAAATGTAAAGAATAAGGATTTAATGTTGAGCCTTGATACAACCCAATATTGACAGAATACTTACTAGACACACTCCTTATAATCTAACACTAGAGACTGCACTATCACACATATTTTCTATAGCATTAACATAGTTAGTGGAATGCCCTTCTTTCTCAAGCCTATCATAATAAATCTCCAAAGACTTTATTATAGGAATTTTTTAAAACCCACCATCTACCTTGACCACATTCTCAAATTCCTAAATAGCCGCTTGGCTGATGAGTCCACTCGCTTCTCTTTTCCCCACATCTCCTTCTCCACTCTTGTCCTCCCATAATCAGCCAAGACTGAAATGGCCATTCCCTTTCTTTTTGCACTATTTGAGGGCATATCAGGCCGATCAATCAATCTCCATCGAATTGATTTTCTTCAACCTATGTCTTAATCACTATAGCATGTGTTTGTTGGAAAATTATCTTAAAAACATGAAAACATGAGCATACTGGTTCACTTTGACCCACTTTTGAAAGGGAGATTCATCAAGCAACACAACTGGCACAATTTAGAAGGAAACGAATCAATGAGAAAGAGAGTGGTCAAATAACACAATCAACAGAAATGATGAAGAGTAAAAGAAATACTAGATAACTAGCCAAAGTCAACCCTTTCTATGTATCAGTGTGATTAAATTCTCACCACTTGAAATTCATCAGGGCACTTGGCACCAGTAGAGAGTGTAATGATTGATTAAACTGGTTAACTGGATGATCAGTTAGTTAACCAGTCCCATTCATTCTCCTATAGATTTGAATTTTGCTAAACAAAAGGTTCATTCGGTTCATCAATTTGGTCCAAGATTAATTCATCAAAACCAATTAAAACACCACTGACGATAGGCATGCAGGATATGCAGTCACAATTATGTACTTTATCATGTGGAAATTGTGACAATATGCAGCAAACTCATAAGCAGTACTAATTATGAAAAATAAAGAAAGAATTCAAAGCCAAACCTGATCGATAACAATATATGTACTGGATTTATCTTTCTCTTTGAGCTGCTTAAGTAACTCAATAGCAGTACTGATTGAGAAAATAAAAGCATCAGAACAAAAGCAATAAATGTATCATTTAAAAAAAGATACACACAGCCAGTAACAGCATACCTAGAAAGGTTATACTGGATGCAGTACAGGATTACTCTACTGCATCCATCAAACCAACTGTTTGAATCCTTCAACTCCCCTAGTAGTTGAAGCAATCTATCTATTTCTCCTTCTGCTCGGATGTGTTCCTGAATTAACAGATAAAATACACATCAATTATATATCATTTCTTCATTATTTTACATGTATTAAAAATTAGAATAGCAAAAAATAACTTAAACAAACAACAGTGCGATGGTGCTTACAATAAGGGATATAACAGCCTTAGGCTCTAGGTTGGATCCAGCTTGCTTGATTTCATCAGAAACACAGAGTGCATCATTTACTTGCCCATTTGATGAGAGGGCTGACACGAGCACACTTTTAATTTCGTTAATGTACTTGACTGGTATCTCCTTATCCAAAACAACCTGTAACAGAAGATGTATCACTTTTATCTAGAATGACTACCACTCCTTTAAAAATATAAAGTGGTCAAGATCCCAAAAACAAAAGTCAACTAGCAGATGGATGAGATCACAAGAAAGGTTTTCTTAGTCAAGTTGAAATCAGGTTGGAGTAATCCAGCAAATGAACATTTATAAAGAGACTATCAGTATTCAGACAGTATTCCCAATCAATCATCAATGAAGGCTTTGACTTCTGGACCTATTACAAGAAGTTCCTAAAATGTGTAATGTATGTACATATATACATATGTCTTTTCTTTTCCTTTTTTTTGCTTTTTGAGAAATAAAGTCAGAAAAAAGTTGTCATACAGCTGTGGGGTAAATCTTCCTCAGTACCCGTATTGATGGATATGGTAGGAGAACAACACCTGAACATGTAATTCAGCACCAGATGCAGCAAGGAGAGAAACGAGATACATTGACACAAAAGAAATAGGCCAATTTTCCAGGAAAAGCACCAAGTTTTGGGCTTCTTCGGGATCGCACACCCTATTCCATGATACCCAAATAGAGCCCCAACTTTTCAAAAGAATAAAAATACCGTCACTGACAACTGACAACCTTAATTCAGCCACCAACTTCTCTTGGCATTACCAAATTGCACTTGATAAATTCAGTTTTAGTTCTACTTATTCATTAAAAATCTCTTAGTTTTGTCTGTAGAGGAGAAAAGAGGAATATAGGACAAACATGGTGCATACTAGGGTTTTCAGCTGCCTTGCATGACATCATTTGCCTGTTCACTCTATCATCTATGACAGAATTAACTAGGGCTCAAACTACAATAGCAAGGGTAGAGAGAGAAGGCAGTTCAGATTGTGACTTGATTTTATTAAAAAAGAAAAGAAAATAGAATATAAGTGGAAAAAGAGAACATTAGGAAACAAAATTTGGACACCCAAGATTGTAGCATGGAAAACTGCTTGAACCGGTTTGCAACGACCTACATGTAAACTGCATCTTTTTGGCAGTCTAGTTAGGTGACTCAAAAGACGCTCGTCGCACTGTAGGTCCACCCCTCACCCATCGCTTGCCACTACTTTGTCACGGACAAAGCTGTAAACGAGGTGTTTAATATAATGCTCATGTATGTTCGTGTCTTTCGGTTTTGTTCATACTTTGCACAACATGTAAAGGGTCGGCAGTAGGCTTGATAGCCCAATTTTGGTTGGCTTTGGTGGTCATTTTAGGCTTGTAAATGCAGGATGTGTCATGTGGGCACTTGTGGAGACTTTGGTTTGTGGGGGACCATCTTAGATCCTTTGTTACGCAACCATTTAGAGCTTGCGAAGCCCATGTTTGTAATTTGCATTGCCTATCAAGTGTTTGCTGAAATGATTGTTTGTGAATCCAGGGTTAAACAGTTTCTCTAGCCCGTTTTCTCTTTTGTAGGTCTTTAAGGCATCATAAGAGATTTTGCGGAGGCTGACCCTTTACGGACGAATATGCACGGGTGTCGCACGGCTTAGGCAAAACAAGCTAAGAACGTGATAAATGGTATCAGGACGAAATGAGTACACTTAAAAACACTTGACATGCAAATGTGATAGACCTAGTGGGGCTATGTTGAGGGCAGCCAGCACGCGTGATCGTTTGGGGGAATGAGCATAGGTGTAGGGAAAGGAGTTGCTCAGAGGAGCGAACATCTGAGATGACATTAAGAGGAATGACCAACCCTTCATGCGAGAGGCATCACGAGGACAAGCGAGTTGGGAGGAACGCGTAGCACACAAAGGCAAGTGGGGTGCTTAGCAAAGGATGAGACCATGTAAGGTGGGATGGGTTGCTTAATGATTAAAAGAGTTGACCAAAGCTCATAGAGGTGCGGGGAATTGCTAACTCGAAGTATTCGGTACTTATGCAAGGGCTTGTATGCGGATAATGGACTGTTTGTGGCCATCTCAAGGCGACCAAAACTCGATGCCATGGAGCATTGAAACTTTCTCTCGACATGGGAAGGATATGTCAGCAGGAGGCTGAAGTGAGCAACAAGTTCAGCATGTTGCTTGGCCTTGAGGGGTGCAGTGAGAGTTGTATTAGCGAAGAGTCGTGATCTAGCAAAATGCGTTTGCGGGGGCTGAATAATTAGCAATTTGTTCAGCAACGCGAAGTAGCCCAAGGGGATGGTGATCTCCGAAACTTCCAAAGGGAAGGATGCAAAAAGAGAAGTTGCTTCAACGGGACAAATATCCAGGAGGGATGAGTCCTAGTTCTCCAGAGGGAGAATCATGTGCAACGGATCACAAATGTTGAGAGGGGGTATCTCAAGACGACAACAACACAAAGCTCAATAGAACGAGCAAGCGACGAGGAGTCATCGCATGATCTTGCATGAGGCAATGCGTTGGTGGATGCATTGCAAGATCATGTGAGGGAGCGACCCAAGGCAACACTAGACGAAGGCACACTTAGAGCCGATGTAGAAATCGGATTCAACAGAGGGTTGACTCGTGGAATGGTGGGCGTGAGAGCTACCATCAACTCAATACAAACCGAAGGGAGGAGCAACTTGGTTGGAACTTGGTTAAGTGCTCAAGCCGCATGAAGGGAGTCAATATAGAAGATTAAACATAGAGCGGAGGCACAAAGCTTTCCTTGGACAGAGGTCAAGGACATGAACTCTTGCAGAGGCAAGAGCTGAATAATGTCATTTTATGGGTCTCTCATTCTGATGGAGCGACTCATCCTGCATGGTGCCAAAGACGAAGGGAGCTTCGAGGCACATGCACTTTATCTCGGTGAAGCATTTAACGGAGGAATTGAGGTAACTCAACCTGTGGAGGTGAAGTTAGGGTCAAAATGCCTTGGCACAGGGCAAGAGGATGTGGAGGCGGGTACTCTTGAAGAATATGCTACAATGCAGTCATTCGGGTTGTCGGCGAAGGAAGCGATGGGTAGCGGACATTGTGCTGGGGGCAGAGGCCCAGGATCCAGACAATGGCGTATCAATTTCAGTGAAGTCGGTGGACTTCGAGAGTTGCTAGGCGACGGACTGTCCTAGAATTGCACTTTGTCCGGGTGTGACTTGAGAGCGGGTGGACGAATGTTGATTGCAAAGGAGCAAACACAATCGGAGATATTACCAGGAGGTGACATGGTGTAGCGGATCGTGATGGAATAGTTCGAGGCAATGCGACACACACGGGACAAGTCTCGCGAGGGACTAGATCATGCAGAGATATAATCGGGAGCACTATTGGGAGCTCCACTTCGGTGAACAACACGATGACAAAAAAGGTTATGGATTCAATGAGTGAATGCCATGGTATCACAGAGGCGAGTCTTCCGTGCGTGCATCGAATGTTGCATCGAATGAAAGCCTTGGTTATTAGCATATGGGGGTTGTGTACCATCGAGGGAGAATTCCGAGTGTAAGTACCAATGAGTCTTATAGGTGGAGCTTATTATACAGAGGTATGATCAGAGCGATTGGAGAGTTGAACTATTCCAAAGCTCATATTTGCTCAAGGGAGTCCGAAAAGTTAGAGGACAAGCCAAGTAAGTGAACATTGCAACCAAGGAAGCTAAGAAGAACAAAACCAACGTGAGCCCTTCAACATGATGGTAGAGGCCATACATGAGAGTTGTAGTCTATCTTTCCATCGACTACGGGAAAATGCTTGGAGACCATAGAGGTGTTGAAACACGAGTCAGAAAGGGGCGAGAAAGCGACTACGAGTCCAGAGGGACTTAACTACCCAAAAACAAGCGTCGGCTAGAATAGAAGTGGACTCAAAGGAGTGCCACAATGCTATAGAGGCTAATCTACCGATCGTGAAGCAAGGGGCGCAAATGCGAGGTGATGGATACTAGGGCCCCAGAGGCGAGACTTCCGTGGAATCATTGATCACTTGCTCTCACAGAGGGAGAGCGCTTGGTCATGAAAGGGACTGAGGTGAAGAATGCAAAGGCAATCTCCAAGTACCAAGATAAGGCTGAAAGGTAGAGGCTAGGGAACTTTGTAAGATTGATGTCAACAAGATTTTCATCAAAGTAGCCAAAAGTGGAGAACTTTGAGTCGATGCAACAGTGTTCTATCGAGGAACGAAGTAGGCAGTACGTGGTGCTGTACCTTTTCTACTTATAGTAAGCGATAGAAATGATGGAGAAGATAGTACAATCCCAAAGGTGACCAAAACTAGTGGAGACTTGCTTTAAGTCAGGGCAAAATTTTGCTCTTTTTGTGTAAAACTTCTTGCATTCTAGAAGTTCGATGGCAGTGAGAAAGCGAATCACGATAACTAACTTAATGCAGAAATGCAAACGCTTCGAATGCTTCAGAAGTGTGAGCAAAGAACAAGCGAAGGCTAGTAACCAACTCAATGCATGGAGTATAACCCTCAAGGAGGCAAGCGAAGTCAAGTAACCTTTGTTTTCTCAACTCTTAAGAGAATGGATGAAACTGAGTACCCTAGTCCTCTTATTGGACGAAACTCTACATAGGTTTAATGACCCTTTGAAGAAACTTAGTGGAAGACAACAACTGTCAAATCCTTATCAATGATGATCAATTCTACCGAGAGTAGATTGTCCGTTTCATTTCTCAACAGAATGCTAATCAAAAGCGAAAATGATGCGAACCTACTTAAAGGTGATAACTAAGTGAAAGAAGAATCGATGGACAAATTTTGCGGAGGAAAGACCCCAAAAAACTTCAAAGTTTACGAGACGATGCTCGTTAAAGCTCCAATATGCATTCACCCAATTCAAACGATGTGAGATGTTTGAGAGACTAGCATACAACAAGGAAGGTCTTTTTCTGAATCGGAAGGATCTGTAGGAACCAACAAGGATCAGCATAACTCAATTGATCCCACACCAGAGTCAAGAGTCATTAGCGAGTTGAAGCAACATAATGGATCAAAGTTTAACTACTCAACAATAGCGGCGGAGAGCAGCTAGGAACCAAGAGACACATTGCAGCTAGAGCAGAAGATTGAAGATTCAGCAAATGCGAGATGTAGCATCCGCAAAGACTTCAACGAGGACGTCGAAGGAATAAGTGGGGGAGAATATCACGGATAAAGCTGTAAATAGGGTGTTTGATGTAATGCTCATGTATGTTCGTGTCTTTTGATTTTGTTCATGCTTTACACAATATGCAGAGGGTTGACAGTAGACTTAACAACCCCATTTTGGTTGGCTTTAATGGCTATTTTAGGTTTGTAAACACAAGTTGTGTCATGTGGGCATTTATGGGGACTTTGGTTTGTGGTGGACCATCTTAGACCCTTTGTTGTATAATCATTTAAAGTTTACGAAGTCCATGTTTGCAATTTGCATTGCCTATCAAGTATTTGCTGAAATGGTTGCGCTTGTGGATCTTGATTTAAACACTTTCTCTAACCCGTTTTATCTTTTATAGGTCCTTAAGGGACCATAAGAGGTTTCGGGGAGGCTGATCTTTTACAGACAGACATGAAAGGGTGTCGCACGACTTAGGCAAAACCAGCTAAGTCCGTGACAGCCCGTCATTCCTAGACTTGCGCATTGTCTTTTCCTCCTTGCCTCACCCATAGCATGGATTGGACACATATCAATAGACTAGTATGGGTCCCCTGAAATTAAATTCTTTGGGTTGTAGACTCTCAATAGTATGTGCATCATAAGGAAAAAAAATTTGACGCCAAAGCTAGATCACATGCAGTCGAATAATTCAGAGTGGAAGTTCAGCCATCTAAGACAATTTACTTGTTTACTGCCCCGTGGTTTAGTCTTAGTTGAAATTGTGGTTTAATTTACAGCCATATCATTTTCCCTTTGCAATCAGTGCAAACAATATGTAGTAGAATGATTTATTCTGTTGAAAAGTATGGATTATGTATCCCACTTTAAGTTGATTGCCTCAAATGAAAGTCAATAATATGGAACTCCATTTTGCTTGGACTAGTACGTCCTAGGTAATATGTACAAGTCTAGGCATGAACCAGTACATGGACGACCCAAAAGCCCCTATTTGTGGTGCTCGAGTCGTAATTAAAAAAATTTAAAAGGTTAAAATTAGCCCTCTTCTCCATAGATCCTAGTTGTCGTCCGCCACCATGAAACCTCCGCTCTTCTCACTATCACCTACATCTCCTCATTGTCATCCGTTGACCTTCGACCTTGGGTATGCTTCCTCGTCTTCTCCTCTTCCTCCACCGCTTTCTCTTCTTGCTTTCTTTTCTTCCATCTTCCACTGCATCCTCTTCTTCCTTCCTCCTTTCTTTTCTTCCTCTATGGCCATATGTCCCTTCCTTTTCTCTTTATTACTCTTCGAACCTTCAGAATTTACCAATGTGGTTGGTACGTTCCAATTTGACCATTCCTTGTGAAATGAGGTAAAGACCAAGAAACTAATAAGCTCATGCTACATTATGTATTACAATACCTAAAATGCACTTGGATTCTTCCATCTTAAAATAGCATTTCAATTATTGTTTTAGTTGGTTCTATTGAGATGCACAAAAAAAGCAGTGGCTTTAAAGCAACCTTTTGCATATGTGTAGGAAGAACAAAATTTGAATGAATGGAACATGTAAATTATATTATCACACCATCAGGTATAGGACTAATAGAGACAATTAAGTAAATAAGGGATAATCTGGTCATAAACTAACAAAGGATAAGGAGATTCTAAGCATGGTAAACTTGCTAAAATACAAGAATTTTAATTTTCAATAATTGATCTCAATCATGAATGTGCCTACTAACAATTTCTAACATGACTTATTAAAAACAACCAACACATGATTACAAAGGAATCATATATGATGACAAGCTGATGTATTACACATGGAACAAGTACTCAGATACCAATATGGCATTGGATGAAAGCACAAATGAGCAAAGAAAATATTCTTTTTCTAAAATATAATAGTTATGGATTAAAAAATAGAAGATTTTAGATGAGATAAAATTCATATAAATCAATTAAAAAAACATATAAATCAAAACTACAAATTTTCATCTTAGCTCAAGGCTCAATTCTCGAGAATGAAAGCCTCACACTTCCGAACGTCTTATATATGAATGATGGAATCACATCATTAGGAACATGACTGCAATTAAATAGTAGAGAAATGAGCTAGGGATTTTATCGAGTCGACTCGCGAGTGGGTTCGATCCCATTAGATTTACCTTCGAAGACCAGCTCAACTTGCCAAGCTTGACCTGGGCTGTAAGATTGTGTGATCTTAAGGCCCATATCGTGAGTTTGACAACCTTGATTTAAACACTTTGTAAAACAAAGTATTTCAAGGAAAGTTATTGTCAATAGGTGGTAGCTTAACCCAAGGATTTGAGCAATAGTTACTCTCAAATGATATCATGAATGCAAAAAAACAGTACTCTCTACTTATAGAGAACATGATTTGGATAGCAATGTTAAGAAAATCATAAAATTAGCCACAATTAAAACAACAAGAAAATTGTGCACATATCTGAATGGATTACCTGTTTTGCCATTTCAAAGTTTCCAAATTTTGCATAAGCATTTATGAGGGCCATATAAACATACTTAGTAAATTCAATTCCAGAGTGGCGCATTTCATCACGATACTGCATACAGTTCAAAGCTCACTATATTAGGCTTTAGCAGAATATCATGAGTGAACAACAATAATTTATGGTAAACATCATAATGGAACCATCATAAACAAATGAATTTTTGGAAAAAAAAAAGATTCAATAAATCTTCAGAATCATGATGAAAACATATTATAGACGAATATAAATTGGACTTACCTGTTCAGTACAGGCCAACCAGGTGGTTTAGGTCCAATACAGGGGTTACAGCTTGGTAACCCCTGTAAACTGGACTTACTGTCCATTACAGGCCTGATAACAGGTCCGTACAGGCAGTAAACATATCCAATAGTGACCTGACCAAACAGACTTACAATGCTTGTACTAGGTCCAATACAGGGGTTACAGCTTGGTAACCCCTGTAAACTGGACTTACTGTCCATTACAGGCCTGATAACAGGTCCGTACAGGCAGTAAACATATCCAATAGTGACCCTGACCAAACAGACTTACAATGCCTGTTCTGGCAGTAGGCATGCACATTACTGACCTCAGCCAGATGGGTCTCTTTGGTAGCTTTAAACCGACTCTCTCACTCACTTTATTTTCTTCTTTACTTCCCTTCTAAATCTCTCCTTAATCTTTCACAAATTCTTCCAAAATCATTTAAGAAAATCTAGGGGAGGGCTATTTGCTCAAGAAGATTTTTAGTCTCGTACCATTACTGGCTCGACTGGTATGTACTGGTTGGTACCAGTACACTGACACCCTATGCTGGTACACACCAGTGTTTTGAAGATGAAGAAGCAGAAGAAGGTGGCACAGTGGAGGAGGAAAAAGGAAGAGTAAGAAAGAGGAGATGGTGGAGGAAAAGGATGAAGGAGAAAGAAGAAGCAATAAGGGAAGGCAATGGAGGAGGAAGTACTGAAGGAGAAGGAAGAAAAAGGAAGAAGAGAAGGATGAGAAGAGGAGGAAAAGAAGGACAACGGTGAGAAGGCTCGCAGATGACAACAGTGGTGTCACAAGAAGAGGGCTCAAGAATGGCAGCAGCAGCAAGAAGAGGGCTCATGAATCACTGTTTTATGTTTTTTTCCATGAGTTGTACCAACCACCCGAAACGAGAGACCAGGATGTACCACAGCCCTTTTCGTACAGGTTTGAGTGGTACAACAGTCTTACTATTGATTTTATTTACAAATAAAATATGAGAAAGAACCCTAAATTAGGTTTTTTTTTTCTAGCCAATTTTTTGGTTTTTTTGTACAGTGGTGTGTACTGACATACCATCAGCTAGTATGCATCAGCCAGTATGCCAGCACATATAGGACCTGTACTGGTCCAAGGTTGGACTGATGTCCAATAGGCAAAATTGAATCCCATGCTCCAAACATAAGCTTATATGAATAATGTCTTTTGGTTTTCCCCAACAATCTCTAGATTCTACTTTAACTTCCAAAAAGCTAAATCAGCAAGAAATCTAGACAACAAAAAGGAAAACAATGTTTTTAAGAGAATTATAGAAGGACAAACATTAATAGAGATAACTGATGAAGACTACTTCAACTAGATGCAGCAATTGACATTGAAATGCATAGACATAAAAGACAATGAATTATAACAAAAAACAATTAGAAGGATCTCTGGACTCATCATTACAGTATGTTCTCTTAGTTCCTGCTTAGAACTCTGTCATGAAAGTTGTCTCTTTTTAACTCTCCTTTACCCTTTTTTCCAATAGCATCACTGCAGTCTTATTCTCCTCGAAGCCTGCAATAGTTTTTCTCATAGTAATCAGAACTGGACCGAACCAGGGTGGTCAGACCGGAAAAAGTGGGAACCACGATAATTAGCACAAATGTTTATGTTCATAATGTTGGTTGATATTATCGTTTTCCTCTTTTTTTATATAGTTTTTAATTAGTCTCAATATTTTAGATTTTTATTATATATAATTTAAAAGTATTTAATATAATCTAAAATATTATTAAATTAAACATATGGTCCGACCAATTGACCCACTGGATCGGCCAGTAACCCAATGCTTGACTGGGTTGCTCCTGGTTCAGTTATGATAACTATGGTTTCTCTCTTGCACACACACACTAACAATAGAATTATCAAGTGGACCTAACAGCAGAATGCATTATGAATTATCGCTCAGTTTTCTCCCAGAAACTGATAGAATAATTTCATCAGGTTAAACTAAGGTGCTGTCATCCGCTTAAATTTTACGATGAGAAATAAGACACCTGTCCATTGATATCTTAAAAAGAATCTCAAACCCCATTTTGAGTTCACATAAAGAAAGCTAGACAGTGCAGTTGCATGTCTTCAAACTTATGCTTGGAAATTTCACTTTGGGGAAAATCATTATTGCATCCATCACACACAATCATTCCCTAACATATCAATGTCATATATTACAAACAATTTGAATATTAAACTGAAAATGTCAACATCAAGTCCATCAACATACTAGTATCCTTCCAACAATTAAGCTTGTAATTCACAAACCAATAAGCAACCGAACTCAAAGGACTAGGCGCATGTAGGTTGCTAAAGAGTAAATAGTGCTCAATTATACTCGTTATTGAATAACAACCTACAACTAAACTGGTTGCCGAGGTGTCACGAACGGTCGTCGCGCACCAGCAACAACTCTGTTCAACGAACCGTTCGTCGCTCCCACCCGCATGTACAGCTGCTTGACAGCATGTTTTCTCATGGTTTTGGGTCATTTTGCTTGTAAATATGTAAGTTCGAACAAGCTGCAGCGTTGCAAAGCGACCGCTCACCGAACCGAGCAAAACAACCCCAAAACAGCCCAAAACAGCTCCGTTTTCGCGTGCCGCGGGAGGTGAGCGGAGAGCTGCCTCCGCTCACCAAAATGTCAGCCATCTCAGACCCCAGGAACCCCCCGGGTGGCACATGGCTGGATGGGGCTTCGGTTATATACCGGGCGTTGAACACTCTTTCGCAAGTTCGCACGTGACCTTTACGGGAACTTGGTTTTGCGCCCGGGACCAGGTGAGCGGCTGTTTGTGGGCTTGCAGCTGTTCGTTCATCCTTGAAAGCCTTGTTTTTCTCCCTCTCCCTCTTTTCTCTTGTGCACACAAGGTGTTCGTCGAATTGCTTGTAAAGCTTCCCTTTTCGCGAGACTTCGGGACTTGTCCGTTGCTCGTTCTTTCGAACTAACTTCTTTCTCTTTTACAGGTCCTTCGGGACCTGCGAGAGGTTACAAAGTGGGCTGATCCTTGCGGAGCAAGATCGCAAGGGCGAAGCGCGACTTAGGCAACGCAAGCTAAGTTCGCGTCTTTGCCACAAGGGTGACTCGCGACTTAGGCAACGCAAGCTAAGTTCGCGTCTTTGGCCGCAAGGGTGCCTCACGCCTTAGGCAATTCCAGCTAAGGTCGTGACAGAGGAGCAAAGTAAAACATCCCAGATTATTTCAATTAAATGAAATATTTAAAAAAAAATATTTTCAGTGGAATTGTAAATGACATATGAGATAGATCTCTCTCTCTCTCTCTCTCTCTCTCTCTCACACACACACACACACACACACACATCTACTCTTATAGATGAGAAGTTTGTCTCCAATCAAACATGAGGAGTCGATTTCTTCTCATCTATCTACCTTGGCTCCAGCAATGTCAAATCGGCCCCAAGAACCTTGAAAAGCAAAAATAATGATGATCAAACATGTACCAAAGAAAAGAATATAAATGAAAGTAGGGTTCACGCCATGCAGAGGAGATTGACACCACACCATTGTATTGAATGCACATTTACAAACACCCTAGATATTTTGAAAGGCAGCTCCAGCATTAGTCTCTCAGTCATGTGTTAGTCTTTGCTAAACATGATTTATGCAGTCTAATCTATGATACTTGGTCTGAGTTTAGTAATGGCCTGAGTGACGTAGAATGGTCAGATACTGCACTGTCCAAAATCTCAGTCACCTCATCACCATGCCCGTTACATTTTTTTACCACAATATATCATTATCGCTATAGATGTATCTATCATACTGATAAAGGGTCCATGACTCAAGCCATAATTTTAAGAATTAGAACCATGAGTCCTGAATATTGTACAAACACTAATCTTATTGAAATCTTAGAATCCCAAATAAATTACCGGAATGTCACGGACTTAGCTGGTTTTGCCTAAGTCGTGCGGCACCCTTGCGTGTCCGTCCGCAAAGGTCAGCCTCCCCGAAGACTCCCATTGTCCCTTAGGACCAACAAAAGAAAGAACGGGCTAGAGAGAACGCCTCAATCGGGATCCACAAGCAAACATCTCCGAAAAACACTTCATAGACAATGCAAATTACAAACAGACTTTACAAGCTCTGAACAGTGGCACAACAAAGGGTAAAATGGTCCATTACAGACCGAAAATATCTCGCACGTGTCCACATGACACAACCTTTATTTACAAGCCTAAAGAGGCCACCAACCCAACTAAAATGGGACTATTAAGCCTTCGGCCGCCCCTGTTTCGAAGTTTGTCCGTGACATTCTCCCCCACTTATTCCTTCGACGTCCTCGTTGAAGCCTTTGTCGACACTGCAACTCCTCGCCTTTGCTGAGTCTTCAATCTTCTACTCCAGCTACAATGCGCCTCTTGGCTCCCAGTTGCTCTCCGCTGCTGTTTTTGAGTAGTCGAACCTTTGATCCGCCATGCTGCTGCAACTCACCAATGACTCTGACTCTGGTGTGGGGTTGGCTGAGTTGTGTTGATCATTGTTGATTCCTGCGGATCCCCCAGATGAAGGAAAAAACCATCCTTACTGCGTCAGTCTCTCAAATTCCTCATGCTGCTTGAACTGGGTGGATGCTTGTTGGAGCTTTAACGAGCATCGTCTCACAAACTTCTGAAGTTTTGGGTCCTTCCTCCACAAAATTTGCTCATTGACTCTTCCTTCACTTAGTTGTCACATCCAAGTAGGTTCGCATCACTTCCGCTTTCGATTGGCATTTCGTTGGGAAATGAAGCGGACAATCTACTCTCAGTAGCACTGATCACCGTTGGTGAGGATTTGACAACTATTGTCTTCCATTATCTTCGAAGGGTCTTTGAACATATACAGAGCTCCTCTGCTGGATAGATAAGAGAATTGGGGTACTCAGTTTCGCCCATTCTCTTAAGAGTTGAGAAGGCAAAGGTTACTTGACTTCGCCCGCCTCCTCGAGGTTGTACTTCATGCATCGAGCTGGTTACTAGCCTTCGCTTGCTCTTTGCTCACACTTCTGAAGCACTTGAAGTGTTTGCACTCCTTGCGTTGAGTTAGTTACTGTGATTCACCTTCTCAATGCCATCGAACTTCTGGAATGCAGGAAGTTTTCACCCTAACTTGGAGTAATTCTCTCATAGGTTTGGTCGCCTCTAGGATTGTACCGTCTTCTCCATCAACCCTGCCGCCTACTCCTCTGAGTAGCAAAGGTACAGCACCGCGTACTGCCTGCTTCGTTCCTTGTTATGCACTCTTGCATGACCTGAAGTCCTTCACTTTCGGCTATCTTGATGAGAAGCACATTGACACCGGTCTTACGAAGTTCTTCGGCCTCTGCCCTTCAGCCTTGTCTCGGTACTTGGAGATTGCCTCTGCATTCTCCGCCTCCTCGGCCCCTTTCACGACCAAGCGCTCTCCCTCCATGAGAGCAAGGGATCAATGACTTTCACGGAAGTCCCGCCTCTGCGGTACCATGGCACTGCCATGCCCATGGCCCTATAATCCGTCGCCTCGCATCTGAATCCCTTTTCTTCACAATCAGTAGATATGCTTCTGTGGCACTCCTCCGAGTCCATTTCCATTCTAACTAATGCTTGGTTTTGGGTAGCTAAGTCCCTCTGGACTCGTCGTTGCTTCCTCACCCCTTTCGACCCCCTGCTTCAACACCTCTGTGTTCTCCAAGCAGTCCATTTGGTCGATGGAAAGACAGACTGCAACTCCCATGCATGGCCTCTGCCATCACATTGTAGGGTTTGCACCGATTCTGTTCTCCTTAGCTTCTTTGGTAGCAGCGTTCGCTTACTCGACCTTGTCCTCTGACTTACCGGGCTCCCTTAAGCGAATATGAGCTCTGGAGCAGTCCAACTCTCCAGCTGCTTCGATCATACCTCTGCATGATCAAGTCCCTCCCATGGGACTCACTGGTACTTACATTCGAACTTTTCCCTTAGTGGAACACAGCCCCCATATGCTGATGACCAAGGTTTTCATCCGATGCAAAATTCGATGCACGCCCGGAAGACCCGCCTCTGCGGTACCATGGCCTTCACTCCTTGAATCTATAGCCCTTCTTGCCGTCGTGTTGTTCACCGAAGTGGAGCTTCTAGTAGCTCCCGATCATACCTCCATATGATCTAGTCCCTCCCGGGACTCTGTCGTGTGTATCGCATTGCCACGAACTGTTCCACCACGATCCGCTGCACCATGTCGCCTCCTGGTGACATCTCCATTGCATTCTGATCCTTGTGGAATAAACTCGAATTGTGAACCCTCCATGTGTGGCCTCTGCCAATACATCGTAGGGTCTCCTCCACCTTCGATTTTGTTCGCTCCTTTGGCAATCGACCTTCATCCACCCACTCTTGGGTCACACCTAGATGAAGCACCGCTCTAGGATAGTCCGTCGCCTAGTAGCTCCCGAAGTCCACCGACTTCACTGTAATTTGTGCACCATTGTCATGATCCTGGGCCTCTGCCCCTACCAGCACAATCTCCGCTGCGCACCGCTTCCTTCATGGCAACTTGAATGACAACACTGTGGCATATTCTTCAAGAGCACCCGCCTCTGCGTCCTCTTGCCCCGTGCTAAGGCCTTCTGTACCCAACTTCGCCTCCGCAAATTGAGTCGCCTTAGTTCCTCCATCAAATGCTTCTCCGAGATAAGGTGCATGTGCCCCGAAGCTCCCTTCGTCTTTGGCACCATGCAAGATGAGTCCGCTCCGTCAGAATGAAGGACCCATGGAACAACATGATCTTACTCTTGCCTCTGCAAGAGTTCATGTCCTTGACCTCTGTCTAAGGAAAGCACTGTGCCTCTGCTCCATGTTCCAACTTCTATGATGGCTCCCTTCAAGCGGCTTGAATACTTCGCCAAGTTACCCCCAAGTTGCTCTGCTCCTCGTTTTTGCATTGAGTTGATGGTGGCCCTCGCGCCCACCATTCCACGGGTCAGCCCTCCCTTGAGTCCGATCTCCATATCGACTCCAAGTGTGCCTTCATTTAAGTTGCTTTTAGGCCGCTCCCCCACTTGATCTCGCAATGCATCCACCAATGCATTCTCTCAAGCGAGATCATGCGACGATTCCTCGCCGCTTGCTCAGTCCATCGAGCTTCGTGGAGTTGTTGTTTGTTGAGGTACTCCTCCTCAACATGTGAGGTCCGTCCCACATGATTCTCCCTCTGGAGAGCCGAGACTTATCCCTCCTGGATAACTATCCCATTGGAGCAACATCTCTCTTCGTTTCGGAGACCACCATCCCCTTGGACTACTCCGATCTACTGAACAAACTGTGCATTGTTCTGCCTCCTGCAAACGCACTTGCTAGATTGCGACTCCTCGTCAATACAGTCCCCGCTGCACCCCTCAAGGCCTAGCAACATGCTGAACTCGTTGCACACTTCAGCCTCCTACGGACGTATCCTTCACATGCCGAAGAGAAAGTTTCAATGCTCCATGGCGCCGAGTTTCGGTCGCTTTGGGATGGCCACGAACATTCCATCGTCCGCATACAAACCCATGCATGAGTACCAAATTCTTCGAGTTAGCAATTCCCCTCACCTCTATGAGCTTTGCAGAACTCTTTTGGTCGTTGAGCAACTCATTCCACCTTGAATGGTCTCATCCTTTACCAAGCGCCTCGCTTGCCTTGAGCACCATCAAGTATGATTGTCAACGTTGAGCCGTAGCTCAAACTCAGCCATCCCAACCTTTGTGCGCTCCACATTCTTCCAAGCTTGCCTGTTCTCGTGGTGCCTCTTGCGCGAAGGGTTGGCCATTCCTCTGAATGCCAATCTCGGATGCCCGCTCCTCTGAGCGACTCCTTTTCCCTACATCTCCATGCCCGTTTTCCCCCAAACGGTCGCGCGTGTGCTGACTGCCCTCAACGCAGCCCCGCTAGGTCCCCCACGTTTGCATGCTAAGTGTTTCTATGAGTGCTTGTCCCACTCTGATACCATCTGTCACGGACTTAGCTGGTTTTGCCTAAGTCATGTGGCACCCTTGCGTGTCCGTCCGTAAAGGTCAGCCTCCCCGAAGACTCTCATTGTCCCTTAGGACCAACAAAAGAGAGAACGGGCTAGAGAGAATGCCTCAATCGGGATCCACAAGCAAACATCTCTGAAAAACACTTCATAGACAATGCAAATTACAAACAGACTTTACAAGCTCTGAACAGTGACACAACAAAGGGTAAAATGGTCCATTACAGACCGAAAATCTCTCGCACGTGTCCACATGACACAACCTTTATTTACAAGCCTAAAGAGGCCACCAACCCAACTAAAATGGGACTATTAAGCCTTCGGCCGCCCCTCTACATGTTGTACAAGGCATGAACATGCCAAAAGACACGGACATACATAAGCATTACATCAAACATCCTGTTTCGAAGTTTGTCCGTGACAGGAAGTCAAATCAATATTGACGAGGCTATAAACATAAAGCCAAATATATGTTATTGGTTTAGACCTTGGCATAGACAACAATAAATTAGGATATCTAGGCACCATGTTTAGTGGGTAATTAGAGGCTTATTAATGCATATTTCAGTACCAAATTTAATTTATATACTATAAAATTACGATAAAATCCCTTTCTTGGGTTTAATGACATGTACTGATGTATATGTTACACGAACAGTACGTACCGGTCCAACCAAAGACCAATACTTCGACATGATAAGGTGAACCATGGTTGTTAGTTGTTACTCTCCCGAGTATGTCTAGTTCAAACCAATTCAAATTCCCTTGTTAGAGAATGTCTTCTTCGGACATTTATTAGCCATGGAAAACAATTATTCATCATTTTATGTACAATTCTTTCCTTATAAAACAACTCATCCTTCCCATGTTTTATCTTAAAGAAGAAGACCATCCAAGGCATACCATATTCTCTCGCTTTCTAGAAGGGGCTTCCCTTGTTGTATTCTTGGGTACGATTGATTCAAAATCAACTCAAGTTCCTTTGTTTTTGTATTTAAAAGTCTTTTTTTGTCACCAATGAATACCACATTGGTATTATCCATTGTGAGTACCTTCAACAAACGAATAATGTAATCATCTCACTCTTTCCTTATAAGGCACTCAAACTACCCAACATTCTGGCTTAAGAAAGCAAGGAAGATCAGTGAATTTCTGATAAAATTATCTTCAAACATAAGTGTATTAGATAGTCAAACAGAAATTCCCGATGCACCTCTTCCTCTCATCTTTCATTCATTAATTTATTCAAGGCACTGAAAATTTCTCTCTTTGCTATATACCTCTATTTTCTGATTTAGTATTGACAAAGTTCCTTTTGCTTGTAGTCTTCTGCTAAAATGATCTCTACAACAACTTGATAATGTAAGTCTATCACACTAGCTGCAGACAAATATTGACTTTGAGGACTGGCAGTTGGGGCATAACTATATGATAAAGGCTCAACTGATCCAAACAAGTAAATGATCCAGTATGTCTCCCCAGTAGGCCACAGTAAATATCATTTTAGTATCTAAGAAGAAGGTTTTAACTTTGGCAATCCAGTGCTATTATCACGCTAGTAACAAAGGTCTGAGCCAGCTGAAACAAGTCAAATTTGGTACCCTTCTTTATCAAAATACTCTGGACACAAATACCATATGCCTATACCATGCCAGAAAAGTAGAAGTCCCTTGACATTGATCAGCATAGCTAGTAATCATATAATATGCCTTTTCTATGTCCAAAAATATAAAATATAAATATCTATACTTCTCCCCAAAAATTTTGAACACTAGCATTAGCAATAGAAATTATCACTGTGCCATTGCCATTAATTACTCAGACATGTAAGAATAAAAGAAAAAGGGCACCAATGCACAGCACAAGGCTCCATTAATACAGGGTCTAGGAGGGTCAATGCAAGCCTTTAAGAGGTTGTGTTTGTGAGTCAAGCTTTGCTCACCTAGGTCACAAAAAAACAACTTTATTATAGCACCTATAGCTTTCTCCCTCTTGGACATGTCAAAATCCACCACAAAAGGCACACAATTTGAGTTTATCATATTCAAGTTAAGATTAGACATACAAATTTATGGTCGATGCAAATGCATCAGTAAAGGCTAAATAACCGAAACACAAAAATAGGAGAAACAATCTACAGTGGGATTCAAGATCCATGAATCTGAAACAAATAATATGCATCGTCCATTGCAATGACACAATAACAGATATAATGCAATCTGATATATACTAACCTTGACAATATCCTCTTCACATTTACAGTTAGCTATCAAATAACTGAAAGTCTTGGAATCTGGTTTTATATCTGCATCTTCCATTTGTTTGAGAACATTAAGTGCTCCATAATAATTTTGCTACATATACGGAAAAAAAGAAAGACATAAGAGACCAAGATAGACAATAAAAAAAAGGGTATTATTTTAAAAGATATCCATTTTACGAAGGACCAAAGGTAATGCCAGACTTTACTGAAGAACCACTAGGCTTCTTGGTCAAGAAGCAAATGGATCAAGAAGATACCAGCCATAAAAAGTTGCATCAGTGCAACCTAGCTTGGTTTTAGCCTTTTAGGATTAAGAAGTAATGTTTGCTATTGTACTTTTAAGTTTTATCTACTTACATATGTATTAGGTTCAAATACCAGTAGGACTATTAAGTATCAAGTATCATCCAGTATTTGCTAGTCTGATCAAGGATGGGAACTGGAACATACAGCTCAATAACAGTCCATGATTTTCAGTGAATCGGTCAGTACAGATCGGTGTCCCATCCAGTATACCTATACTGAACCAATGCTAGCATGAAAAGATCTTTTGAACTTTTACAACCAAACCATTCATAATGTTTCTTTTGTCTAGGCCTTTCTTGGTCACTCTCTTCACTTGGAGGATCCACATTAGTATTGGAAAAGGTTCTAAAATGGTTCTTTAGCTGCTCCATGTTGATTGAATAACTAACTACATTCTCATATAAGAACTTTTAGACAAGTAGCATGGTTTTTCAATTAAATGCACAAGTTTTTATATGAATTCATGTAAAAATGGGCAAAGAGAAATTTTTTTTCAAATGTTTGGAATATTCATTTGTGCACTTAGTTTTTGAGGAAATTCCATGGCTTTCTGCAGTTTGCATGAGTTTTACATAGTAATAGAAATAGATTATCAATTATAGAGACAGTGGTTTGGACAATTTTGCTTCATCTTACAAAGAACAATGACAAAACAACAAAATAAGTACTTACCTCCCTAAAATACCCAGCCATGATAATATTATACATGCTTGTAGTAGGCATTTCGTTCATCCCTTTCGCATATGCTAGCAGATTGTAAGCACCTTCAAACTGGTTAGAAAGCAAAGTTCCGCTAAGTATCAACATTCAACAGCAACAAGATGGATATTCACAATACAACAACCACAGATAATGTCCACAGAACACAGTACGAGTTTATTCATACCATTAAAAACTACTTTTCATTAGATTAGCCACAATACTTCCTAATCAATGTGAATCACTTGAAAAATTAAATTTGACATGCATGAGATTGACCAGAACATAGCCTTGTGGTTTACACTGATAAGAGTATAAATCTGGACAATCAATGTTGCCAAGGAGACTCCAAACTGTCAGGAAAATTATGTGCGTTATAGTATTGAAATGAAATAAGACACACGTAGCTTTTGGTGGTTATTATATCAATAAAGGCAACTATACATCATATGTGAGAAAACACATCAAAGCAAGGATTAAAGGTTTGACCTTACTACTTGGTACAGACTAGTTTTTACAGTCCAATCCAGAAACCAAACTTACCAAGTGGTGACCTTACTGCACTAGGTTTATTGGATAGTAAGCTGACTGGTACCAATTTGCATTAAATTGGTATGCCTATCGCCACTTACTCGTATCCATCTGACCATTATTGGTTTGTTTTGTATAGGGAGAAATCTGCAGTATTCTAGCAGCCTCACTTTTGCTTGTGTTTTAAGTCCTTGTAAGCTTCACAAGCAGAGTTGTCCGGTTATTATCGCTCAAACGAAACCAGGCCAAACAACCCCTTTTCCCCATATTACCGACGTGGTTGCAACCAAGTCGAGCAACCAACAAAATGTCAACTATCACAGCTCCTTGGAATCCCCTAGGTAGCAGCACAAGGAGGATGGGAGATTCAGAAATTGGAGGAGGGGTGGTAAGTAGTATTAACTATTAAGCAAGCCCTATTGTGTCATTTCTTGCAAGTGCCTAGTGATCGTTATGCATCATCCATCAGCGACCACTCACATTCACAAGAGTGCTTAGTTGCCTAACAAAAGTTCAGTTGCCTTTATTTGCTTGTGAGATCCAAAATTCAAGTACCATAGCGTACCACCCGATACGGGTGATATGTATTGGTCCGACAAGGGATCAATATGCGGACCATCTCGTACCAGGCGGTACATGTTGCATGACCCTAGATCAGGTGAAACATGGTCTAGACCGGTTGGAATGGTCAAGATCCGATCGTTACCAACCTATACCGATCGGATTTCGACCGATACCGATCAAGGGTCGAGATTCCTCTCTTTCAACCCATTTCACTCTCTCAAACTCCTTGTCACTCATATTTCTCTTACATTCTCATATTTTCACTCTCTTAAACTCAACAAAACTGTAATTTGTGGATTGGATCAAATTTAGGAGGATTAACACTTAAGTCAAAGGAAAAACACTCTAATCAATAGGTATGTATTCTCTTTCTAGATTTTTGTTGATTTATGATATGATTAAGCCACTTCTATATGGTTAATGTCTAATATGTTGTTTGACATATTTTTGATGATAGAATAGCGTTAATTAAGGAGTAATTAAGGCCCTTAATGTTGTGAATAGTGTGCTTAATGCTGATTTTTTCAAAATTAGACATTTAATGGGTCAAATTTTGTATTTCATGCATATTAAGATGATTTACATGTTTATGATGGTATAATAGGTTTAATTAGATTTTAAGTAAGTTTTTTAATACAGTGATTATTGGTTTTAATGATGATTTAATCAAAATTTGACACATATCAGGTCAATTCAATGTCTTTAATACCTATTAGGGTGTTTGACATGTTTATAGTGATGAAAGAGGACTAATTAGGGATTAATTAACTGTTAATGCTATGATTAGTGTATTTCAATACAATGGTATTGAAATTTGACCCATATTGGATCAATTAAATGTCTTTAATGCCTATTAGTATGTTTGATATGTTTATACTAATAAAAGAAGAATAATTAAAGAGTAATTAAATATAGTAATAGTGTGATTAGTGTATTTAATGATGATTTCATCGTAATGTGACCTATATTGGATCAAATTTACGTATTTAATGTCTCTTAAGGTGTTTAACATATTTATAATAATAAAATAGAGTTAATTATGGTTTAATTAAGTTTTTTAATGTTGTAATTAGTGTATTTAATGATAAATTTATCATCATTTGACCCTTTATTAGGTCAATTTCATGTATTTAATAATTATTAGAGTGTTTGACATGTTTATTGTGGTAAAAGATGGCTAATTAAGGGGTATTAAATGTTTTTAATGTTATGAATAGTCTATTTGATTATGAATTCATCATAATTTAACATATATTGTACAAGGAAGCAACGAGGCATCAACAACCTGGCTCACAATAGGAGCATAGCGTTGGCAATGAGTCTACGCCAAGGATTCCAAAGGTTGGCCAACATGAGACAGCCAACTACCCCTCCTCGTCAATGGAGTCAAATCGATAGCATGAGAAAGGGTGGAATCTATGATTTTATTAAAGGACTTAGCAAGAGGTCAATACCAAATATTATTGATATCGATCGACAAGTCTATCCTCCACAAATAACGAAGCAAACATGGATTGACAATGCATATACAAAAGAAAAGAAGCAAGATATTGGGAAGACAATTGAAAAATGATTCAACTTCTACAAGATTCCAGCAAACATAACCCACGGTCTATATCATCAAAGCATGATCTCTTTTATTCAAAAGGTTAGCGTCGGGATCCAACCTCCAACATCGAAGGAGATCCATGGCATGAATTTAGATAAGGAGGTGGCAGAACTAAAGGATCGAATCAAATCCTTCAAGAAACAATGGGAGGAACATAGGGTGACACTAATGTGTGACAATTGGACAGTGCCAACAAGAATGAGTATCATCAATTTTCTTGTGTATTACAACAGACGGGAGATTTTTCATAAGTTAGTAAATGCTTCCGACAAGATTCAAAATACAAACTATACTGAAAACCTAATGGACACCGTATTAGAGAAGATCATATTATAGTACATTGTCCAAATAATCACCAACAATAGAGCTAATTTCAAGAAGGTCGATTTACAATTAATAAAAAAAAGGACCATTGTTTGGGATTCCATGTACAGCTCATTGCATGGACCTAATGCTAAAAGATATTGATGAACTACAATCAGTCAGCAAGTGTGTAGCCCGATAACAATCGATCACAAAGTTTATATATAATCATCATTGGGTCCACTCTTTGATACAAATGGTGAGATACTCCGATCCAGAGTCACTCAATTTGTTATAAATTTCATTGTCTTAAACTCAATGCAACAAAAGAGGCAAGGCCTCAAGATAATGATCACCTTACAAGAATGGTCTAATTCTAGGTATTTGAGATCGAGCTATGGAAAAAGGTGAAAAGGACTTTTCTTACTCATCGTAGTGGAACCACTTTATATTGTCCGCTGCAAGGTTAATATGGACAAGCATCCCCAAATGCCTTATCTTAAACATATGCTAATTATAATAAGAGAGGAGGTTAAGAAAGCATTTACAAATTATTTTAAAGTTGATCAGTATTTACAGATCATCGATTGCAAGATCGAAGTTCATATGAACCAAAACATTTTTAATATATCAACGTATTATTAAAATTCAGCCATTCAATTTCGAAATAGTCTTAGAACATAATTAAATTTATTGTAACCAATAAGAAATTTATATATCAACTCTTGCTAAAAACTATTGATACAATCGATGCTATTATGGAGGGTCGATTATTCCGAGAAATAATCGGTTCATTCTCCGATGTTGTAGTTGTATCATGTCATTACAATATAGATCCTAGTATAGCTTTGCTAGGATTATAAACTATATTGGTTATGTTAATAAAGTCATTTATATCTTTTTATAATCGAGTGGTGGCTACAATTTGGAGGGAATGCATCAAATTTAAGGAAGATTGTTGTCTGTGTACTTTCACGAACGATGACCTCTAGTAGTTGCAAATGTAACTAGTCAACGTTCACATTGATTCACATGAAGGTCTGAAACAGACTATCGTATGAACGATTTGAGAAGCTAGTATATATCCACTACAACGTGCAACTAAGGTTGCAGTGTGCCGAGCTGGACAAGGAGCCAGAGGAACCAGAGATTGATCCCATCGACCTCCAGTACTACAACGAAGATTCACAGCCGATATTAGAGTGGGTCGAAGCAATGAAGAACCAAGAGGATCCTTTACTTGATGAGGCGAGAGATCCTCCATGTCCTTCGTGTTTTATCACCAAGGCAATAGAAGAAGAGGAAGACCATCCCTAGTAGGAGGAAGATTCCCCTTAGTCAGAACGTGGCGGAAGGAGCCGGACAACATTGAATCAAACTTCTAAAGGAACTAAAGACACACAACCATCATAATTGCCCGCTCAGCGCACAAAGGCAAGGGCAAAGGGGAAGGCAGTAGTATTAGCTGCACCGTTGAAAGAATCGAGCCATGCGACGAGACACCTCAATCACATTCAGCAACCCACACGACACAGAGACGTGGTACCGATGTGAAAGAGACTGGCGTATAACAACGAAGGTCTTTTCCTTCATCTAAAAGATCCGTAGGAATCAACAAGGATCAGCATAACTCAGCCGACCCTACACTAGAGTCGGTCATTAAAGAGTTAAAGTAACATAGCGGATCAAAGTTCGACTACTCAACAACAACGACAAAGAGCAGTTGGGAGCCAAGAGGCGCGTTGCAGTTGAAACAGAAGATTGAAGACTCAGCAAAGGCAATAAGATACAATGTCGGCAAAGGCTTCGATGAGGACGTTGAAGGAATAAGTGGGAGCGAATATCATGGACAAAATTGTAAACGGGGTGTTTAATGTAATGCTCATGTATGTCCGTGTCTTTTGGTTTTGTTCATGCTTTGCACAGCATATAGAGGGCTGACAGTAGGCTTGGCAGCCCCATTTTAGTTGCTTTGGTGACCGTTTTAGGCTTGTAAATGAAGATTGTGTCATATGGACACTTGTGGGCATTTCGGTCTATAGTGGACCATTTTGGACCCTTTGTTGTGCGACCGTTCAGAGCTTGTGAAGTCTATGGTTATAATTTGCATTGGCTATAAAGTATTTGTTGAAATAATTGCTTGTGGATCCCGAATGAAATGCTTTCTCTAACCTGTTTTCTCTTTTGTAGGTCCTAAAGGACCATAGAAGATTTTGAGGAGTAACCTTTGCGAACGGACACGCAAGGGTGCCGCACGACTTAGGAAAAACCAACTAAGTTCATGACAATGTGTCGGTACGTTTGGTGCAACTTGATACGTATCGTACCGACAACTGATTGGTACATCGACACGATATGGTATTCAGAACTTTGGTATTTATACCCTTCTCATTATGAGGCATCTTATAGCCAACATATATAAGGCATGTGAGGTCAACTTTTTTCGAGTTTGATCATTCCTATGCTATAAAGCAACATATCAATAATGATAGTTAAAGTTTCAATGCACTCCAACCTCCGTAGGCCTATATGCCAAGGTAGGCAATACCGAATGATACCGCCCGATACGGGCGGTACGTACCGGTCCGACGGCATACCGGTACGCGGACCGCCCGCTACCGGGCGGAAGGAAAAAATAATAATAAAATTATATATATATATATATATATATATATATATATATATATATATATATATATATATATATATAAACATCGCCTTTTAAATAATATATATATATATATATATATATATATATATATATAAACGAGGTGATGTCGCCGAAGCGAACGTCGAAACACCGGTACGGTATGATATTGCGAACCTTGCTATATGCCACGACCATTCTTGCATCAGGAAGCTCTTAGAAAACTTGTTAATGATGATAGGCAATGACTCTTACCACATAGATGTATCAATGATACATGGTTTACCACAACAATATGAGTGTTTTCAAGATTGGGTCCGATAAATCTATCATATCAATATACTAACTTCAAAGGATTCAGGGACCCGATCCATCAACCATGGAGTCTCGTCATTCAATTTGGTAGTAGAAACAACTATATGTTAATGTTATCTTGATAGTTTATTTTGCTCGAATATTAGAGGTTTGAAACCTAATCAAACATCACAACTCTCTTTTTTTATTAAGGTGATTCAAGATCAATGAAAGTAACTTTCTTCGATGGAAGGACCATGCAACAAAGCTCATAGATCCGAAAATATAAGAGTTTCAATTTTCACTTATGGCTTAGATATATATTATTTTTATTTAAATTTATAAATTAAGCGGAAAAAACCCAGAAATGGGTTTTTTTCTCAATTTCAATTAATGTACTAGTATGTACCAACGTACCAACATACCAACGTACAACACATAGGTACCAACCAGCATGTGCCGGTCTGGTCGAAGAACGATACACCTGGTCCATATGAGATAGTAAACCTTGGATTAAAGAGAAATAAAAGAGCATTTAATTAACAATAGTTCCCACATCTTGTTGACCTTTTATAGTGTGGATTAATAGAGAAGAAAAATAACATACCTATTTCTGATAAGAAACCAGCATGTGACTGCCAAGGTTGACTAGTCTAAATCTTGGCATACTAGAAAGATAAAAATATATATTAACTATGAGGAACATGCAACTCCAAAACCACCCAAAGTTCAATTCAAATGCCTTTGCATCTCACATGCTCAAACTTCTAGTTTTTAGTTATAAACTAATTTCTTTGACATGCAATGTGCCAGCTTTACATGTAATAATTTTTCAAATAACATACTAGGCTATATCAACAATAAAAGCAAGAAGAGAACCTGAAAACGATTTTCCTATGAAAAATAGTTTCTTATCCATGCAAAGAACAGTTGTTTGTCATTTTCGACAAATATTCCACCACACAGAATAAATAGTACGCCCATTATGAAGACAAGACAACAATAAGTTACCAAGGAAAAAGAATTCAGGTAAGATTTGGCATCACTCTTTTTTTGTGAAAAAAAAAATAAGCTACAAAAAATGTTTATGACGACTTTCCTTAATGATCGCACAAAATTATAATTTTCAGTTTTTTTTCAAAAGCGAAACTCCATCCTTCAAAAGATTTCAGAAACAAAACAAGACAAACAAACAAGAATTTGTTTTCCCAATTATTACTTCATCTTTGATAACCATATTTTCTCCAGAAAACCAAAAATGGGGCAAAAAGTCTGTTTTGGTAAAAAAGACTAAAGAAAAAAGGGACTAAGCGATGAAGAATATCCAGGTACTAAAATTACACTAACATACATCTTTCATCTTCACAAACAGGCTTATCATGCTCTCGGAGAAGTCTCCTTTTGGTGTCAAGTTATGTTGCTGCATCATCGAATAGACTGGATGAACCTAAATCAAGAAAAATTCAACCTCAAAAACTGTAGGTGACCAGGAAAAAAAGATCTGGGGCATATAAGCAAAATAATAACCAGCAGAAAAAAATAAAATGCAAACTCAATATCATACATAAATGCAACAAAATAAAAGTTCAATATTTTTCAATTAGGATAGATGCTTCATGTGCTGTACAATGGAAGAGAATCCTTACTAGTGCTCTTCTAACTCAGCACGAAACATAGTTCAGACTCTGAAACTAAAATGATGGATAACAGCATCGAAGAAACTGTATTCAGTTTTAATAAATTTAAACGATGCAAGCTGAAATTATAATATTTCCTAATTCACCATATGTCAAGTATCTTCAGTTCTTGCCAACATTAGTAAATTTTTTTTCAATTATGAAGATAAGATGAAAGGTTTCTTCACCCAATCAAAAAAGAGAAGGCCCACAAAGTTTTCCAGAAAATAAAAGGGAAAAAACAGAAAAAGGAAATTGAGACTTCCTCTTCTACTTCATGCCATCTAGGATTATGAAAAGTGAGTTTTGGCCTTTAAGTATTCATTTTTCCCCCTTTGGAAATTTGAACTGAAGAATCCTTTTCATTTCCAGCTCTCTGTACATTTTTTCCCCCATGTCATTCCGGTTATATTATTTTATCTAAAAAATGTGGCATCACATTGCTGAGTTATATTACGACATTACTTTTTAAATCAAATTGTTCTTAGTTACCAGTATCTTTCAATTTAGAAACCATTCCAGCTTAAGATCTGGATGTTGGTATGATTGTTATGTTTGTTATAGCATAAAGACCAATCAGTTTATTTGGCAGGATTAGGAATATCATTATAATATTATGTAAGATTGTTGGAAATTAAGAGGTGTAGAATTGATGCCAAAGTACCATAATTTTGAATCAAAGCCTACATTGTGAAGCTTAATAAATTGACAAGAATTCAGTTATTCCACTATCTGAAGGCCTTGGGGTCGGTTTATATTTGTGTACAGCCAACTGCCAAAATACATATATCAAAGAAAATTCTAAATTCGGAGCTAACTCATCTAATAACTGTATCAAAAAATTCAAACCCAAACTTGACCTACCTGATATATGTAAAGAGAACCAATTTGTTTAAACTCCATCAATAAACAGGTCATTTGTTTCAAGTCAATGATGACACGGTCAACATAAATTGACACACTTGCACAATCCAAACTCGAATTGGTAAATTCAGATTGACCAAGTAATGACACAATTAAACCTTATAATATTCATAAATAACAATAACATAGTTAACACAAAAATGAAAATGGCATATCTAACATATTTAAGATTATTATCAATTGCCCTAATTGGCTTCAGTCAGTTCAAATTTGTAAACCTGAATCAGACCCTTTTAATGATTTTGTTGTTCCTGTTAAACCTTTTATGACTGAAATTCATATAAGCCAAAGAAACCTGCTTATATTACATCAAGGTTGGCCAGGCAACAATTGCCACTCCTAATGGTAGTTAAGTTTATTTCCTCTGACTTGTTGAGAGATAAGGACCTTTGCTCACAATATAGGCCTCACAACTTAGCTGGCCTGTCATACAAACTGGCAATTACCATGGATGGTTGCCCCTCTCATGTTCAGATGATAAATGGAGCCATGATCCAAGATTACATTAGGATTTATGAGTTGTGAGCCAGAGTCCACAGATGTTAATGACATTTCACAAGGGAACACCAAATTTTATAGATGCTATCCTTTTTACCAACACAACCTATACAATAACAACAAGATTAATGAGAAACAATATTTCTACAATGTTTACAAGTGCTAACTTAGATGAAACAATAAAAAAGCTCATGAAATGAAGTACTCCACTCAAGAGACATACTATTCCACCACTTTGTAAGACAACTGGATCCTACCCAGTGTCAGATGAGATGACCTCCAATCATAACTCAAGAACAAGCCATGGTCAACAGAAGTGATATGGTGACAAATGAAGACAGAGATCATGTGGATTCGTAGGTAGAAACTTGTAGATTAGTCAAAATTCAGATTAGCTTGACAAGCCTCAAAATGTATATTTTATAGAATAGTCCTTGACAATTATTTAGGCTCTGACTTACAGCTACATCCCACAAACAGTGAGTGTTGATCCAACATGATCACAAGTTATTTGCTAACAGGCAAACTACTTCAGTGGAGCCGATCTACCTACTTGAACATGATAGAAGAGAGAGCCGCAGATGATCACCTAAAAGAAGACAACCGTCGGAGCCACAGTAAGGGTGGCTTCTATAAGCTAGGTGACCAGGATTTGAGACAGAGAAGCAACCTCTCTATAAGACTGCACATATTGACTCCCACTAGACCCCACATTGGCACGCGCCTTCTTCACTAGACCTTCCTTTCTTTTCTATAATCAGCCAAAACATGGTTGCTGACAGTTATTTGAGCATAATATAGCAATTTGAATGTTAAATAGATCGATTTCCTAATTCCTAGGCCATTGTTTTTTTGCCTAATCATCATGAAAAGCAGGCCAACGATGACACAAGGATTATCTAACATTTTGAGCCACAGAAGAATGTAGAATAAAACGAAAAGGAGCATCTGCTCAATGAGAGAAATTTTACAAGTTTCCTTACGACAGAGACTACCTTTCTGTTTGAATGGTAAATCCTCATCAAAGTCTAGAAGAAGCACAAGCACGCTCATGAAAATATCTTTTTAAGGATAACTATTTTACAAAATCCAAGTGTCATGAATTCCCTATTATCCTTTTGAGTTGTCACTCATTGGCATACTTTGGTATTGCTTTTGAAATGAAGTATAGATGCGAACTACTAATTGGGCACATTTGGTGAGATAATTGGCGGCAGAATCATGCCTAGATAATAAGGACATCATCCTAATAGAATCAATTTCAGAATCCACATCATCCAAGTTATGTGACAAATAAGCATTATTGGGTAAAGATGTTGAATCCACAAACAGTAGAACTTCATATCAGCAGATTTGGACTTCAACAAACCATAATATTCCACTATTTGATAATGGAGTTTCTGAACAATACTATAACCTGTTTAGGACATTAACATATTAACAGCATGAACAAACTAAATGGAGTTGGTGGAGAATTAAAGCATACCATGTCAAGCTCACCATATTGTTCACAAGCATGCAATATTGGATGAAAACATTGGATTGGTACATCCAAACCAGATTTACAAATATGGTCCACTATATCAAGGGCAGCATAAATCTGCAAACAATTCATGGAGTATTCCATTAATTCAAAAATGAACCAGAATATATGGCTAGAGACTTCAAAATAAAATGTAAAACACAGAACAAAGATCGAACAAAATTCAAAAGTGTTTATTCCTAAACTGAGTTCAAGATATGTGATGTTTAATAACCAGCAGAATGTTTCGAAGCGAAACAGAGAGATGAGTTTCATGATCAATACAGTTAAAGCATCATATTTTTCAGATCAATATGCTAAAATCAGAGGAGCAAGTCATTAAATTGCTAGAATATGTTGCCACCGGCATATATCTACAACGAATTTCATACTAGCCAGAACAGGATTTGTGCCTAGACCATGCGGTGTTAGCACACCCTCATGCCTGTACAAAATATTGCACACTAAAGTGACAACCAAAGAAGCATTGACACAAGCACATGATATACATAAGCCAAAATAGAAAATCCTCAAAACGAAGACACATCACAGCAATTACCAAATATGAATTTTGTATATATAGCTAAAATCTTTATATATCAAGAAATATTGTGCAGTGTGAACAACTTGGATAATCTATGATTATTTACATGGACTGCAGTTCCCCCTAGTTCAGTTTGTAATGACTGATGTATACTAGTCCGAGCCCAAACTGAAATGCAGAAAGCCCCCCATTTTAGTTAATTCTATTAGAAAAAATTAAAACAAAGGATTAGGACATCACCTTGCAGAATTTAAAATTTTGAGGCCTCTTCATTCACAAAATTTGCACAATGATTTCACTTTTGCTTATCCATTACCTCGAAGTTTGTGTCACATCCGCTTTTCAATGTCACTCTACTAGAAGATGAAGGAACCTTTCGTGAAATCGATCGACATGGGATAAGTAAGAGAAATGAGGCATTCGATTTCACCCATTCTCTCAAAAGTTGAAAAGACCAAGGAATCTTGACTTTGCCCACCACTAGAAGATGTACTCCATACATTATGCCAATTATAAGCCTTCACCTTCATTTGCACTTTGCTCATCCTCTTGGAGCGCTCGAAGTGTTCCACTCCTTGCATAGAATTGGTAAATAGACTTCGCCGCTTCTTTACCATCTCATTTCTAGAATGCAAGAATGTGTGTTGCCCTGAAAGAACAAAATTTCACCCTGACTAGAGCAAGTCTCTAATAGATCGGGTCCCTCTAGGTTTACCACCTTCATCATTTTTTCCACCTACTCAACCGAGCACAAAAGGTTATAGCACTATGTGCTGGCTACTTTGTTCCTTAGTCGATCACCATCACATCCACCTGAAGACCCCCACTTTTGGTTATCTCGATATGAAGTCCCTAAACAGAAACCTTACAAAGTTCTCTAACCACTACCCTACTGCCTTGTCCTGGTACCTCGTGATTGCCCCATTGGACTATCCATGCCTAGACCCCCTTCTCAACCAATGCCCTCTCTTCATGAGAGCAAGAGAATGATGGCTCCCCAAAAATCCCACTTATGTTGTACTGTGACACATCCTTAGGATCACAGCCCTATTGTGCCTCAGATCTACAACCATTTTTACCATGATCAATAGAATCCACCACTCCGGCCTCATGGCACTCCTTCCTGAGTCCATTCAGACCGATGCTGCATGTGTTGGCATGCACTCTAAAGACCCACCTATGTGGTATTGTGTCACATATGCCGATACTTAAAGCCTCTATCTAATGCAAATTTGATGCACACATGGAAGACCCATCTCTACGGTATACCATGGCACTCTGTTAGAACCCTTGCAGATTCTAAGCTTGGGGTTGATCTCTTTAGGGGATCGGCCTCCATGGAACTCTATAGGGGTTCCTCCCTCCAAGTTGTCGTTCAAAGGCTACAAAAAATATTCATCTATTGCTTATCAAAAGATGATGAATACATGGCTATTTATAGGGTTTCTAAACCCTAACTCCTAATAGGACTCCTACTCAAGACTCCTACTCAAGACTCATATTCCTTTACAACTCATAATTCTTCTCTAAGAAATAATCTTCAAACCCTAGCCGGCCTCTTCACCTCTTTAATAGGGGTCCGCTTAGGTAGGTTTTACATAAATGCCCCTCTCAATTAGGACTCTCCTAGCTAGAGTCCTAGCAAACCCGCCTTCTTCAAATCAGCCTTATCCTCGAGGCTTACAATCCATGAATTCTGGGAATTTGATCTTCAAGTCGTCATAGTTCTCCCAAGTGGCACCTTCTGCTGGTAAGTTCGCCCACTGTATTAGCATTTCAATAGTGGGTCATCGTCGTCGAGTCACGATCCGTCGATCAATAATGGCACTCGACTGGGTATGGAGTTCTCCTTGGGTAGTCATATTTGGTGGGTGGCTTTGGGCTCTCTAAGCACCTGTTTACCACTTTCGTCTGGCCATCGGTTTGCGGGTGATACACCGTACTCCTTTTCAATTTAGTGCCCTTATAACGTAATTCTTTTGACTCCCAATTATAATGAGCCACGGAGCTTGGAGCTTCCTCCAATTTTTTTTTTTTATGATCTTACTGGTCTCCGGATCTTCCTACCATTCCCTCTTAATATCCTCAAGGATGTTGCTAGTCGAAAGTGAAATGGCTGAAAATTCAGCTTGCTTGGGTAGCCGTGAAAGCACATATGCAATAATATTTTCTTTCCCCTTTTTGTAAGTTATTTCATAATCATATCCAAGAAGCTTTGTTACCCATTTTTGCTGCTTGGGGGAAGATATCTTCTACTCCAAGAAATATTTTAGGCTTTTATGGTCAGTCTTGATTTGAAAGCATCGTCCGATCAAGTACGATCTCCATTTGGCCACCGTATGCATAATCGCGAGCATCCCCTTGACATAAATAGTCATTTTGAGATGGGAAGGAGATAATGCCTTACTGGTATAAGCGAGGGGGCGGCCATCTTGCATTAGTACAACACCAATTCCGACTTCGGAGGCATCGGCTTCAATAACGAAAGTCTTGCCGAAGTCGAGTAGCGCTAATACGGGCGTTGTCGTCATTGCGGCTTTAAGTTTGTCGAAGGCGGTGGTGGCTTTGTCCAACCATTGGAAAGCATCTTTTTTCAACAAGGAAGTAAGTGGTGCACTGATCTTTCCATCATTTTTTACGAACTTGTAGTAGTAGCCTATTAAACCGAGAAAGCCACGTAGCAATTTTATGTTCCTCGAGGTCGACTAGTTCTGTATTGCTCCAATTTTAGAGGGGTCCACTGCCACACCTTCCTCTGATATGATATGCCCAAGATATTCCACCTTCTGTTGAAGAAAGCAAAAATTCGTAGTGGTCCTTGTGTGTTCAAAAGGTGGTTTTCGGTATGTCTTCTTCGCACACTCATATTTGATGATACTCCGATCAAAGGTCCAGCTTTGGAAAGATTTGTGCTCCCTTTCATCTAGCAATTCATCTACTATTGGAATAAGGTATTTGTCCTTGACGGTTATGTTGTTGAGAGCTCGATAATCAACACACAATCGCCATGTTCCGTCCTTCTTTCGTACGAGGAGCACCGGTGAAGAGTAGGGGCTGCAACTTGGCCGAATAACTCCTGTTTCGAGCTTCTCTTTTACAATCCTTTCTATATCATCATTCTGGAGATGTGGATACAGATATGGCTGAGTATTTGCTGGAGATTTGTCTGGAAGAATCGTTATACAATGATCATGCCGACGGGTAAGAGGTAGGTTGCACGGTTCGTCAAATATATATGAAAATTCAGCAAGCAAAGGAAGCAGATTTGGATCTTCAAATTCTGTTGGCTCTCCCTTAGTTTGCTGCTCAAGTTGTACCAAAAAGCCGCTGCATGCTTTATGCACAACCTTCTCCATTTGTTGTGTGCAAATCATAGTTACGTTGCCCCAACGTTTCCTGTGCAGTATCTATCACCTGTTTCTCCTTACTGTAAAATTTCATAATTAGTTTCATAAAATTCCAAGAAACATCACCTAATGTCGTCAACCATTTAATTATGAGCATGGCCTCATGATCATCAAGAGGGAGGAGGAAGAAATATGCAATTATCTCTTGGTCCTACAGCAACAGTTTCGCCCGCGAGCATCTTTAGTCGCACTTTAGGATTCTGCCGTCGGCAACCTTTACATCGGACTTGCTGCAACCTTCGATGTGGAGTGTCATCTGAGCTGCAACCTTACTATTTAGGAAGTTATTAGTGCTGCCCGTGTCGATGAGAACAATGATCGATTGTTGTTTGAGAAAGCCTCCAACTTTCATCGTTTGTGAGTTTGAGTAGCTAGCTAGTGCGTGTACCGTAACATCGGTCGGTTGTGGCTCTTCTTCTTCATGTTCAAGGCTTTCTCCTGGATGTTCAATGGCCTCTTCTTCTACTAGTTCAATCATAAGAAGTCTCCCTTTACTACAACAATGCTCACGGCTCCACAGCTCGTCATAGTGCCAACATAACCCCTTCGCATATCGCTCCCGAAGCTCTTCTCTTGTCAACCTTTTTGGTGTAGGGACTCGGTTGACAGTAGGAGGGGTTGAGGGCTTCAGTATTGCTGGTCGAGGAGCGACCCTAGTCCTCCGGGCTTCATGGTTCAATCGCTTCTCTTGAAATCGTGCGAAAGAGATGGCTGCCATAAGCGTGTACGGTTGTCGCGCTTTACCTTCTCCCCGGATCTCCGGCTTCAAGCCCTCAATGAAGATCCCCAATAGTTGTTTTTTAGACCAATCATGAGTTTGATTAGATAACCTTTCAAACCTGGTTTGGTACTCCTGAATGGTGGAGGTTTGTCGGATCTTTGCTAGTTGTCTGTCAGTGTTCTCGTAATCGGTTGGTCCGAAGCGGATCAGCAGTCATTCTTTGAATCGTTGCCATGAGAGGACTCCATGAGTGTGTTCAAACCAGTCAAACCACTGTATGGCATCCCCTTCAAGATGTATAGCCACAATTTTCACCATAGATGTGTTCGCGGTTTTGTAGTACCGAAAATATCGCTCCGCGCGCGAGATCCAACCAATCGAGTCTCCTTCCCATCTAGGGAAGTCCACCCTCATGTGTGGATAGTTGGGATCCATCATAGAACCTCCCCTCTCTTGGAAGTCATCTCTTCGGGCTTGGTGCGATTAGTTAGAGCTCTCCCCTTGATGTGATTTCTTCGAGCTTGGTGGTCGGACCAAACTGAGTTCGATAAAGAGAATCCGAATCTTATCTTCCATTCGCGCCTCGAAGGCTTCGAATTTAGCATTGATTGCCTCCTTAGATGCCATAGTATATGCCTCCAAATCTGTGATGTTAAGATCTCTCTTTTATTGTCGGGTTAAAGGCATGTATAGGTTGAGAGAAGTGATGGTCGAAAGGGTTAGTGGATTGGTAGATGTAAGCTGCGGTTTAGGCTTGTTTTGTGATTGTTTTGGGTGCAGTTTGAGGGTGTGGTTTAGTGGAGTTTTAGGGCTATGGATGAAAGTTTTAGATCTGTGGTAGATGGCAGCAAAGGTTTGATAGAAATCAATGGAAGTTGCTGCAGGTATGCGTTGTCTTGTAAGAGCAGAATTGTCGTCGAAGAAACAATGGTTTCTCGATGAAATTTTCACCAAAAACTTGAGAAATTTGAGGAGGGAATTGACAGCAAAATCCCAATTTATATGACAGCAAGGATGTCCAATTTAATCAAGAAACTTTCGGCAGTATAACAGTAAGGAAATTAGTGCAAGTTACGATAGCAGAATTCTCGTCAAAAAATTTCAACAGTTTGCGATAAAAATTTACAGCAACACAATCATTTTTAGAGATGAATTTCTTAATAGATCAATCTTAGATGGATGCCAAGATGATCTATGAAGTGTATAAGAAATTTCATTCAAAAAAGATTGCAAATAGATGGGTTAAGGCAATAATATGCGGCTGAAATTTTCTACAACACAAATTTTCAAATGTAGCAGATTGGACGTAAAAGATCAATTGTTTATATTGAAAATTTTTCGACGAAACCAAAAGGAAATTCACTGTTAGGAATTGTCAAAGCTATCATAAAAATTGCATAGAGATTTGGACAGAAAAAACGTAGTAGCAAAATCAAACAAACTGTGCTATGCAGTTGGAATTTTACAATGCAGATTTTAAAGTATAGCAGTTTAGACGTAAAAGATCAATGGTTTATATTGAGAATTTTTTAACAAAACCAAAGGGAAATCTGCTGTTAGGAAGTGTCAAAGCTATCATAAAAATTTCGTAGAGATTTGGATAGAAAAAACGTAGTAGCAAGATCAAACAAACTGTGTTATGCGGCTGAAATTTTACAGTGCAGATTTTCAAGTATAAGCAGTTTAGACGTAAAAGATCAATGGTTTATATTGAGAATTTTTTAACAAAACCAAAGGGAAATCTGATGTTGGGAAGTATTAAAGCTATCATAAAAATTTCGTAGAGATTTGGATTAAAAAAACGCAGTAGCAAGATCAAACCATGGTATGCAAATTTCGAATGGTACCGCCCGATACGGGCGATACGTACCGGTCCGACGACATACCGGTACGCGGACCGCTCGCTACCGGATGGATCGTGCTTGCTACAGTGCTACAGTAATACACTATTGGGATGGCTGTGGAAGGGCAACGAAATGCCAAGAACGCTGCTATGATACCATGTGATAGAACCCTTGCAGATTCTAAGCTTGGGGTTGATCTCTTTATGGGATCAGCCTCCTTGGAATTCTATCGGGATTCCCCCCTCCAAGTTGCTGCTCAAAGGCTGCAGAAAAGATTCATCCATTGCTTATCAAAAGAGGATGAATATATGACTATTTATAGGGTTTCTAAACCCTAACTCCTAATAGGACTCCTACTCGATTAAGACTCCTACTCAAGACTCCTAATAGGACTCCTACTCCTTTACAACTCCTAATTCTTCTCTAAGAAATAACCTTCAAACCCTAGCCGGCCTCTTCACCTCTTTAATAGGAGTCCACTTATGTAGGTTTTACATGAATGCCCCTCTCAATTAGGACTCTCCTAGCTAAAGTCCTAACACACTCACTCCCTGAGTCCATAGCCATTGTTCTAATACAAATTCGATACACGCATGGAAAACTCACCTTTATTGGTACTAATGACATCATTAATTGAATATCATAGTACTTTTACAAACTCTTTCGGTGGTCGATCAATCATTCTTCAACTTACATGGTCTCATCCTTTGAGTCCATTGTCAAGCGTTCTCACTTGCATCGAGCATTATCAAATTAGGTTGACATCAAGCCATAGCTCGAACTCAGTCATCCCAACCTTCATGCGCATACACATTCTTCCTAACTCACTTGTTCTCGTGGTGCCTATCACATGAGAGGTTGGTTGTTCCTTCGAATGCCAATTTCAAATGTCTATCGACTCCATTATCCATGCCTCATGCAACCCTACTAGGTCCCCTACGTTGCGTGCTAAGTGTTTGTTAATGTGCTTGTTTCGGCTCTAATACCATTATATCACAAACTTATCTGGATTTTTATTAAAACGTTGAATGCCTTAGGTCCAACTAGAATGGGTTATAGATATGCTTCGAATGCCTTGACTGTAGCACTCTGTGATAGTGTGTCGATACGCTATATAGATAGGTCCAAGCATAGATTATTTATATATGTAACTTGTTAACAACCATTCATAGAGATATTTCAAATGTGTAAAGAAAATATAAATTAAGGAAATTATTCACATCAGAATAAGTCAACAATTCAAATTCACTCTACCTTTATTCAATATGTCTAGAAGTCACATATATATGTGTGTGTGTGTGAGTGTGTGTGTGTATATATATATATATATATATATATATATATATATATCATAAATGTAGTATTAAAATGAAAGGGGGCATCACTTCAAAGGAATAGTTCAGCATAACTTGGACAAGAATTCATAGTAATCCCTTTATCATGCTATCATACTAATGGCTATCACAAATGCCAGTTCATATTATTCCAGAAGTGTACTTGTGTCCTCGTGTAGTCAATCATACAATTAACTATAATGCATAGATGACAAAAACATATCACGTTCGACTACATAACTTTTTTTAGGCATAACTTTACAACTAAACATCCCTTACATGCCCACTTTCTTGCAGATGAAAACATACTAACAATATAATGAAAATTTAATTCTAGCTCCTTCATAGGTTTAAGTAGAACCATTGCCTTAAGCAGATCAGGATCTAATTCAGTTTAGCTCTAGCTATACTGAAACGGTATATCTATCACAGCCACATATATAAATATGTTATTCCTTACAAGAAAGAAACTTGATTAAGCAGCTTAATTGCTTCAGGTGGGATTGCACTATCTAATTCAGTTTAGCTCTAGCTATACTGAAACGGTATATCTATCACAGCCACATATATAAATATGTTATTCCTTTCAAGAAAGAAACTTGATTAAGCAGCTTAATTGCTTCAGCTGGGATTGCACTCTATTGGTCATGGATAATAACATGAAACCATTTCCCCTTTCCCTCTCAGAGCCATCACTACTAAATTATCATAAACAATGCAACACCTGGCAGACTATGTAACTAATTGTAAACAAGTACTTCTCACTGCCCCTGGTCAACAATTTCAGCAGACAAATTTTCACCTCTTCAAGTTTACAATGTGTTTTCATAAATATATTATCATGTCAACATGCATCTATGTGGTCCATTACTCCAGCTTTTTTTCTTTTTCATACTAAATAGTTCACATATTCTTCTGATAAATTAACCTAAAGTACATAACATCATAAGATGCACAAACACCTTTCCAGATTCCCAAAGATTTCTTATGTATGTTAAATCTTGCATTTAGTTTCTAATTGTATACTCATTCGCAGAGAAGCACATTTTCCTTGAACCACCTAGCCTCTACAAGGATCAACATAGCACATGATTAAAAGAAAAAAGGAATCCAAGATATGCTCAATCTTCATACTTTGTATTGAAAATCCCTGCCATATTCGATAGCTCCAGTGATCGAATGCTAACATATTGTTAAAACAAATCGTCAACAAAAGTATATAGGATAACAAAAGTAACATAATCGGCAAACAAAGAGGTCTCAAATTTTGACCAAGTTGCCTAATCTTGTCAAAATGCTCGAGTTTCTTTACCAGAATAATATGACATGGAATATTAGAACATATGACAGAAAAAGTGGCTAGGGGATGTACCTTACAAGAGTTGCAACAATGCATGATGACCTTCTCATATGATGCAATGGAGGGTATTATTCCAAGTTTCTGATGCAAGTTAATGAACTTTGATACAACATCTTCAACCTTCAAGGTTCAGTAATGTCTCATCATATGGTGAAATTATGAACCATTAAATACATGAAGACATTCTTTAAACTTCACGATACACAGACTTCTCATTGTGGGAACCAACAACAGACCAAGAAAGAAAAGGAGATGGATGGGAACATTCAGTTAAAATGAGTAATTTTAAGCAGACAAACATTACTGAAAAAGAATAGCATGTATTATATCTAATAACAGCAGGAAATGATGTTCACAGCAGGTACAAATGCCTCTTGCAAATATTATATTAGCAATGTAGACATCAAATTCTAGGCCTTCTAAAAGCAACTATCATGAGCAAGGTTCGTAATTTCGTATCATACCGGTGTTTCGAGCTTTGCTCGGTACGGTATGGTACAAGCGTACCGAGCAGTATGCTAGGGTGTACCGCTCGGTACGTATATATATATATATATATATATATATATATATATATATATATATATATATATATATATATATATATATATATATAAAAGAAAGTGTACGTTGCCTCGGCGACGTCGCCTCCATTTCTTCTCCTCATCTGCGGCGTTTGATGAAAGCGTCGAAGGTCGTAGATGCCTCCGACCTTCAACGAAGAACGCGGTGAAGAAGAAGCCGAGCCGCCGCCTCTCCGTTACCTTCTGGATCGAGATTGTCGAGGGAGAGCGGTGCTAGATCGAAAAGCATCGAGGTTCTCCTAATTATCCCTCTTCTTCGAGCAACTTCTCTCTCTTCTCCCTCGACACTTCTTCTCTCGTCGCAGCCAGGCTGATACCGCTTGGTAGCGAGCGATCTACGTACCGATCTATTGGCAGACCAGTATGTACCACCCGGTACGGACAGTATCATTCGAATTAAAATCCTTGATCATGAGTATCTAACAATCACATCAACTCAAAAAGATTTAACAACTAGGTAGGTCTCTTGCCTATAGTTTCTCTCACAGGTTTCTCTCTTCTCCAATAATGCCATGGTCGGAAGTTTGGTTTGGTAGAATCAACTGAAAATTTCACTCTAGTTTGAGCCTAGTCAAAATGGAATCTTGAACCAAGATTCGTCGTACCGTACCGTACCGGCGTTTCGACCCGGGCTCGGTATGGTATGGTACCAGTGTACCGGGCGGTACATCAGGGCATACCGAGTGGTACATTCTGGTGTATCGAGCGGTACACCCTAGTGTAATGAACAATTTTATACTTTTTCATACTGTAGCAGTGCTACAATATAATACTGTAGCACTATAGCGGTACCGGGCGGTCCACGTACCGGTAACCTATCGGACCGGTACGTACCACCCGGTACGGGTGGTATGCTTCGGTATGGCAGACCTTGTCCTGAACATTGACAGGTCATCTCTGATGGGTCCAAATAACTGAGTACCCCACATATACAAGTAATTGTTCACTACCTATTGGCTGAGCCAAGGTTTCAAATCTCAGTCCATTATTGGTTTCAGAGAATCATCAGATTGATATGGTACCAATGTACCAGGCAGTATACTGACCCAAACCGCCAGGCACCAACTGAAAAAATGATTAAAAAATTAACAGTAACTGGTACTTTGTCAGAACAGTAAATACCAGTTGGTATACCTTATCGGCCAATATTTGAAACCTTAGGTTAATTTCTTTTCCAAATAAAATCTTAGTTGATATTATGATCTGGCCTAACCTTGGATCCCTCCCATTAGCCTCAAGTGTCGGCTATGACTTAACTAAACCTATATGACACATCTTTAAAACCAAACAAGGCTTGGACTAACCTTAGACAGCCTTCTACAACTTTGGACAGGGATGCAAGCACAGGGTCTCATGGTTTGTAGAAATGTAAATCAGATGTTCATTACGATGGTTCTCCATTATTAAGAAATCATAATATATCACAATGTAATAAATAAAGGTTGAAAGGGAGTATAAGACAGATTTAAGGGGAAGACCACAAAGCTGGTGGGAATCTCACAAGAGATGGGGAAGAGAAAAACATGAGGCTATCACACTATAAAGGAATTCATCGTTTTATTTGGAAAGAACATTATGTCTCAGTCATCAAAATCTCCTGCTTAGACTCTTAATAATAACTCTATGCAACAAAAGCAGTTCTAAAGATTTGAAAAGAAAGAAATAAATTACAATAGATTGATTTAAGTTCCCTTTTCTGCTTTCTGTTTTTCCAGCAAGATCTTAAAAATCTGTCATACTAAGGCTGATTTTAATGTTTGTTGTTCTCTACTGTCTTGTTCTAATTTGATGCTCATTTTAATATAACTATTACTCCAAATAGTTCATCAAACCATGGTCTGCCATACTGAAGCGTACCGCCCGTACCGGGCGGTACGCCCCAAAAACCCCCGTATCGGGCGATACGGGGCAAAATCGGGCGGTAACGGTCTAAATTTCGACCGTTACCGTCCGGCACCACTCGGTACCACCCGGTACCACTCAGTAACGGTCGAAATCGACCGTTACCGCACTGTAGCAGTGCTACAGTGTTCCAACGGTCAAGTTTATGCGCGGAAGGGGAAGGGGAAGAGGAAGGCAGTGGATGAATATGAACAAATACGACAGAGCATACATGATATAGACACAGAAAGAGGCTCATCGTATTATGGAGAATCATACGGGCAACAACAATATGGTGATAGTTGGTCATCCTTCTCTGAGCAACAATATTATACAGAACAGCACCAATATATGCCTCAAGAGTTGCCTCGGACAAATATAATTCATGACGATCAGTCTACGATCAGCACCACATTGATGCATCAATGGCACACGGTGTATCAATACACTATGTCATGGGATCAATTTCATGATTGGCTCCAACAAACGTATCATATTGATATGTATCGAATCGAGGACCCCGATCCACCACCCATGGAAGCCCGTCATTCGTTTTGGTGGTAGAACAACAATCAGGTATATCTAGATATGTGATAATTTATTTCATTTGAATTTTAGAGTTTATATTGTAACAAAATAGTCTAACAATTCAATTGATTTTTCTGTAGATATTTCAATCTATAACGGGCTGAAATACGAACCTCGAACAAGACTACCTCAAAGCCTGAAAAAAATGTGATACTATTTTTACCTAATTTACATTGATTTTGCTAAACTTATACTATTACTATATTTATTTGTAACTTGAAAACCCTATCCTAACTCTTTTTTTCTAATTTTCAGGCATTTTGAAGGGATAAATCGGTAAAATCGGGTGTACCGCTCGGTACACCTCGGTATACCGGTCGGTACACCCGTACCGTACCGTACCGAGCCCGGGTCGAAACTCCGGTACGGTACGGTATGGCGGACCTTGCATCAAACATTGGAATCCTGAACTAAAATAGACTTGAATCTGATAAAAAAAATCATTATTACATTATTCTAACAAAAATAACTTCGACAATATCAAGGAAATAAAAGAATCCCTATGGCTCAGATTAAACCTAGAAAAGGCCAAATAAAGATGATCCCAAAAATCAGATAACTTAAGCCTAACACTTCTACCCTCAATCTAATTAGACCCGATCTTGGCTTTGGGGTCAAGTTGATCTTCAATGAAAATCTTGTAGTCATGATATTCCAGCATATTTCAGCTGATTGACACTAAGTCTAATCCATGTCATCTCAAAAAAAAAGGATCAGCTTAACCTGACTCGAAATAGGAGAAAAGATCTTTGCTACCTGCAACAAGAACTAGATTTACTATTTTACAGTGAATTGCAGATGTCTTTTTCCATTATTTTTAGTATCAACTTGACGAAGTTCCTGAAGTTCTATTTTGAGTCAAATTAGCATCCAAAAGTTCTCTCTTATGATATTTTATAAGGTAACAAGATCCCCACTACAGGAACATTTTCCGCACAACTCCTAATTATAAGAGTTGCTATGCAGGCTTTAAAGCAGAAGGAAGTTTCTTTCTTGATTGGCAAACAATAACTTAGTTTAGCTTAATTCTCATGCTCAGAAAGTTTGGAGGGTCTCATTTTCCTCAAAGTAGAGGCTCTTCTTAGAAAGGGCATCTCCCAATAATAGTTGCATGGATAGTCTTAGGAGCAAGGCTCGCCGTATCGTACCGTACCGACGTTTCGACCCGGGCTCGGTATGGTACGGTACCGGTGTACCAGGCGGTACATTAGGGCGTACCGAGCGGTACACCCTGGTGTACCGAATAATTTTATATTTTTTATACTGTAGCAGTGCTACAGTATAGCACTGTAGCATTATAGCGGTACCGAGCGGTCCACGTACCAATAACCTGTCGGACCGGTACGTACCGCCCGGTATGGGCGGTACGCTTCGGTACGGCAGACCTTGCTTAGGAGTTAGGATTACAAGTGTGAAAGTCAAAAGTGAGGTTCACCTCCTAGGTTTTTGAGATCTCATAAAATCTTATTTATTAAATTAAAAAATTTGGTCATTTTTTATCCCTGACCATACATGTTTAACTATGTCAAAATTCAGGTACTGACATTTTTCTCAAGGATTTAAATAACGATATTTATCCAATCAGATAAGTACCAATAGCACATTGTATAGCTCAATATTGATACTACACCATTCATTTTCTAATTTTTTCTATATTTATGCAATACAGGTAGGTATATCACACAGTTTACTGTTATCATACCTGTTCAACAGGATTATGGAAAAGTATTGGATTGAAACTTAAAAACCTAGTTCTTCTATCTTTATGTAATGTATTTTTCATATTTTCAGCTATTTTATTATAAACAGTGATTAAGCATAGTTTTCTACTAAGTTTGTTTTGCAGTTCATCATTTTATCTTTATTCATTTTTTTATGAATTAAGCATTCCTAGATTTTGATGATTTAACACAGTGTCTGGTAACAGAATCCTGAACAAAGAAATAAGTACAGAAAGACACATTTGTCAAACACATGAAGTTTGCACTTCAAGGAAGCATGAGAATTACCATCATCCATCATGAGAAGTTCCTCACCGCTAAGTTTGGTACACAAGTAGTATATTCATAAATGTAGAATGAGATGTCCTCCTCTCCAAATCCTGAATGTAACAAATCAAACTCATCAATTAACAAGAAAGTTAAGAGCCTTGCCAAAATTACTGGAAAACAGCACTATGCTTCATAAAAATATTAGCCCAAGCAGTTCCTAAGAGTCCAATAATGAGAAGTCAATGGATGAAGTCATCATTGTCCAGCTCAAATGTTAACTTAGGCTCATCTCACATTCACAACCCATCTTCGGTGATCATATTCTCCTTAACAACACTCAAGATCCCACAAGGTGATGCTGGAGTAATTTAGTTTATCAATTATGTAAATAAAATTTATTATTTAACAATATTTTGCATATATCATAAGTTGCCACATGACAACATCTACTCAAGTCCAAGAAAAAGGAAAGAAATGCAGAAAAGAGTGGAAAAAATCAAGGTCGTTATTGATTGAAGATCTTAAAGATTCATCTCTACAAAAATAGGCGTCTATCAATCAAAAATATTATTGAGAATAGGAGGATTATTCTTCAAATCAAGTAAAGAATATTATCTTCTTTGAAGGAACTGATCATATATTTCATTTGATGCGATTGTAATTTTTCTTGTTTCTGTATTTTCCTTTCTATTATTGTACTTTGGCCTATAAAAAAGAGACTAGAACCAAGTTATGCAATACCGTACCGTACCGGTGTTTCGAGGTTGGCTCGGTATGGTACGATACTGGTGTACCGAGCGGTACACCCTGGTGTACCGAACAATTTTATATATTTTTTTATTACTGTAGCACTATAGCACTACTACAGTGTAATACTATAGCAATGTAGCGGTACCGGACGATCCGCATACCGGTATGGCATCGGACCGATACGTACCGCCCGTACCGGGCGGTACCATTCGGTACTGCATACCATGGCTAGAACTTTGTAATACATTAATCATGAATGAATCAATGAATTGAGTTCTTTTTCACCTTGTGCATGAGTGGTACGAGACCACAATTATGTTTCCGATGGAATGATTCCATCGGCCACATGCGAGATGTGCGGAGGTATGAGGCCTTCATTTTAGGAGTTCGCTCCTTGAGCCAGAGCGAGTCGAGTAGTTATCCCTTTGTTTTCCTATTGTTTTTCAGTTACTATCTTTCTATTCTTCTCTTTCTGGTTCCTCTATTATCACAGAGCGATCTGATCATACCACAAAGTTGCAAACCCACCAAACATTCGCATGAGGCTAGTGCCACTAGTTCTCCTTTTTCCACCACCAAGTAGAGGTCCAATGACAAGTAAAAATATGAAAAAGTAGCCAATTTAAACATCCAGCAAGACCATAGGTCTTTGTGATCCTTCCACAAAGATCTCTTCTATCCTTTCCCACTGCTAGAAACTCCAACCATGAAGAACACCTCTCAAGACTCTCTCCTACTACCATTGTGAAGTATTTTTCCACCGACGAGCTTGTCCTTCACACTTGACAACCCTCTCTACCAAAGAACCCAACCCATCCTTGTAAACTCCCCTCTCACCAAAACAATATAATAACAATAATCACACAAAACCACCAGTGGAAAAAAAACACCCCCACTTTAGCTCAAATTTCTCTGGTCTAATCATCTGCAAGTATAATGACAAAAGAGTGATGGTTCATGCACACACCTTCAGCAGACATGCTAGTGAATGGCAGTTGCATACCATGACATGAACCTGTTTGTTAGAAAATTGTGAACATACCTTAAGTGCTTTTGATGGTATGACACCCTGATCTGTAATTTAACAAATCATCCATTCAAAATCTCACTCTACCATTAGGTGCAGGGAAACAAAGGCCAAATCATGGACCTCAGTGACCACACATCAAAAGAAGTCTGTGACATCAAGATTTTAATATACAAGTCAGCATATTACAAAGTGGAAAGGTTTTGAATTTTTTACCAGATCAGCAAGATTGTGCTAAAGAGTTTACGCCGGTGTCGGGTGCAACCAACATAGTGGACAAGGTGGAGTCAGATGGGTTGTTATTGGCTGGGTAACAACTCTGCTTCAAGCTGTCCTATCTCCTATTAAAAAGCAGTGTCCATATCAAACACAACAAAAACCTCAGTACCATGCTAGAGGACCAGAGGTCCATCTACTTCAGCTAAACCTCTGGCTCATCTAGTGTAATTAATGTTACACTAGAAAAGTTCCCAGTCTGATATGAGCAGTAACTTCATCCCTTATGAGACCCTATCCTATGCTACATATTTTTCCAAAGAATTTTGGATACAATGTGGTCTCGGAACTTGCAAAGCACAAACAGCCTACAAATGAAAATTACACAAACTAGTCCATCGTGCACCCATATGATAACTGTGTAACAATTGTCCCAAACTGCAGCTTCAGTTTAGTATCTTCATCACAGTAATTACTAAGCAATGGCAAATAGCAAGAAGTAATTGTTGGGAAATCTTTGGGGCGACATCACATGCGCAGCGGAAGAACAAGAAAACAAAATCCCAATTTCCCAAAAAAGATGTTCGTCGTCGTGAGAAGATTGGTGCGCAAAAAATCCGCGAAACAAACTGCGTATAGAATAGATTGTGTTACCTAGAGAGATCGTATATCCCTGTTTCCTTGCAGATCTCTAGGAGAGAGTGAAGAAGGTCAAGCGCCCTCCTCTCTAGCGGTGATCCACACAACGGGGCTGCGACGACGCTCCTCAAAACTCCAGGCCTGCTCTGAGGTGGAGAGGGGGAGAAGAATAGGAGAGGCAAGCAAAGGCTCTACTAGCCTATGAACCATTGAATCCCTCCTATTTATAGAGGTCCCCTGTCAAACCCTAATGGATCCTCCCCTATTGGGTATTAGATCTGCATCCAACTACCAAAGCCTCTTAGATTAGTAGATCTCTATCCAATAATCTCTTATGAGCTCTTATTAGATCTCATCCATAGGATCCAATAATTCATGGGCTTATTGGATATCCAATAAGATAGAGACTCCGATGGATATCTCATATCCGAACCTCTACTCATTGCAACGCCTACCATATGTGTGTGACCCTCTAGGCCCAATATCGAGCTAGCCGTGAGTCATACCTGTCAGAACTCCTTCTGGCTTAGTAAATTATTATCTCCATAATAATTCACTCGACTTATTGACTGCGGACGTACTAGGCCACTATGCCGCAGTCCCCAAACGATACAAGGGAATCCAATCCATTGGACATGTCTGTCCTCAGTTACCGTGTACCTATAGTCCATCATCCATATAATATCCCAGAGACAGTATACCGAGTATGACGCTGTCAGACCCATACAGTTTCTACTCGAGGATCGCTGTAATCGGATTCTCCCGGAGAACTCTTTCACTCAATCCGAATGACCCTGGCCAGGGATTTATCTAAGCAAGAACACATGAGATATTCCTCTCATGACGCCGAGAGTGGATAATCCTCTATCGATACTCAATAGCCCTCATAAGGTCGATTGTCACTCCCAATGAACGATTGTACTAGATTTGGGACATCCAAACCTATAAGTCTAGTATCAAAGAATGGAGCACTCATACAGGACATCCTTGGTGTCTCAAGTCTATGGACCAGATACACCATTAGGACTACGAAATCGATGTCTGATAATAAGGCATCATCAACCATCCAACATTCCGTAAACGGATCAATCAGTGAACTCATTCTCCAATGAGCACCTGTACTGTATCCCTAGTGTCCCCACACGAGCAACTATGAGACCAACTGCATCCATCATATGGACGGGTATACAGCACACAGTCTTTCCGGTTATCTCGATGTCCCTCTCAAGTAACCTATGACCAAGATTATTTAGAATCTGTGTTTAAAAGTGAATCGATCTCATTATCGTATCTCATCACGATCCGATTCTCATTGCACAGATCCAAGGACATCACAATATATACATACATATATGCAGTAATCAATATAAAGTGATAAATGCCAAAATATAATAAGCAAAAAGATTCTGTATCAAGTCACACGTGTCATCACTCATGTGATTGGCTTGTTAGGCACCTATGACTAGCAGTAATATACATACTAAGAGCTTTGTGTACTGCACTTGTTATTCCAATATGATTCACAAACAAATAACCAACTTTTATCCTACTGAAACAAGCACAAAAGAAAGATATTTTGGTCATCCAAATAGGATCAAAGCCTTATTTTCATACTCCAAAAGCCAAATATCAAAGAGATAAAAAACTGCCAAAATGGTTTTCTTTTTCGAGAGTAGAAAATTTACACACAAAAAAACAGGTCCCAGAGTATAGCAGATATACGAAAAGAGATCACATGCTTTAAGATCATGTACTTACCATCTAGTTGCAAAAGATCATTGCAAACAAGGGCAGCAAAAAGGTATTCGTTATGTATATTTAAACAAAATTATAAGACAGCATCACAAAGTGGAAATAAAAGATCAGAGTAATCATGGAAGACTTACTGCAAACATCAAGCACCAGCATATCAAAACAAATAAAATATCAAGATAACACTTCAGACAGAAAGTCAGCCCATCTTCACCCACATGTCGACAAGTATCAGTAACAATAGGATGATAAACTGAATATGAAGGCACAAAAAGCGAAAATCGCCTTTATATCTTTACCTGCTGTCTTGAGCTGCAAAATGATTTTCTCCGTCAAAGCCTCCAGTTGTAATCTACCCAAGGTCTGGAACACACTATTTATGTACTTTGGTGATGAAACCTTCCAGATATTCACGACCTCCAGCAGTCGCAACAGCTCCTCCTTCCTATCACTTTTACAGAATGCCAATAGATAGCTCTCTGTGCAACAAGGTTATCATGTAAGGAATAAGCAAAACTAAAAAGACATCAGCTCAAAAAGTTTGTTATATAATGATGATAGAAGTGCAACAAGTATTGCTTGGGTTGTTTACAAACCAGTTTGTAAAAGTTGACTAAATTAGTACAGCAAGTTACAAGCTGGAGATCCACATTAGTGCACACAAGAAAACTGCTACCTTATATACAATCATGTAACAACGTGGGACCCTACCATAGTGGATCATATCAGCCTCAAGCCTACCTTGGTCTGTTTTGGCCTGAAACCACTTTTGTTGGACCTTGCGAAGGCTGCCCTGGCCTTAACTGGGCCCCATTCCAGTGACATATGTTGATTCTAATATAGTCTTTCACAGTTTGAAGACAATTTTAGAAGGTTTGCATGAGAATTTCCAAAGCCAAGGACCCTTAAAGGCAGGAAAAGAAGAGGACAGCTTCCCTGTTTTTCTGAAACGAGGCTCTCCAGGCAATTCTAAAGCATTGAGAAAGGAAGACTTCTAAAGTAGTCAACCAATTCCCAAGTAGAATAGGATAGACATTTCTATTTCTAATGATTTTTGGACTAATTTTCATAATTAATTTTAGTATATTATTAAACAGCCAAAAATGTCTCACTTTCAAGTCTATTTGGTATCTAGCATCTTAATATGGTTATACCATAAACCCAATTCCCAAGTAGAACAAGATAGACATTTCTATTTCTTATTATTTTTGGACTGTTTTTCATAATTAATTTTAGTATATCATATAAGCAGTCAAAAACATCTTAATTTTGAGTATATTTGGTATCTAGGATCTTAATATGGTTAATATCATAAGTAGAAGTGCAGCTTAGGCGGGTCAGCCAATATTGATCCAAGCCTAACCCAACTTTCAGCCAAAGCTTGAACTATATTTTCATGGGTTGGGCTAAGGCCCAGTTTAGAAAACTACTGCCCAGCCAAAATCAGATCAATCTGGCCATTAGTTTAGAGATGTGTTGATTGTGTAGGTTATTACTTGAAGCCAACATACTAATATCAGTACAACCTTGCCAGTTGCCACTAATGACAAACTATTGTAATATCTATGCAACTTCATAATTAAGCTAGATGGCAACAGTGCAACCAATCCCATATGTCTGGTATAATGATTTACTTACGACTCCATGATAAAAGTACTTGTTAAGGCATATTCAATTAATCATTAGTTGTTTAGCAAGAACATCACCATTTCCTGCCGACATAATATGGATTCTAATAAAAAAATTAATCATAAATTCATCCTGCATTTGCATTGATCAAGCTGTTTGTCTAATGCAAGACTTGACTATCATTTTGCAACTAAGTCGTAGCTACAAGTCAGAGGATTGGCACCACATTTGACAAAATTAGCAGTGCATGAATTTAGGCTTGATTTTCATGTATACAGGCTAGATGCACGATAATAAAACATTAATCCTCGAGGACCTAACCTAAATCTGCAAGGTTCATAGCTTGATCTTTGTGGATCAAGCCCCAAATCATTAAGGAAAAGAGCCTCAACACCAACCTAGATTCATAAAAACTAATTGCAATAAATCCTAAATATTTACATCTAATGGAGAGTAAGTATATCGAAAGATTAGGTTCAAATTTACCTAATTTTAAAGAAAATCTTATTTGAATTTCAAAGATTGTGCCTCTCCTTAATGATTCGAGTTTAGGAGAGAAATTAAGTGAGATTTGAGCAGGATTGAGAGAGGGAAAGAAAGAGGGGGAAAGGGATGGAATGGGTTTAATAGAAAGACAAAAGACTCCAGCCGATCTCTTTGAGAACCAAGAATAGGGTGGTGAGCTGATGATGTTACTCCAGTAAACATCAACAATTAGGCAATAAGCCCAATTTTTGGCTGGTACCAGGTGGTTCCGTAATACCACAACAGACCAGAATGTCAACCCAGTTTTCTAAACCGTGGTCATAATTTGCCTGCAAAAAATTGAGACATTTTTCTTCCTTTTTTAAGCCCCAATTGCCAAATTTCATATACTTCAATTTGATCAAAATCACTCTATCACGCAACTAAAAATCTGAACAAAATTATCAGCAAAAGAAAAAAACCTTTACCAACTTAAGACAAGCAAGCCACAAACACAATATAGACTTGTCCATTCAATCTCCCTGAACCAAATTACAACAGCTTGAGTGATGGTCCTAGATCAATAATCATAAATTTCCACATTAGGCTTTTCTTATCAACAAAGAGTTTTAGATCAAGAGTCTTAAACTTCCATGCAAGCAAGGAAACACAAGAAGCACATAGACTGATCATAAAGGGTATTCTATTTGCTTCGACTGTGATCCAGTATTAATGGGTCACAGCTTAAGATCAGCATCTCTAAGCAAAAAAAGACAGATATAATACGAACAAATTATAAAGAATCTTAAATGATACACAAGGGCAGTACACATGCATGGAATATGGACTAAAAATTGATATCCTCGAAACCAGAAAAATGAAATAGTAACAAAAGAAACTGTCATATATTAACAATTAGCACCAAATACACTATAAAAGGAAATGGCAAATCGGAGGACATTCTATCAAAAATTGGGAACTAGAAGAACAAAAGTACACTTAGAACAACAACCAAGAGAATCAAAGGGAATAATAGAAAAATAACACGGACATACCTGCAAATTTATAGCTGTCTTGAGTATCAGCAACTCCAACAGAATCAATTAGCTCCCGAATTTTATCTTCGTTACCAACACTTATCCAAAGCAACATTTCATAATAACCTATTCTGGAAGAGGACTCAGGATTCTCATCTTTGAAGAACTCACTGAACATTTGGAATTCTTGTGTCAATTTCATGTCAATCATGTACATTAGTAGTGGACCATAACTTTGTTCCTCAATTTGCAAGCCCTTTTCTCTCATGGATGCAAAAAGTCCATATGCCTTTTTTATATGAACCATGGAATCTTCTTCGTTGCTACAATTTCTAGCTTTACTTATGCAGAGTCCTATTAAGGCATTATATTCCCTCAAGCCCATTTCTCTCCCCAGCCTACCGAAGAATTCCACAGTGGACTTAGTACCAAGTTTGTCTGCACATTTTTTCATCAGTTCTACAAATCGGCGAGACTCTGTATTCTTGAATATGTATTTCTGCTTTCTTTCCCTTGATACTTCCTTCTTCCATTGTGTAGTGTTGATCTGAGACATACTAGAAAACCACGGTACATCTAATATGTTCTTTAGAAGCATCCCATCAGTGGACTCTTTAGAAGAGGATGGATGTGACATGTCATTGTCACCTTACAATAACAAGTAGATGATGACAAAGGAAAAAAAATATTTCAAGTGAGACAACCCTCTGGTTATCAGGAAAATATTCCCCACTAAAAAAAGGACACATGTTCTTGAATTAAATTGCAAAACATGTTAGCTGCCACTCATAAATTTCCATGCTTTAAGGAAAAAAAGGTTGCAAATAAAAATAGGAATTTAAAAATGACTTCAGTGAATTAAATTCATTGGATATCTCCAACTAGAGATGAATACAAAAAAAGAAATCTGGAATGTGCTCCAAAGTCTATGATGTGGTTAAAACAGAAGTAGACTGCAATGTTTCAAGTCCAACAATTGCAGAGCAAAGTTTTCTTCCGTGTAGCTAACAATACTAGAAATTGAGAATTGAGGTCAATGTCACAAGCACTTTAGAAAAGAAAAAATCAGAAGGTACGGCTGGCTACCAAAAGAGGCAATTGAAAAGACTAGGCAACACATGATAAGCTTTGGAAAATCAACTAAAATATTTTACTGATCCCACAAAGCCAGAAGATACTTCCAGAAGGCTTAAACCTAGAAGGGATCAACAGTAACAGCTTTACAGAAGAAGTCCTCGAAAAGAAAATGAGAGAAAAATTTAATCTAGCCTATTATACCAACAGAAGGTGAATAAAGTTCTCAGTCCATTGTACCAACAAATGAAGAAAGTGGTCATCTAGAATTTACCAATAAGCTGAATGACTTTGTTGTAAGTGCATTATAAATTGAGAGTTTCCACAAGAAAAATATGTTCACTAAGATGAGCCAGATAAATGCTAAAATGGTCAAATTTTCCCACATGTAGAACAATCATTTGCAGAAGCTCAACCTGAGATCATATCTGATTTTATTAAGTTCCTCACTTGTGCTAAAGCCATATCACAGAAGAAAAATATGTTTCTTTTATTGAGCCAGATAAATGCTAACAATATCTAAATTTTTCGAGTGTAGACTAATCATTTGCAGAAGATCTACTTAAGATCACATCTGATTCTTTCAAGTTAGGTTGGATTGTCTTCTTAAGACCATATGACTATTGGAGCTCTTCAATCAGCATGCAGAGATCAGATATAGAAACCATCAGGTGCAATACAAGAATCAAGGAGAACCATAGGGCTTTCATGGGCCTTGCCGAGCAAGATAAATTTGCAGTCCACGAGAACAGCATATGTTGGCATCACTGATCTCGCAAATGTTTAATCTCCCCAATCCCTCAGGCTATTTGTTAATTGCTCTCATGTAGTTTGATGACCCTTCACAGGTGTATGATTTGAATTTGGGATATCAAAAGCTTCCCAACATATTTGATATCACCAACACAATTTTTACTGTCTTTTCTCGTGTTCTTCATTTCTCTTGTTCCCTCTTTCATTCAGATCCTGCACCCTTTTCTTTTATCATAGCAGCATAGCCTACTAACAATATCATTGCATTCATTCCCTTGCTCATATATGGCTTCTCCTAACTTCCCTCCACATATATTTCTATTTTTTGGGATACTCTCCAATTTCCCTATCCTGCGTCTTCTCTTTCCTCATATCTATAATATGCATCATCTTCTTTTTATGCAACTTTTAGTTTTGATCACCTTTGTAGGTTTGCATCGGATTTCCAGTTTAAACTTTTGATCCAACTAATGTGAGAATTGATAAGTGTTATACATGCATAAGCTCAAATTTTTATTCTTGTTTAAGTGTCTAAAAATCATATATTAAATAAAACTCAACAATGCCCAGGATCTATAATTATTAAATTATGGCTTATAGTGAAGGTGCAGTGGTTCATATTCTCTACAGAAACTGTGTAGAACTGAGTAGAAAATGCCTGACCATTAGATCTACAGATTCTAGTACGCCGATCATTTCAAAGCAGCCCCATATCATGTTTGCATTAGTGAGATACTAATAAAAGTTTATACTGCCCAATCCTCTAATTTTTGCAAAGCTAAATTTTTTTAAAGAAAAAAAGATAAGATGCGCGCTAAACAGATTCATGGTAGTTTGCACACAAAAACGCCTCGATGCAAAACCAAGAGACTGTTTTCCTCAGTCTTGATGACACGAAAAGCCAAAAAAAACCAAGAACCCGTTTTCCTCATTCTTGATGACGAGAAAAGCAAAAAAAAACCAAGAAACCGTTTTCCTCGTTCTTGATGACAAGAAAAGCAATACAAGCATCCCGAGACAACCTATCGAAATAAAACACACGCGTGTTACTGTAAGAACTATCAACATACCACTTAATATTGAGGATATCGCCTTAGAAATCCCGAAAGCGGAGTCTACCGCTGAAAATAACCAAGAAACAATGATAGAAACCGAGCATTAGCACGTTCTTACAGATTTAGGCACCGAAAATTGCATCAAAAAGGCATCATTGGACGAACATATCTGACCCTCACCAGGGGCAAGAGACGACTTGGAAATCCTCGAGGCTGCTGGCTTCAGCCGCGATAGCACCTGTTTTGAAACAACCCCCGCGGGCTTCTCGGCGGTTTCAGAGCCGGAGGACTGCGGCGACGAGTTGGTGAAGTGGATAGGGTCGGGGCTCTTCTTCGGGGGCACGAACTCCGGCGACGGCGGAACGGGTTTGGGGTTCTTGGAGGTCTTTGTTGCGGCAAAAGCAGCGAATAAACTGCTCAGTTTCTTGCTGCACATCGGATCCGATGGAGGACGAGGGTTGAAATTCTTCTCCCCACACCACTACAAGCCCCAGAAGAATGAGACGGAGAAGAGGGATTTAAGACAGCTATCGCCCCCGATTCTTTCTCTTTTACGGCAACTCTGCCACCGAGTTGAAAAAGGGTTCACAAAGAAAGCCTTGTCGAAACTCCTCTTCCCTTCTTCGGCGAGACTGGCGCTATTAACCCTAATTCATACTCTCTGTTCCAACTGCTGGGCGATTTGAGACGCTTTCTATATGCGTTTCAGTTTGCCCTCGTAAATCGCTTAGCAAATGTCTCGAGGACCAGAGGTAATATATCTTTCAGCCTAATTACTCATACATGGAAAATAAATAAAATTATTAACTTCAAATAAATATTTAAGTCAATCAAAATTGATATAAACCTCCCTCCTTATTAACGTTACCATGATCATGACATCTCGATTGTATTAGTCAAATAGAATTATCAAAACGAGGTAGCATATTTTCATTCTAAGATTTCATGCCGGGTATTATATTTTTTTACAGGAACAGATTTATTTTATTTGAGATAAATAAAATCTTTATTATGTCGAATTTTTATTACTATTAGGGAGGGGTTGATTTTTTGTCAAATATGAACATATATCATAAATAATTATAGAATCAAACTCGAAGAATGACAGACATATTTTAGATAAATGTATTGAGCCTCCGTGGTAGGCTATGCAAACTTGGTTAAAAAAAATATTACAATATTACACATGCAATATAATCTTGCAGTGACTCAAGACTAATACGAGTCGATATCCAATCGATTTTTGATAATTATATGATTTTCTTGTCTCATATAGCATCAGATTGTTATTTTAGTATTAGATCTCATGGGTACAGATCTTTTGTTGGTGAAGGAGAGTTTAGTAAGGAACACGTTATCGAGTCAAGATCTTTACAAGTAAATCTGTCGATGAAAAATTCAACTGTCACAAAGTTAGAATAGAAATTCTAAATCATGAACGACAGAAAAAAAAAACTTCTAAAATGATTTTAAAATCCTTGAACATAAAGATTTTTCCGAATCTTACGATTCTAACAGAAATCGCCAATCCTGAGGTGGAGACTTCGCCAAAAGGTATCAATTGAGTGTTTGGTGAATTCTTTTCACCAGGTTGGCAATCAAATGTTCTTCTCAATTAAACCAATTATTACATATTTTCTTTTACAAAAAAAATCTTGCCACTTTATCGTTTCCAAAAAGTGTGTACAAGAAAAAAAAAAAAAAAAAAAAAAACGTGTACAAAATACGCACCTGTTCATGTCGTACCCACGAAATATCATATAGTTGAAGACATGATCCATTCGAACCAGCAACAATGGGTAGCGGAACAAACTGAGTAACTTCCTTGTAATCCCTTCATATCATGCTCAAATATTGTGGCTGCCCAGGATTTCGATGTTCTATGAAGCAACTGGCTGACATGATGAACTGAAAATAAGAACATAGATGACTAAGACGATATGTTGATTGATTCATCAATATCATCTATCGTCAGCCACAACAGTGCTTGTAGTTTCCTGCTCCTCTTGAATAACTTGAGTTCCACAGAGATCATCAGATGGGACATTGATCCCAGCAAAACCAGCCAAAACAGCAACCGCTCCAATGTAGTCCATGAGGCGAGGAGCATTGCCTGTAAGCGAATCCACAACAGCAGCTATTGGAACCTGAATCGTGAGACCAGCTGTTGCAACAGTTGTTGTAGTTAGATGCACGGCCTTCGCCCACAAGTAATCGCTCAGCACATTATCTAGCAAACCTGTAACAAAGAAAATAGGAGCAGGTGTTTCACCTCTTTTCTCAATACTAACACTCACAAATTATGCCATTATGCAAGTACAGAGCCCTTATATAGCAACAATTTAGTGAAAGAAAACATATGTTCTAGAACAGACGATCGATCAGTACCTCTAGTAAAATTGTCAGAATGCTCTGAAAACATAAAAACCGCTAGATGGCTAAACTTGCACCATACATGACTCCACTGAGTGGACACAAGAAAAACTAGGAAGAACAATATGTGGGTTGCCCAATGCCACAATTTGATACTATCAGTAACCACCTGATTAATACAGGTCAGAGGAAAATTCACTTAAAAAGACACGGGGAGTAGAGCATCCTTTGGAGTGCAAAAATCATCTTTGGATAAATCATCTTACCTCCAGAACAATTCAAAGTTCCTATCTAAAAGTCCAAGACAGGCAACAGCAAATATGGGAATCTATTCCATGTAACCACCATCTAAATTTAATACAGATACCACCAGAAATAGTATCCCCGAAGACCTTTTATTACCAAATATAAACATTCAAATGTACAATCATTATCGATACAACTCCAGCTACTTGAATTGCAAGGCTTTTAGCATTTATATACGCATCTCAACCAGATGCCATAATAATTCAAGACTTCTAGATAGAGAAGGATTTCCAGGCGGAAGTAAAAGCTCCATTGTTTCCACGACCTGATCTCAAATAATTTCCATTTGCTGAAGATAAGATGAGACTTACAGCTTCTAAATGATTAGGAAAAGATGAAGTATCCAACAAAACGAGGAGGTGGGATATCCAATAAATTGTTTCAGTTGAAGTTTTTACACACATTCTTGATAACCAAATGTTCTTCCCATTTTACCAAATGAGGCAGATGGCTCAGCCACATCAAAAGGCTACTCATAGTGCTGGCAGCTAAATGTGAAAGAAAACAAGTAGTAGGGTAAGCAAATAGACTAGAGCTTTGTTATTTGGGTCCAGGCATGTCATAAAGGCACTGGTTTTAGAGAGATTCTTGCCACCGTGTTTCATAAGCTCTTGGTTGATCCCTACAAGATACAGTGGCCTGCTCCCCTGTACTATGCATGCAACAGGAAGCACCTTGAACTTAGTAGAGTTATACTAGTCACCAAGAGTAAAAGATGAAAGAGGAAGGAAGGAGAGCTTAAATAGTTCTTCCCAAACACAAAGGAATGCACCCTATTTATTTCTCAATCATCCCAACAGTTAGCCTTAATGACCCATCGATTAGGAGAGTATTGGATTCTCTTAAATTAGGCTAATATAGGTTAAGTGTCACCACCATGGTCAAGTCTTTCAAAGATAATTTAAACACAAACAACATCAAGCTCATTCAACAACACATGATAAACTAAAATTTTATACAATGATAATAAAATCATAAATTCCCCAACTGTTTGGTATCAACTGCATGGATTTTTTGCCACAATTGAGATATGTAAAAATTCATATCTTTATAAAGAGTCATATCTTTAGTTAAGTTAATAGTATTTAAATATTTATTTATAGTTTTTATAAAAATCTTTTTGGGTCTCTCTGTGCCTCTCCTCACACTATTAATAATAATCATTTCACCTGTTCTAACTATTGTCTATTCTCGTACTACTAATAGTATGTCTCCTATGCACATGTCTGTACCATCTTAAATAATTTTTTTCACATTTTATCCTCTATCGAGGCGATACTCCTTGTTCATAAATAAAGATATTTCTTTTCTTATCTTTCCTGCTAACTCCACGCATTCACCTTAACATTCTCATCTCAGAAGCACAAACTTCTTATATATGTTATTTCTTAACTATCCAATACTCAAATCGATAAAACATTATTGGTCTAACAATTATCATATAAAATTTTCTTATAATCTCAAAAATATGTGATCATAACTACTAACGCTCTTTACCATTTTAATCATCCTATTTTTACTATATAAATAATATCTTTATCAATCTCTTCATCTTATTGAATAATTGATTCAAGATACTTCAAACTTTTACTTAATGGAACTTCTTATCCTACTAACTTAACTATATCCTTTTGTCTCCTAGTATTACTAAAATTGATCTAAAAGAAACTTACAAAATTTCAAACTTAATTAAAAATCTACCAACAGTTAGAATATAAGAATTTGCTTTTATCCTTTGAGAAGGGAGAAAAAGGAGGATATAGTGGTTTACGATAGAGCAATTCTGAAGTTCTCTATAAGGAAGTCCTAAAGCTCCAACCAAATACTCAAGAATTCAAAAGGCTTTATGACAAGTAATTCATGAAAAAGTTTCCCCTTTTCCACCTCCTCTTTATGTCACATTCTATGCAAAATGTGACGTCACAAGAGAGATTTAAAAGATGGGGACTGCTTAACCTTAAATATACTGCCATGTATTATAGATTCTCCTGCACCAAATTTTTTTTAAAAAGATAAGTCATACGTCACTTAATAGAATATTTTGTGATGATAGGGGATTGTTGGCTCTCATGCTAAGAATGCCTCACGCTAGAAACTTTATAAAAATCTGGCATTGCACATGACGGCTATAAAGTGTGCTTACAAAAATACATTAGAAACAGTAAATATTAGCAATTTTTTATGCATTAACCAAAAAATAATTAAATGGCTTTTTTGTTGCATACATAGACCCTCCCAAACCTACATTGGTGGGAGCCTCATATACTGGAAAGCCCCTTAACTCAAATATGAGTGATATGCTGCAAGGCTGAAACCTAATTAGTTAGCACTATTCCTACTGTAATAGGAGGATGTAAACAGATTTAACTACTTGAAAGATTTACCCAGACTTTCAAATTTGGATAAAGAAATGGAGCATAATTTCAACCAAACTGTTACGATACTGAAGAAAGGAAGAACAGAAGAGCTTCCTATGATGATTCATACAGTAAAAGAGTATATATGTCAAGAAGTATATAATGATATCATAAACAAGTACTTCTACAAAAACTTTTACGAACATGAGATGAACACAAATAGACAACCAACCTTTTCCAACAATAAGACCAAATTGCTTCCAACTAAGCTTGTGAAATGGCTCTAGCTTTGTGAAATCCAACATTAACGAAACAGGAAGAAAGATCAGCAGATTAAACAAACCAAGAAATCCAAGAAACTGAGCGGTGCTAGCTTGACCTTCTCCCTCTTTCTCATCAGACAATTTTTTCCGAATCAGGGTGATATAAACAGCATATAGCCCTGCCGAAACGAGAGCAAGAATATCTCCAAGAAGAGGGTTGGTCACAATGGCATTAATTCCTGAAATTGAATCAGTTAAGCTGACTATTATTGTTCCTCCCATGCAGAGAAGGACACTAAATAGCTTCACCCATGTGAACTTTTCTCCTAAAAATGCCAGAGCAACCAAGAAAGTGAAAAGGCTAGAAGTGCTGCTCAAAATAGTATTTGACTGTGGAAAAGAGAACAGATTAATTAGAATGCTACTAGAAAGAGAATGTAAAAGAGGAAAAACAAAGAAGTGCAAACATCAATTGCCATTCATTATTCTTTGGTACCTACCGTCACAGTCGTGTATTTAAGAGAGAGATTAAATGTTAATTGAGCAAAGAACCAAAAAGGGCATATCAGCAGGCTGACTTTAGCTACACGAGTGCGAGTCCAGCGCCCCTTCGCATCCACTTGTTTCCTGCATTCATCAGTGATCACATATCGTTCTTGCTCAGTGAATGCATTGCTAGAGACAGAATCTTCAAGTCTAGAATCAACCACAGAAACAATTTCCCGCTGACTATGACTCATTATAACAAGTGGTCCAGTATCATGACAACTCTCCACTAGAAGATTTACATTCTCCAGATTATCTGATTGTTGCCCGTCTGAATCATTCTTGCTTCTGAACCAGTACCAAGAATTCTCCAATGTATCCTCAAGACACCGAGAAATCTCCACAATTGGTATAAGTACCACGAACAATGAATTGCATATATAGGTTATTAGAAAAGGAGAAACACCAGAATCTACAACTGATTTAACTATATAACTAGCAGCAATCCATATAGTAGCTACTGCAACTATGCATATCAAACCCAAAGCCCAACGCCAAGAATCTCTGTTCAACCACATTGTAGCTGGTCTAAATGTACGATAAATCCAACTTGATCCAGCTTACAACTATTTCCTGTGGAAAAGAAACTATAATATTGATTTAAAACTTTTAAACAAACATTTCGTTCAACAGTCATAAAATTAGTGAGTACAATATCAAATAGTAAGAGATGACTAAAAATGGCCTAAAAGTAAATAGTAGCAACAATATCTGTCCCTGCTTTATGACACATTTAAAATTTTCACCCCCCGATAAATATTTCCTAACCAAAGCAGTCACACATGAAACAAACCGAACAGAACAACCAAGCCAAAAAATTTTATTGGTGAACTCCGTTACATATAACCAAAGAATCTAAGTTTTTCCTTTGAAAAGTAGAATCTAAAACTTCTAGTAGTTTATTAAAATATTTTTAATTCTCACCTGCACAAGTGTGCCTTTTGCTCTCTTGTAATTTATTAGATTCTCTTCCCATGTAGGTTGAATTGAATCGTGGCACTTGCTTTCTCACATTTGTGGTTTCATATTTTCTTCAAAATTAAATAGATTTTACAATCTAATATTTCATAGGCACAACTTGTATAACTCCAACTAGTTTTCTATATATTGCAGCATGTACAGTCTTCTAAATTCCTGGGCCATTACAGTATCAGATTATTTTTGGACGAGATAATTATGCTGCTTCCACAGTCAAAACACGCAAACTGTTATCCCAAAAATGATTGACACGTCCAATAGCAACTTAAAATCATTTCCCAAAACTATATGTCGAAATCCGCAAAAACTCATACAAATGACTATCTAGTACACCCTGCGTCATTCCAGAATCAGATCATTTTTGGACGAGACAATCATGCTGCTTCCGCATTCAAAATTGCTACTCGTTTCCAGAAGAATGATTGACGCGCCCAAAAGCAACTCAAAAACATCTCCCCAGATTATATGTTCTGATCCATAATGCTTGAACAGAGGTTTTTGCACCTACGTGCAAACCAAAGTGCAAAATTCTTCACGCTTAAAGAATCAGTAATTTTGTGGTTGTCCGTATAATCATGGTGAAAGCCCTTTGATATTTCTTTAACATAATTGGACTCCAACTTTCTTGCCCTTCTTTAAATCGGATTCTTAGCATGAAAAGTAGAACCCCCATCAAATCGAGATCGCGTCAAATTGGAAAGCCCAATCATCAAAACTCACAATCCTCTGAATCAAAGAGAAGCAACGGAGCAAACAGGGACAAAACGGAGTCTGAGAAGAAAGATACCTTGGAGGGGTTTGATCTCAGTCCAATCGACTACCAGGAGAAACGAGGAGAAGACGGGAATCTGAGGAAAGAAAGATATCCGCAACTAGAGAAGCCCTCGTTTACCCATAAATTAGGATCCGCCGTTCGATCCCCGTGGACGCTAAGTCGCCGACGGGTCATCCACCAGAGTGACCGTTCGTGGTGTCAGGCATCACAGCGCCTATTAAATGCAGATAGCAGCAGTCGAATTTTTTAGGTGGATTTTAAAATATAATTCCTTCATAAATAATTCCTTCGTACTAATCAAAAGGTGGATTTTAAAATATAATTCCTTCATAAATAATTATTTTTTAAAACCATAATAAAGTGGATCGAATTGGGATAGATACATTAAGATTGATAAGTATTTTGATATTCTCATAATCAACAAGAAATCGGAATATTAAGAAGAGTCCTCGTAAAAGAAATAAATGTTAAAAATTATGTTTTAATTTTTTTTATAATTATTCTCAAAATATTTTTCTCTAAAATTTAAAAAAAAATATGGGAGAAAAGAAACAAATATAACGAGGAATCTTAGTACGAGAAGAATCCTTATGAAAGAAGAAGATTTGATTATTCATTATAATGAAAGAGAACAAAATATGAAGAATACTTGGTGTGTTTCTAAGTTATTCTCTAAAATCTCGAGAGGGTTTTCCTACATTATTTTCAAAAAGAGTGGGAAAAAGGATGTAAATCTTTTACGGTATTTATAAGAGGATATACAAGGGATTTGTACTGAGTGAAGATAATTCAATGATCTTATAATTGATTTCATAAGAAATTTATTTTTCTCTATAGATATAAGCTTTCTAGTACATACAAAATTACGTTAATCTTTTATCGATTTTCTGATATATTTTTTATTTATTAATTTTTACATTCCTCTTTTAGTTTTTGAGTTCTCCTTCTTTCTCGAAACATCATCATAAAGCTTTTGAATATATTATAATATTTTATTTCATCAAATTGGTTATTATATTCCTTTTGAATGTCGTTATAATGTTTTTGTTAGGATCAAGAACTAAGAGGGGGGGGTGAATTAGTGGAGCGGAAATTTTTCAGTGATTAAAACGAAAGCTGCGTTCGTTCGATAAAAATAATTTCGATGTGAAAGCCGATTCTAAGATTACTTTAACTTGAGATTAAGCGAGAAGACGTTAAAGTAGATCTACGAAGGCAGTTTGCAGTTTATGATGGAAAGCAGAATACAAGCGCAAACTGAAAAGCGACATTCGTACGATAAAAGCCGATTTACGTCTAAACGCAGATTTGGAAAGTTCTGAACTTAGAAACTTGTTCGTAAGATCGCAGAAGGCAGTAAACAGTTATGATTGAAATCAAAACGTAAATGTAAACTGAAATATGATGATCGTACAGAAAAACGATTTACGTCTAAACGTAGATTCGGAAAGTTCTGAACTTAGAAACTTGTTCGTAAAATCGCAGAAGGCAGTAAGCTATTGAGAAGTTTGCAGTGAAGGTAAAATGCTCAAAGGAAATGCAAACCGAGATTTAGAGTGGTTCGGTCAATCTTGACCTACTCCACTTTTGGCTTCCTCCACCGACGAGGTCACCGACGTCAACTAGAGGCCTTCCTTCAATAGGCGAAGGCCAACCACCCTTTTACAGATTCACTCCGTTTGACGGGCTTAGGAGACAACCCTTACAGAAGTTTTCTCTCCTCTCTTTACAACTCAAACTTTGAAGAACAGAAGGAGGAGAACTTTTTGTCTTTACAACAGTTTTGAGCTCTAAGAATCACAGAAAGATATCAAGATTTCAAGTGTAAGTTGCTACCTTTTAGTGCTGAATGGGTGGGGTATTTATAGGCCCCAACCCAGTTCAAATTTGGAGCTCAAAATTGTCAATTCCCGGAATTTCGGGATCAGGCGGTTGCAACTCCTGATTGGGGCGGTTGCACTGCCTAGCAGAGCTCGAAGGCTGAGCCTCTGGGCGGTGCCACCTTTGTCAGGGGCGGTTGCACCTCTCTGCCAGAGCTCGAAGACCGAGCTCAAGCGATTGCACCTCCTGACTGGGGCGGTTGCACCGCCTGGCAGAGCTCGAAACTTGAGCTCAGGCGATGCCACCTCTTGTCAGGAGAGGTTGCACCGCCCAGTCTCGCTCAAAGACTGAGCCCAGGCGGTTGCACCTCCTACAGTAATCAGGGTCCGAATGGGTAGATCCATTCGGCCCAAATTGGGTCTTTCAGGGGCCCAATTTCCCCAAGATTAAGCCAATGGGATCACCTCCCATCACCAACTTAATCATTGTGCTAACTACGATAAATCCTAAGACAATTTCTGCAGCTTGCTCCGGTGCGTCAATCGCATCTTCCGGCGAGTTTCCGGCGAACTTCCGTCGATCATCCGATGAATCCTCGGTGATTCTCCTGCGGACTTCTGGCAAACTCCTGGACTTGCGACGATACACTTGGCAAGTTCCGACGAGCTTCTTTGGCAAGCTTCTGGACTTCTCGGATTTGTTCCCGCAGAACCTCCGACATTGTCCGAACTTCCATCGAGCTCTCGAACTCCCAACATGATCATTGTCATGACTCCGGCGCAACTCCTGCTGCATGTCTTACTTTCATCGTAGTTAATCCTGCACACTTATCTCAACACATAGATTAGACAACAAATGACAATTGACTTCATTATCAAAATCCGAGATTCAACAATCTCCCCCTTTTTGATGATGACAATCAATTGATAATGGAGTTAACCTTAACTCCCCCTGTCTATATGCCATACTTGAGATAAGTCATTCTTGAATTTAAAACCTTATAAATTCAAGAGACATATTCCCATCATGATTCCTATCATGATGTATCTCTTTGAAGATGATGTCAAGTCTTGACTTTCATTTTCAAATTTTACATTACAAGTTTGAATGATGGTAATAGTAGCAATTCATCATATTGTAAGATATCAACATGTAAAGCTGTGAAGTAAGATTTTGATATCATTACATGATGCACACATTTCTTATATTTTAGCAAGTGTTGCATTTCTATATATGGCATCTTTTCATATATCTCTTGATGATGCAAGCATGGCATAATCATAGCATCAGTGTTTATAGCATCGAATCAATTCATATATTTCTCCCCCTTTGTCATCAACAAAAAGCATAATAGATGTGATACCAGGAAAACAATATAAGCAAGTTATCAAGCATATAAAGGAAGGCATGATAAGTATAATGTTTTGAATACTTCTTCTCCTTGTATGTTATAATTCTTTGTGCATGAAAGAGGAAAGTCATTTTATCAAATCCATTTCGAAAAAATATTTTTCATAAGAGTGTGTTTGATTTTTGTCATTCCAGCTGTTAAGCGAGTCCGAAAATGAGATGAATTCTTTCATGCATTCGGACCAGATTATGCTACAAAAATCAAAGCATTTCAACACATGGCAATCAAGTGATTTGATCATTCAATAAAGTCCGAAAAGTAATTTTAACTAGTTTAAGTATTCGGACACATCAACATTCCTAATTCTCCTCTTATGAAATCAAATTGTTCTTATCAAAACATGTCAGCTAGTTGATGTTTAGTATTAATGACAATGACTTATCAACTGCATTGGTATATCACTTTTTAAAACTATATTTATCACGGAAATTAAAGCACAAGGTTTTCAAAACTTTTATAAAATCCGAGATAACCATTTAGTTTATATTTACCACAAGGCACAGGGCATATATTCACCACGATAGATGTTTACAACTCTACATATGCTCAAAATATATCAGGTAACCATATCAAGGATCAAGTCAAAGCACATCATGGTGAGTAACATAAGGAGTTTACAATAACAACAGATGATTGTGTTCATACAAGCTCATTCATGAGGTGGAAAATTAAAGTGCCTAAACAAGGAGTCAAATTGACGATGAATTTGCTGCAGCTCAGATAGGATTTGATCTTGTCGTTGTTCAAGCCGTTCTTTGCTTTGTTCGAATCGGTCCATCCGAATTCCAATATCTTCGACAGATGATGTATGAGTTTGCTCAGATGGATGTGTTTCCTCAAAGGGACAGATCGGAGGAGATTGGGTACCCCTAAATACTGGTGTTTCCGGTTCTGGTTCAGGTTGAGGAGGATCAATTCTTCTTGGCATTCTAACCCAGTTACCGTTTCTATAAAAACATCTTAATCGGTGAAGTAGATTTTTATTAATTATGCTAAATCTATCTACTTTTATTACTTCTTCTTCTGGTGGTATTAGAATATCGTAGGCTTTCATTATTCTAGTTATTATACCACCATATGGGAGCATCATGTCTTTCTTAGATAGTTCTAACATGTTTTGTTGGATAAGATAACCAAGACAGATGTCATGTCCTTTCATGATCAAATATATAGTTCCTAATTATAATTGGCTTACTTCATCATGATGGTATTGTTTAGGGAGAATGATGCTAGTTAGGATATGATGAAGTACCTTAGTGTTTAGAGGCAGTAGATGTTCATAACTTTTAGGAACAAATGCTAAATTGGGATTGGCAAAAATTGTTCCTAGGGCTTCAACGTATGTTGTTCCAACAGTTTCATCATCCCATGATCCTCTAAAGTAAAGTCCTCTACTTTTCATGGGAATACCTATCATGTCGCAAATGAATCTATCCGTAATTGAGATGTGTTGTCCTAAAAGATAGGTGGACATTCTTTCTTCTTCATCTACTTGTATGTTATTGTAAAACAATCTAACAAGTCTTGGATAGATGGGTTCGTTAATTTGCAAAATTGGAAGTAGATCTAAGTTTGCAAACCATTGGATTGTTTCTAAGTCTCTTAGCTCATTTAAGTCTACGTATTTTCCCTTATTGACACTCCTAAGTTCGAAAGAGGAAAATTTTTCAGCATGGTATTTTGAATCGAAAAGGGTGAGATCAAAATCTTCTACTAATCTCCTCTTTCCTTTGTCCCTTGAGGATCTTCTAGATCCCATAACTACTGCTGTTTAGAACAATAGTGATGAGCAAGAGTAAATGAATCAAAAAATAGAGTTTAAGGGCTTCTTAGAGAGTACCTTAGTGAGATCTTCAAGAGAGGGAAGGATCGTTGATGCTTTGCTTCGAAATGAGGGGTTTTTGGGATGCTAAGATGGGAGAAATGGGGATGGAGGAGGCTTGGAAGAGCAGAGGAGGGAAGGGAGTGAGTTGGGGTCGGTTTCACCGCCGGCCCTAGCTTGGGTTAAAAAGGGGCAGAGTTGCGGGCGGTTGCACCTCTGGTTGGAGCGATGCAACCGCTCGCAACACGTGACAGCTAGAGGTGCTACCTCCAACTGGGGTGGTGCCACCGCTTGCAAGCGGTGAGCACTTGTTCTGATCAGTGTGATCTGATCTGAGAGTTTTTCTGTCTTGAGGAGAATTTTCATTCAGAGCAATCAACTTTACTTACGTAATTACGTAAGAATTTTTTATTTTAAGATAAGGACTTTTGCACGATCAAGATAGATTTTTAACGTGCATACTCTCAATGTCGTGCACGTGTTTGTGATAGTTTCTTCAAGTTGGTAAGTCTTGCAAGTTCATGACAGACTTAGTCACTTCATGGTACAGAGTTAGATTCGAAGGTTATGAACGGATGAAATTGATGGGTTCGAAAATCCAGGGGATATATGAATTTGGGAATCATACGTTTCTAATTCAGAAAAGTCAAATAAGGTTGTATCTAAGTCGCATTTGTGATTCATAATCTCCGTCTGTAATCTAGGCTAGAGAGCATTGCGAGTTCCTTTTTGGATCTTGGGTTATGAATATCGAGAATCAAGGAGCAGAATATTATTTCTTGCTCCAGCCTAAAATTTTTATATTTTTAATGTTTTTACAGGAAGGGATAAATTTTTAGGTACCCATTTGCTTTTGGGTGCCTCACAAATAGATCTACATTGTTTATCATGTTGCATAGCATTTATCATGGTTCCTTTAGGAACCCAAATCAATTTGTTTGGACTAATTTTCTTGAATGGACAATAGTGCGTATTGTGTCCAAGTTTGCAACAAAAGTTGCATTTGGTTTGGTGTTGAACATGTAAGATGGGGCCTTTTATGAAGGTGGTTGGATTTTGGTGAGAACTTCTCACAAATCCAATTCCACTCCTTTTTGGAACGTGACCCTTGTTTGCAAGGATCATGTTTAATGACTTGCTACCAATCTCGAATTTCTTCAAGGTGTCTTTAAGTAGCAAGTTTTTTTTTTTGAGAGATTCTAGATCATGGCATTTGATGCATGGATCTAAACTATCATGATATTCAGTTTTTAACTTATCAAAATCACAAGTAAGACTATCATGCTCCTTTTTTAGCAATTTATATTTTCTATTGATAATCTTGCATTCATCAAATAAGTCATGGAAGACATTTAATAATTCATCAAAAGATAAATCTGCATCTAATAAATTTGTTACCTCCTCTCCGATGGCCATTAAGGCATAATGAGCAACTTGCTCGGTGTTGGACTCCTCTTCTTCGGACGCGCTCGAATCATCCCATGTTGCTTTGAGCGCCTTCTTCTTTGTTGTTCTCTTTTTGGCTTGGGGACAATCACTCTTGTAGTGTCCCGGCTTTTTGCACTCATAGCAAATAACTTGGTCCTTCTTGAGTTCAAGTTTATTTTTAGTGTCATTCTTAATCTTGTTTCTTTTAATGAATTTTTTAAATTTTCTTATTAGAAGTGCCAAGTCATCATCACAGTCCTCATCACTTGAGTTTTCTTTCAAGTGGTCTTCCAAAGTTCTAAGTGCCATATCCTTCCTGTTCTTTGGAAGGATGTCTTCTTGCTCTTCATGAGCTTTGCAAGTCATCTCGTAGGTCATTAATGACCCAATTAGTTCTTCAAGAGGGAAGTTGTTTAGATCTTTCGCCTCTTGAATAGCAGTGACTTTAGGATCCCAACTCTTAGGAAGGGATCTTAGAATCTTATTTACGAGCTCAAAATCCGAAAAACTTTTTCCGAGTCCTTTTAGACCGTTGACGACATCCGTGAAACGAGTAAACATGTCGCCAATAGTCTCACTCGGTTTCATCCGGAAAAGTTCGAAAGAGTGTAACAAAAGATTGATTTTTGACTCTTTCACTCTACTTGTGCCTTCGTGAGTCACTTCGAGTGTGTGCCAAATATCAAATGCGGTTTCACAAATCGAAACACGATTAAACTCGTTTTTATCAAGTGCACAAAATAAGGCATTCATAGCCTTTGCATTAAGAGCGAAAGCCTTCTTCTCCAAATCATTCCAATCGATCATTGGAAGAGAAGACTTCGAAAAACCATTCTCGACAAGATTCCAAAGTTCAAAATCCATAGAAATAAGAAAGATCCTCATTCGGGTCTTCCAATAGGTGTAGTCCGTCCCATTGAACATGGGTGGACGTGTAATAGAATGGCCCTCTTGGTTTCTGGCGTAAGCCATCTCTCTTGGGTTTTAATCCGTTTGAGAGTTAACCGCGCTCTAATACCAATTGTTAGGATCAAGAGCACTAAGAGGGGGGGGGGGGGGTGAATTAGTGCAGCGGAAATTTTTCAGCGATTAAAACGAAAGCTGCGTTCGTTCGATAAAAACGATTTCGATATGAAAGCCGATTCTAAGATTACTTTAACTTGAGATTAAGCGAGAAGACGTTAAAGTAGATCTACGAAGGCAGTTTGCAGTTTATGATGGAAAGCAGAATACAAGCGCAAACTGAAAAGCGACGTTCGTACGATAAAAGCCGATTTACGTCTAAACGCATATTTGGAAAGTTCTGAACTTAGAAACTTGTTCGTAAGATCGCAGAAGGCAGTAAACAGTTATGATTGAAATCAAAACGTAAACGTAAACTGAAATATGATGATCGTACAGAAAAACGATTTACGTCTAAACGCAGATTCGGAAAGTTCTGAACTTAGAAACTTGTTCGTAAAATCGCAGAAGGCAGTAAGCTATTGAGAAGTTTGCAGTGAAGGTAAAATGCTCAAAGGAAATGCAAACCGAGATTTAGAGTGGTTCGGTCAATCTTGATCTACTCCACTTTTGGCTTCCTCCACCGACGAGGTCACCGACGTCAACTATAGGCCTTCCTTCAATAGGCGAAGGCCAACCACCCTTTTACAGATTCACTCCTTTTAACGGGCTTAGGAGACAACCCTTACAGAAGTTTTCTCTCCTCTCTTTACAACTCAAACTTTGAAGAACAGAAGGAGGAGAACTTTTGGTCTTTACAACAGTTTTGAGCTCTAAGAATCACAGAAAGATATCAAGATTTCGAGTGTAAGTTGCTACCTTTCAGTGCTGAATGGGTGGGGTATTTATAGGCCTCAACCCAGTTCAAATTTGGAGCTCAAAACTGTCAATTCCCGGAATTCCGGGATCAGGCGGCTGCACCTCCTGACTGGGGCGGTTGCACCGCCTAGCAGAGCTCGAAGGCTGAGCCTCTGGGCGGTGCCACCTCTGTCAGGGGCGGTTGCACCTCTCTGCCAGAGCTCGAAGACCGAGCTCAGGCGGTTGCACCTCCTGACTGGGGCGGTTGCACCTCTCTGCCAGAACTCGAAGACCGAGCTCAGGCGGTTGCACCTCCTGACTGGGGCGGTTGCACCGCCTGGTAGAACTCGAAACTTGAGCTCAGGCGGTGCCACCTCTTGTCAGGAGAAGTTGCACCGCCCAGTCTCGCTCGGAGACTGAGCCCAGGCGGTTGCACCTCCTGGCTGGGGCGGTTGCACCTCCTACAGTAATCAGGGTCCGAATGGGTAGATCCATTCGGCCCAAATTGGGTCTTTAAGCGGCCCAATTGCCCCAAGATTAAGCCAATGGGATCACCTCCCATTACCAACTTAATCATTGTGCTAACTACGATAAATCCTAAGACAATTTCTGCAGCTTGCTCCGGTGCGTCAATCGCATCTTCCGGCGAGTTTCCGGCGAACTTCCGTCGATCATCCGATGAATCCTCGGTGATACTCCTGCGGACTTCCGGCAAACTCCTGGACTTGCGACGATATACTTGGCGAGTTCCGACGAGCTTCTTTGGCAAGCTTCTGGACTTCTCGGATTTGTTCCCGCAGAACCTCCGACGATTGTCCGAACTTCCGTCGAGCTCTCAAACTGCCAACGTGATCATTGTCATGACTCTGACGCAACTTCTGCTGCATGTCTTACTTTCATCGTAGTTAATCCTGCACACTTATCTCAACACATAGATTATACAACAAATGACAATTGACTTCATCATCAAAATCCGAGATTCAACGGTTTTTTGTTTATTAACAAAAAAAAATACCATACTCGATCCTTTTCAGTAATGAATGATAATAAATATTATAAAATTATTTAAAATATATAAACAAGAGTTTAAGATTAAGTGAGAACAAAATAAAACATTTGTTATCCTTTATCTTTGAAACATATAAAAACATTTCTCATTTTTATTAGAACCACCAAGATTCTTATGTAAATTACTTCATAAAATCTTAAAAACTAGTAAGGTCCTCTTCGGAATAGAAGACAATATTGGATTCCTAAAGCTAGCCAGTTTTGTTCCTAAGCAACACCATCTAAGGGTAATGTGATGAAAAATATTTTTGGTTATGACTACTCTAGTCTAGTTTGATGGTAAGATCTGAGGATCAATTCTCATCCTCACCGGTTACCTTTTGAACCCAAAAAAAAAACAAAAGAGCATTTGGAAACCACAACATTGAGATGTAGAAAATATGATTTCCAACAGGTCAGGTTAGGCATAAGATGGTATGTAAATTCTGAAGTAGGGTAGTTGGCAAATATACATATGAGAAGCTGCCTTAAACGATCTTCCAATTATTTAGTGTGCTAGAGAAATTTTAATAACTCATATAAGTAATATTTGGAATCTCCAAGTTCTTACATAGTTCAAGAATAAGCAGACCAAAAATGTGATGCTGGTTCTAATATTGTCATCTTTTGTATTTAACATTTAGTGTGTTACATTCTCTTCTAGCAGATTAAATAGATGGATCAGCCATGCAATATAATAATGAGGGTTAGCATTGGTTGTACTTCATGTTATATGTTGAAGATGACTATATTGTCATCTTTTGCATTTAACATTTAGTGTGTTACATTCTCTTCTAGCAGATTGAATAGATGGATCAGCCATGTAATATAATAATGAGGGTTAGCATTAGTTGTACTTCATGTTATATGTTGAAGATGACTATTGTCATCTTTTGCATTTAACATTAAGTGTGTTACATTCTCTTCTAGCAGATTAAATAGATGGATCAGCCATGCAATATAATAATGAGGGTTAGCATTAGTTGCACTTCATGTTATATGTTGAAGATGACTATACTAAATTTCCTTCACGAACTATAGTGAATTAGATTACCAATTAGCATTAGGCTTGGTGAATTATGCTGTTGCAGCTTAGTAGTCTTACTTGTGCTGCCTAAAATACATGTCAAGGTAGGGGACACAGTCAAACTTATCACAGGCCATGAGAAAGGTAAGAATGGGAAGACAGAGCATACGAACAGCAGTTTGTGAAGGTTGGCGTTCTCCTTCCTAGAATTTATATTTGTAAATGGATAGATGGCAGGATCAAAAAATTTCTTCTCTTGGATTGGCGTTTCCTTCTTTTCCCTTCTCTCCCCCACGTGTAGTGCCTGAAGTTGACCTGCACTATGAATAATTACGAAACAGATCGAAGCACCTAACCATAGCTCAATTCTGATGCTTTATTCTAAGAAAAAAAACAGATGTAGCAAGCAGAGTGGGTCATGAAATCTTCGAGGAGAAGGGGAGGAGAACTGCAACCCTTCCACATATTAGAAACGAGGTCAGCACTAAGAAGAATGGTGAATTAGTGTAACGATAAAAATTACGTCTTTAAAAAAACTTTTCGTTGCGATAAAACCGATTTCATAAAGATGTTAACTTGAAATTGTACGGAAATATAGTGAAAGAGGAATTCAGTTTGCAGTAAGGTAAATAGCAAGAATAAAACGCAAATCAGATTTTAGAGTGGTTCAGTCGTCATGACCTACATCCACTTCGCCGATTCTTCTTCTGTCGATGCTACCGGCATCCACTATTGATCTTCTTTTAACGAGCGAAGATCAACTATCATTTTACACCCCTCTTCTCCTTTTCACGGGTTTAGGAGACAACCTTTACAAGCACTCACTCCTCTCTTACAGAATTCTAAACTTAGAGTGGAGGAGGAAATTTCTAAAGAGATTGCACCAGCGTTTCTTCACTTTTAAACTCTCTGTGCTTGTGTGCTTTAACCAAGGATGAGAGGGGTATTTATAGGCTTCAATTTGATTCAAACTTGGAGCCTAAAAACATCTCATCCCAGGTTTCTCGAGCATGGGCGGTACCACCGCCTGCACTGGGCGGTACCACCGCCAGTGTCAGTCTGACATTGGGCAGTACCACTGCTTGGAGACTGTGCTGGGCGGTACTACTGCCCAGACTGGTGGTACCACCGTCTGCAGCCTCTCGGAGGTTGTGTTTGGGCGGTACCACCGCCTGACATAGTCTCGGAGATTGTGCCACGACGACGGTGCCACCTCATGGGTCACTGTTTGGGCCTCTCATTGAGCCCAATACAATCCTTACATAGGCCCAACTAGCCCCTAATTGGGTTGGCCCAAATCTAAACCCAATTACGTGCTAACTACGATTCCTAAGACATATTCTAAGCTAAACAAGTCCGTAAGTCTAGTTTCTTTCGACGATCTTCCAACGAACTTTCGATGATCTCTCGACAATGTTCCGGCGAACTCCCGGCAAGCTCCTAGACTTCACGATGATCTTCTTGGCGAGTTCTGATGAGCTTCTTTGGCAAGCTCTGAGACTTTTCGGTTGGTTCCGACAAAACTTCCGACGAACGTCCAGACTTCCAACGAACTCTCGAACTCCCAACGAAATCGCGTTCTTGACTCTGGGACTTCATTTTGCTTCATGCCTTGCTCTCGTAGTTAATCCTATACATGTAAAACATACTTTGATCTAGACAATTAATATTAAGCATCGAATCATGTTGTCCGACATGTCATTGGTCCCTCGACGCTTCGTCCGATTCTTCGACGCATCGTCCTCTCTTGCGGCCTATTGTCCAATCGACCAATTGACTCCGCAACTTCGATATCCTTGGCGTAATATTTGCTCTTATTGGCCCGATGTCCAAATCCATAGCCTGAAGCCTTATGTCAATACGTCGACCGATCCACTGGTTCGACATCCAATCTTTTGATATGTTTTCCCCCGGCCCAACATAATTCTTCCTGCTTTAATTGTCTCATCTTGATCGAAGTATCCTGCATCACTCAAAACGTAGATTAAATTATAAATACTTATCAATTAGTTTCATCATCAAAATCTGAGATTCAATACCACCTTCCATCTTCCGTATAAAAGCTCCCTCATATGAGATAAGGGGAGAAAGCCATACGAATAGAGGGAGACTCAAACAAAAAGACTATGTAAAGTTTCTTTACTCTAAATCTAATTAGAATTACTTTCTTTCTTCTTTGTCGGGAGGCCCTGTTTTGTAGGTTTCGCTGAGAGGAATCACTCTCGAGCGCTATTTCGTACTGATTCTTGGATCGATAAAGCTCTTCTTAGATTGTCTTACCAAATTTTTGGGCCGACAAAGCCCTTCTGATATTGCCTTACGATACAAAATTTACAAAAGGAATCCAATTGTTTTCATTCGTCACTGTGACGGATGACTTATACATGATACGATAACCTCATCAAATATATATTTAATATAGATAAAATATCAGCAATAGAATGTTACATCAATGCATACCACCTATGGAGACAATCTTTTCTAGTTGTTTTATGAATGGGTAAGACGAAACTGACAAATCATTTCCAAATCAAATTTCACTTATAGTCAGGTCAAACCAAAATAATCATAATTTTATGGTTAGGAGTGGCTTTTACCTTAAATTAGAGATGCCATCCATATTAATACAACTAAAAGATCTCTCAAGCAGTAGATTAGTACGTAGATGGAGAATAGCGGGTATTGCTAAATGGAGTATATACAAATGTAAGTTCTCACAAGCAGTGCCGTAATCACTAGAGTAATGCTAAAAGTAATGATATGCCATGAACACAACTTCACCTAACATACTGATGTATAAGAAGGCTAACTTAGGAGGCACTAATAATATCACATTGACCAAGGAAGAGTTGCCTTTTCGTGTTCAATTTGACAAGTTCATGTGCCAAAAAAAAGAAACACTATCGAATATTTCAGAAAAGCAAGTGAGCTATCGAGGATAAGCCATTAAATGGTGTGTTAGGCCAAATAGATCAAATAGGCACCCCTCCTCGCATTTACTAACGGAGTCTATTTCTTCCAACTGGAAGGTCCCAATAAGTTAATCTCATATATCGATTGAAAAGCAGAAAAGCTAATATTTTTATATTTGTCCTTTGGGGCCATCTATAATGGATAAAAAGTCCATCCAAAATAAACAATTCCTACGACCTCAAATCTAATATTTTTATTCTTCTAATACAACATTTATCTAAAACAGTTGGAGGGTTTAATAAAATTGATACTCACCAAACTAAGAAATTGAAATCCTCTAAAAATCTCTCTCTGCAATTCCACATCCCTCTCTTGGTCCAGTCCTTGCGTGCAAGCATGCACTCGACGTACTCCCTAACGTACCCCCAACAATTCCTGACTTCCCTAACGCTTACATAGCGACAAGAACACATGAAAGGCATGCCTTTTCTTTAACAATGTGATGAACATAGACTTGCCTTCTTAACATTCATTTATTTATATGCAGCCATCTTTTACAACAAGTTAGGTTGGCTTTGCTTCGTCAAACATCCAATCCCACAGGGACCCCCATTCATTAGTGTTGGACTTCTTCAAGACGCAACACATGTATTCTATGTTGTTTACAAGGTCAGCAGTCAAATTGCCTCTTACACCCTTCCACGAGGGCTTATCTGCACTATAATATTAAAACAAAATCTAACCAGGATTTTGGTTAAAAAATAATAAATTTCATTTAAAATTAAAAAAAAAAAAAAGGTTTAGAAAAATAAAACCCAAAGACGCCAAAGCAATTCCAACCACAAAATAGAACTGAGGCCCCCTCTTATCTAACCACAAAACATCATGAACGAACATGAAGACAAATAAATACGCCTTCTGCTTTTTCTAGACTTTGTTGGTAGCGACTGACTACATAAACAAGAAGGCCTAAATACTTTTCGTATAGAGGTCCAATGATTACATGATTGGGGCTTTAATAGTCTCAATCACTAAAATATTCACGGCTCCAAGATAGATTAATCGATGGGACTTAACAAGTTTAAGGTCGCACCCTTAAGACTTTCTTGCCCGCCCATTCAAGCCCCAAAGAGTCTGTGAAGGGAAGGCAAACATCCTCCTTGTGGGACCAAAAACTCATGCAAAACAGAGAAGAGAATAATAAAAAGGAAAGAGAAAAGTAGAGAAGAAAATTTTATGGTATAATACTTATGAAAGCACGTGTGTTACGGGGAAATTAAGCTCGTTTAAACCAAAGGAAAGATGTGGCATGTTCCTTGCCACATCTTCCTTAAACGTCAGGTCATGTTGACCTTATCGGTGAACTGCACACCTCAGAGGCAGGTGTGATATAGAAAGAGACGTCTCAGACCCGAATAAATATTAAAAGACAAGTTTGGTGCACGAAACAAGATTCTGATGTGATGCATTGTGATTGCGTATGGTGGATTTAGCCATTCTTTCTTAAAAATCCGGATTCGACTCAATTTAGCATTTGCTTCAAAATAATAATAATAATAATATATTGGTCTAACCTGGACATACATCGCCATGTCCATCATATGCCCAAAAGATGTCGGAGGTTGATGCGGAAGAGGCACGTCTGTCTTCAGTGTGTTTTCATGTTGTGCTCGATCACCTGCGCAAAGAACGTGTTCAGTGTGTTTTCATGTACAACATCAACGTCGAGCTCGCACTGCAACAGTAACCGTAACGTTCCAATGTTACAGTGCACTGTACTGATACAGTGTTATAGTACACTGCTACAAATGCTACAGTGTAATGCTACAGTCGGACCGTTAGCGTTACACTATAACAGTGCAGTTAGTCTATCGACCGTACCGCCCGTACCAGGCGGTACGATTCGGTATGGCAGACTCTAGTCACTCCAACAAAAGTTTTGCTTCGTCAAACATTCAATCTCCAAAACACATTGTTCCACCTGCACCTCTTTAATCCTAAATGCATAAATACTATGCACCTGCAAGAAACAGCATAACACACAAGCTTCCCAAGCTTAGCAAGTCCATGGCAGCGTTAGCAATACTCTATATCCTTGTTAGTATCGTTGCAACCAGTGAGGCTATCAGAAGAGATGACTTCCCCAGTGGTTTCGTTTTCGGAACAGCTTCTTCAGCTTACCAGGTGTGAGGTCATGCAGAAATGTCTCTTTTACATTCAGCTGCATCTTGCTCTGCACAAGTTAATGGAGTTGCTGATAACCTTAGTTTGAAGGAGCTGCTGGTGAGGGGAACAGGGGAAAAAGTATATAGGATACTTTCACAAGACGACCAGGTATGACTTGCGTCGAGAGAGACAAAAGCACTCATATTCTGAATTCTGTTTCGTAAGCTTGAAAGTGTTTTTGGCAGGGAGGATTTTGGACTTCAGCAATGCAGATGTGGCAGTCGATCAGTACCATCGGTACAAGGTGAACTCTGGAATACTCAGATCATTCATGAGTAGTCATCTGTGGATGTTCCATGTTAGATTCTGTTAAAAATATAGATCATTAGATCATGTCCCATCTACAAGCATAAGCTTTTAGATGGAATGACATTGATTAAAATTTAAAATGGTATCAATTATCAAAGTTAAAGATCCATAGTTCAAATCTCAACATGACCATCTTATAAGAAAAGTCCTAATTAAGAGACACATATTGAATCGAGTCATCCGTGGCCTACATGTTATTTCCAATTTATTTGTACATTTGATGACTTACCAACACGATATACTTTGATTAGCTCGAGTTTTGCATGAATTTTAAATTTATTTTGTTTTTGATTGTCAAGAGCAACTCCTAGTGGTTCTGAAATAGAAAAAAGTCCCCTTCTTCATGGACTCTTAAGGGATCATCAGTAGCTTTTAGATCATGCACTGTTTAATCCAATAGCTAAATACTGAAAGTATGATTGGTGCAAATGAAAGATAACTCGTAAAAGATTGCCTTACCACAAAAGAAGCATTGTTCTTGCTGATATGTACCAGAAGACTATTTTTTATCTCATAGATAGTGTTCAAGTCTAAGATGCTGCATTCTTCTCATAAGTCCATAAGAGTCAATGCATAGTCAAGGTGGAACTTGATGGATTCCATGGCCGATAATCTTATGATCCAGAAAGTTAAACATCTGAAAGATGCACGATAATTAATTTCCCTATTTACATAAGAAGAAGATTTGATTTTGCTGACATTGTTAGGACATACTATTTAGTCAACGGTAATCGTGTGGAAGAGCATATAATTGTACTCGAGCTAGCAGAAACCTATCCTACTAGTACCTATATTAGTTGGTTGAGCCACAACACTTGTTTATACTTTAAGGCTGAAAGTTCAGTCTCTAAATCAACCATAACACTTAGAAAATAAAATAAAATCAACAAAAAAGGTTCAAAAGTAAACCAAGGGGAAAAAAAGATGAAAGAGGTGCAAAAATAAGCTGAGCACTCAAATAGGGAACTAACATCATCAAATACCATTCTCCTGATCAATTTCTGTGGACATAGATAAGCGAAGGGAAGTTTTCACTTATCAACTTGTCCTGTAGCTATTTTATCTTAAAAATGCCTCTCAGTTACATGATTTATTTCTCTGAAGGGTGGGTCTCCACTCAAGAACTGTTAGTATTTAATGAGCAAATTCTGTTGTCAAGAGAACTGACATGTTCCCTCTTGGATCAAAACCTCATCATAGGCAAAATTCTTAGTTGATCATTTGAGTGTCTTGGAAATCTCATCTAAAAATGTTAAGGATTTTTATGTTTTTGGATCAGAAACCTTTTATTGCAAATCAAAGGTGAACTTTTTGCAATAAAAGTTCTGCCTTAACCTTAGTCTCCTTTTTTTTTAAACTTCAAAAATCATATGACTGATGGCCGTTATCGTAGCAAACTCAAAACTTCTGTTTCACTCAACCAATTCATTTTGGAAGATCTCATGAGACACAAAAGTTCAAGATTATCTAAAAAACTGTAAAATACTGCATTGTGTAAAATAATCTAAAATTTGCCCAAACACAACAAATCGAAAACCATCAGGCTTTTGTCATCACCACCATAAAGCACATATGTAATCATTTAATGCTTTGTCAAGACAATATTCATGTGTTAGAGAGATTGAAGGAAGATTAATGAAAAGAACGCCCGGCTAAAAGTTGTTCAAGAATAGTGGCCTTAACTTTCTTGACTCTCTTCTTTCCTAGCTCCTTCCTTTTTCTTTTGAGACACCTTCAGATGGAAGTCTACATGATTAACTCAAAGTATTTGTTGATCAAATTTTTTCCAACCATGTTTGTGAGCTTCGTAAACCAATCCATGGTCTCGAGCAGGCTTCACGTGAGAATAGTCCCATGTTGCTAAGGACTAAAAGAGTCAAATGACATATAATGAGTTTGATCCATAACTTAGTAAGTTTAAGTTTTGTAATTGTATTGGTCTCCGAACTCATGTACATTAGCCATGACTAAAAAAATCTGAGCCATGACCGAAAAAATCTGAGTATGGTATCAAAGTTAAGATTTATCAAAATAATAATAATAAACGACTGAAAAAAAAGAGAAGCAACTAGATATGGTTGCACCCAAGCGAAAAAAACGTCTACACACAAAATAACCTATCCTTATAAGTAGAAGACAATTAAGCCACACATGAAGTTGCACTCAAGTGAAAAAAAAGTCTACATGAAATATGACCTATCCTTACAAATAAGTAGAAGACAATTAAGACACCCATGAATAAAAGGGGATGCTAAGACAATATTTATGAAAGAGATTGAAAGAGGACTTCAAGAATAATCTCATATTGTTAAAGTTGAAATAGTCAACTAATATACATTGGATTTGGTTCATGTTAGAACCCTTGCAGATTCTAAACTTGGGGTTGATCTCTTTAGGGGATCGGCCTCCTTGGAACTCTATAGGGGTTCCTCCCTCCAAGTTGCTGCTCAAAGACTGCAGAAAAGATTCATCTATTGCTTAAGAAAAGAGAAGGAATACATGGCTATTTATAGGGCTTCTAAACCCTAACTCATAATAGGACTTCTACTTAAGACTCTTACTTCTAACCAACTCCTAATAGGACTCCTACTCAAGACTCCTATTCCCTTACAACTCCTAATTCTTCTCTAAGAAAAAACCTCCTACATTAATGCCCCTCTCAATTAGGACTCTCCTAGCTAGAGTCCTAACAGAATGTCCCTCTCAATTAGGACTCTCCAAGCTAGAGTCCTAACAGACCCGCCCTCTTCAAATCAGCCTTGTCCTTGAGGCTGATGATTCGTGAATTCTGGAAATTTGATCTTCATGTCGTCATAGTTCTCCCAAGTGGCATCTTCTATTGGTAGGTTCGCCCACTGTATTAGCACTTCATTAGTAGGTCGTCGTCGTCGAGTTACGATCCGTCGATCAATAATGACACTTGGCTGGGTCTGGAGTTCTCTTTGGGTAGTCATATTTGGTGGGTGGCTTTGGGCTGTCTCCAAGCATCTATTTAAAACTTCTGTCTGGCTGTTGGTTTATGGGTGATATGTCGTACTCCTGTTCAATTTAGTACCCTGCATATGGAATAACTTTGTCTAAAATCTGCTCTTGAAGATGCAAGTAGAATTTGTCACAAGCACAATGCGTCCCTTATAGCATAATTCTTTTGAGTCCCGATTGTAATGAGCCACGGAGCTTGGTGCTTCCTCCATTTTTTTTTTTTTTTTTCTTACTGGTCTCCGAATCTTCCTGTCATTCCATCTTAATATCCTTAAGGAAGTCGCTGGTTGGAAGTAAAACGACCGAAAATTCAGCTTGCTCAGGTAGCTGCGAAAGCGCATCTGCAACAACATTCTCTTTCCACCTTTTGTAAGTTATTTCATAATTAAATCCAAGAAGTTTTGTTACCCATTTTTGCTGCTCGGGGGAAGATATATTCTGCTCCAAGAGATATTTTAGGCTTTTATGGTCGGTCTTGATTTGAAAGTATCGCCTGATCAAGTACGATCTCCACCTCGTTGCTATGCGCACAATGGCGAGCATCTCCTTATCATATGTTGACTTATTTTGATAGGAGGGAGATAATGCATTGCTAGTGTATGCGAGTGGTCGACCATCTTGCATGAGAATAGCTCCAATTTTGACTCCAGATGTGTCGGCCTTAATAATGAAGGGTCGGTTGAAATCTGGTAGTGTTAGCACCGACGTCGTCGTCATGGCTGCCTTAAGTTTGTCGAAGGCAGCGGAGGCTCTGTCCAACCATTGGAAGACATCTTTTTCCAGTAAGGAAGTAAGTGGCGCACTGATCTTTCCATAGTTTTTCACGAACTTGTGGTAGTAGCCTATTAAACCCAGAAAGCCATGTAGCAATTTTATGTTTCTCTGGGTCGGCCAGTTTTGCATTACTTTAATTTTGAAGGGGTTCACCATCACACCTTCCTCTGATATGATATGCCCAAGATATCCCACCTTTTGTTGAAGAAAGTAAAAATTCGTAGTGGCCGTTGTGTGTTCGAAAGGCGGTATTCGGTATGACTTCTTCGTACACTCGTATTTGATAATACCCGGATCGAAGGTCCATCTTTGTAAAGATTTGTGCTCCCTTTCATCTAGCAATTCATCTACTACTGGAATAGGGTATTTATCCTTGATGGTTATGCCATTGAGAGCTCGGTAATCAATGCATATTCGCCATGTTCCGTCCTTCTTGTGTACAAGTAGCACCGGTGAAGAGTAGAGGTTGCAACTCGGCCGAATAACTCTTATTTCGAGCATCTCTTTTACAATCCTTTCTATTTCATCCTTCTGGAGATGTAGATACTGATATGGCCAAGTATTTACTGAAGATTTGCCTGGAAGAATCGTTATACAATGATCATGCCGACGAGTAAGAGGTAGGTTGCGCGGTTCGTCAAATATATTTAAAAATTCAGCAAGCAAAGGAAGTAGATTTGGATCTTCAAATTCTATTGGCTCTCCCTTAGTTTGCTGCTCAAGTTGCACCAAAAAGCCGCTGCATGCTTTATGCAAAACATTCTCCATTTGTTGTGTGCAAATCGTTGTTATGTCGCCCCCACGTTTCTCGTGCAATGTCACATGTTTCTCCTTACTGTAAAATTTCATAATTAGTTTCATAAAATTCCAGGAAATATCATCTAATGTCGTCAACCATTTAATTCTGAGCATGGCCTCATGATTGTTAAGAGGGAGAAGGAAGAAATATGCAATTATCTCTTGGTCCTGCAGCAATAGTTTCTCCTGCGAGCGCCTACGATCACAATTCAAAATCCGTCCGTCGGTGACCTTAACATCAAACCTGCAACGATTCTCGATAGGTAATGCTATCTGAACAGCAAGCTTACTATTTAGGAAGTTAGTAGTATTGCCCGTGTCGATGAGAACAGTGATCGATTGTTGTTTTAGAAGGCCTCCAACTTTCATCATTTGCGGGTTTGAGTAGCTGGCTAGTGCGTGTACTGTAACGTCAGTCGGTTGTGGCTCTTCTTCCGCATCTTCTTTATGTTCAAGGTTCTTTTCTGAATGTTCAATGACCTCTTCTTCTATTGGTTCAATCATAAGAAGTCTCCCTTTACTACAACGATGCTCACGGCTCCACGGCTCGTCGCAATGCCAACATAACCCCTTCGCATATTGTTCCCGAAGCTCTTCTCTTGTTATCCTCTTTGGTGTAGGGACTCGGTCGACAATAGGGGGGGCTGAGGGCTTCAATATTGCTGGTTGAGGAGCGACCCTAGTCCTCCGAGCTTCATGGTGCAATTGCTCCTCTTGATATCGTGCGAAAGAGATGGCTGCCATAAGCGTGTACGGTTGTCGCGCTTTAACTTCTCCTCGGATCTCAGGCTTCAAGCCCTCAATGAAGGTCCTCAATAGCTATTTTTGAGACCAATCATGATTTTGATTAGATAACCTTTCAAACCTGGTTTGGTACTCCTGAATGGTGGAGGTTTGTCGGATCTTTGCTAGTTGTTCATTAATATTCTCGTAATCGGTTGGTCTGAAGCGGATCAGCAGTCCTTCTTTGAATTGTTGCCATGAAAGGGCTCCATAAGTATGTTCAAACTATTCAAACCACTGTATAGCATCCCCTTCAAGATGTATAGCTGCAATTTTCACCATAGATGCATTTGCGATTTTGTGGTACCGAAAATATCGCTCAGCGCGTGAGATTCAACCAATCGGGTCTCCTTCTTCCCATCTAAGGAAGTCCACTCTCATGCATGGATAGTTGGGGTCGGTCATAGAGCCTCCCCTCCCTTGGAAGTCATCTCTTCGGGCTTGGTGTGATTGGGCAAAGCTCTCTCCTTGATATGATTTCTTCGGGCTTAGTGGTCGGCCCAATCTGAGTTCGGTAAAGAGCGTCCGAATCTTATCCTCCATTCGTGCCTCCAAGGCTTTGAATTTAGCATTGATTGCCTCCTTAAATGCCATAGTATATGCCCCCAAATCTATGATGTTAAGATCTCTCTTTTGTTGTTGGGTTAAGGCATGTATAGGTTGAGAGAAGTGATGGTCGAAAGGGTTGGTGGATTGGTGGATGTAGGCTACGGTTTAGGCTTGTTTTGTGGCTATTTTTGGTGCAGTTTGAGGGTGTGGTTTGGTGGAGTTTTAGGGCTGTAGATGAAAGTTTTGGATCTGTGGTAGATGGTAGCAAAGGTTTGATAGAAATAAGTGGAAGTTGCAGCAAGTATGTGCTGTCTTGTAAGAGTAGAATTGTCGTCGAAGAAACAACGGTTTCTTGACGTAATTTTCAACAAAAACTTGAGAGAATTGAGGAGGGAATTGATAGCAAAATCACAGTTTATATGACAGCAAGGATATCTAATTTAATTAAGATTATTTCGGCAGTATAACAGCAAGGAAATTGGTGCAAGTTGCGCTTGCAGAATTCTCGTCGAGAAATTTCAACGGGTTACGACGAAAATTTGCAGCAACACAAAATCGTTTTTTGAGATGAATTTCTTAATAGATCAATCTTAGATGGAAGCCAAGATGATCTATAAAGTGTATAAGAAATTTCATTCAAAAAAGATTGCAAATAGATGGGTTAAGGCAATAATATACGGCTGAAATTTTCTGCAGCATAGATTTTCAAATGCAGCAGATTAGACATAAAAGATCAGTAGTTTATATTGAGAATTTTTCGATGAAACCAAAGGGAAATCCACTATTAGGAAGTATCAAAGATGTCATAAAAATTTCGTAGAAATTTGGATAGAAACAACGTAGTTTCAAGATCAAACAAACAGTGCTATGCGGCTGAAATTTTACAATGTAGATTTTCAAGTATAGCAGATTAGACGTAAAATATCAATGGTTTATATTGAGAATTTTTTGACAAAACCAAATGGAAATCTGTTGTTAGGAAGTGTCAAAGATGTCATAAAAATTTCGTAGAGATTTGGATAGAAAAAATATAGTAGCAAGATCAAACAAACGGTGCTATACGGTTGGAATTCTGCAATGTATCTTTCGTCATAGAGATGAAAACTTTATGACGAAAAGTTTATGCAGCAATATAGGAATAATTTTTTTGGGATTTTCAAATAAGGATAACTAAATTGCAGCAGCAATAAGGTAGAAAACCAGAACCTGTTGCAATTCACGGGGAGATCAAAGGATGATCCGTCGTGGTGGAGATGATGGCGAAATTTGGCGACGATCTTTTAAGCAATTGTGGGAATTGCTTTGGGCGATTGTGGAGGGTTGATGGATGGCTGTGGAAGGGCAGCGAGATGCCAAGAACGCTGCTCTGATACCAGGTGATAGAACCCTTGCAGATTCTAAACTTAGGGTTGATCTCTTTAGGGGATCGGCCTCCTTGGAACTCTATAGGGGTTCCTCCCTCTAAGTTGCTGCTCAAAGGCTGCAGAAAAGATTCATCTATTGCTTAAGAAAATAGAAGGAATATATGGCTATTTATAGGGCTTCTAAACCCTAACTCATAATAGGACTTCTACTTAAGACTATTACTTCTAACCAACTCTTAATATGACTCCTACTCAAGACTCCTATTCCCTTATAACTCCTAATTCTTTTCTAAGAAAAAACCTCATACATTAATGCCCCCTCAATTAGGACTCTCCTAGCTAGAGTCCTAACAGAATGTCCCTCTCAATTAGGACTCTCTTAGCTAGAGTCCTAACAGTTTTATATGAATGTCCCTCTCAATTAGGACTCTCCAGGCTAGAGTCCTAACAGTTCATAACTTGATAAGTTTTGCATTGATGTTCAATCTCATGTGCATCAAACCTGAATAATTTGATTTAGACTTCTTGTCAATTTTAAAATGTCAATGTCTCCCATCACTTTTCATGCACTTGATTGCTTCACACTCTTGGACTTTTAGATAAGATTTTGGTTCTTGCACTGGATGCCTAGAATAACCATCCGCTCTGATACCGTTAACTAGTAGCTTACAGCAAAATCAGAGATTTCGCTCACATGTTAATATTGTCTTGTTAGTATTCTTAACACAAAAGCCTTGTTTCTTTTCTTCATAGGCAGAATGGTGACCAACTTCAGTAAATATATTACCCATATCATTTCATAATAGCAAGATATATTATTCTTTTTGTACAGAGTGACGTGGATTTGATGAAGGGCATGGGAATGGATGCCTACAGGTTCTCTATCTCATGGTCACGGATCTTCCCAAGTAATATGAAGCTGGCCTATTGGTACTAGACATATTTAAACCTCTATCTTGGATAAAATAACAGCCTTTCCTGTTCACAGATGGAACAGGAGAACCTAATCAAGAAGGAATAAGCTACTATAACAGACTCATAGACACTCTAATACAAAAAGGTAGCTTTTAAAAAGGTTCTTTGAAGGATCTCCTGAAGTTTTGAGGCTGGTAACTATTATTATTATTTTGTTGTTGTTACAGGAATACAACCTTATGTTACACTCTTCCACTGGGATCTTCCACAAGCTCTAGAGGACCGATACAACGGATGGCTGAGCCAAGAGATCATGTAAGGATTATATCGAATCTTTATTTAATCGGCCACAGTGTTCAGGAAAAGATAGGTAAAACTCACTCTAAAATGCAGACAAGATTTCAAGCATTACGCCTATACTTGTTTCAAAGCATTTGGAGATAGAGTGAAGCATTGGATCACCTTCAACGAGCCTCATGGATTCTCAATTCAAGGATATGACACAGGTCTGCAAGCTCCGGGAAGGTGTTCTATTCTAATACACATGCTATGTCGGAGAGGTAAGTCATCAATTGAACCATATATTGTTGCTCACAACATCCTATTATCTCACGCTGCTGCTTTTCATACATACAAGCTCAACTTCAAGGTAAACCATGCTTTTCTTGTCGCAGCCAACTTTTTATTACTGGTCAATGAATAAGAAAAAGCAAGATAAGAAGCTAACTTTAATGTGTAGGAAAAGCAAAAGGGTGTTATTGGAATTGCTCTTGATTCCAAGTGGTATGAACCTATATCTGGTGCTAAAGAAGACCTAGATGCTGCTAATAGAGCCATGGAATTCGAACTAGGATGGTAATCTGCTACTGATTTCTGAATATATGAGAACCCTACTTCATCGATTGACAACTTACAGTGACTGTGGATCCCCAAGCAGGTTCTTGAATCCTCTTATCTTTGGGGATTATCCTCTCTCCATGAAGAATCTTGTACGAAGCAGACTACCCAGATTTACAAGTGATGACTCTACGTCATTGGCTGGTTCTTTGGATTTTTTAGGCATAAATCACTACACCACATTATATGCTCGGAATGATCGGACAAGAATCAGGAAGCTGGCATTGAATGATGCATTAGCTGATGCACTTGTCATCACGACATGTATGATAAGAGTCACTAAAATACTTAATTAATCTTCAGCGATATGGAATTTAAACTTCTATAATGTTTGTAACAGCTTCTCGAAATGGAGAGAGGATTGGTGAAAGAGTAAGTCACAATACTTATGCTTCTAATCACTTTTGAACTAACGCTCAGGTTTAGGAATGATCACTTAATTATTCTTTCAGGCTGCATCAGGATGGCTTCACATTGTCCCATGGGGTATCCGCAAGTTAATGAATTATATCAAGGAAAACTATGAGAACCCATTGGTTATAATAACAGAGAATGGTACAAACAATGTGATTGAATCAGGAATACAGCTCTCCTTTTTGAGAAATCTTACAAAAAACATTTGGTGTTGTAGGCATGGATGATCCAAATTTCACTACCCTCGACAAAGCACTGAAGGATGATAAGCGGATACGCTATCATGCTGACTACCTCTCAAACCTACAAGCTGCTATATGGTAATTTACTGTGTATTAGTTCACCTGGGGGTGTCAGGATCAGCATAACAATCTTCAGCTCCATTACTTTTTTTTTCTACAATTAACTAAGATGAATTAATGCAGGGAGGACGGTTGCAATGTACATGGCTACTTCGCGTGGTCGCTACTAGATAATTGGGAATGGAACTCAGGGTTTACAGTTCGATTTGGCCTCTACTATGTCGACTACAAGAGCAACCTAACTAGGATACCGAAAGCCTCAGTTCAGTGGTTCAAACACGTTCTAGAAAAGAATGACACGCTTGCGCAGAAAGGAATCACATTTAAAGATCAGATTGGATGACTTGTTAATGTAGATTCAACAATTTACCATCCCTTACATATTTCTCTTGGTTCCATTGAGCAGTCAATCATGAGAATAGTAAACGCCAAATGTCTGGGACCAAAGTAACAAGTTCAAATGCAATCAATTTCTTGTGGGAAATTTGGAATATGTAATCAACGAAGAGCATCAAGAACAGAACAACCACTTTTGCTGCACTGGAACTAACGGTCTAAAATCAGAAGCGGAAACCTCGATGGATTCCAAAGCACAAAGAAGGAATCTCGATGAATTTACCTAAAATTTTGGTGGGAGAAGCGATTTAGCCTCCTCTTTTCTTGATCCCCCAATCAACCAAATCCCTCCCCCGTTTCGTTGCTCAGCCAACTCCAAGACGCCATCGAATAGCTTTTAAAGCACTATTCCGAATTGGGATTCAGGGCGACATTGCGGCAAACCACGCCATGATTTCGAGGCCGACGAAGCGGGGGCGTAAACGGGCCGCATTATTAGGAAAAGTAATCCGAACAAATTATTCGTGTTTATGTGTTAGCCGTTCTAATTCATCAATTTGAATATATATATATATATATATATATATATATTCGAATATTAAGATCGTCAAGAAAACTTAAACGAATCATTTCTAATCACAGTAATTATTTATCTATATTTAAAATATAAAAATATACAGAAAAAAATATCCTGAAAATTCTCCATTTTAAAAAAATATATTATGAATTTACTCGAGTGTTTTTTAATAAATGGACAAATATGCTTTTATTTTTTAAAATTATTTTTGTGGTTGGTGTGTTTGAATGTAAAATAGAAGGAATAAGCCAGATAAAATCGAACGGCTGGGATTGTTCAATCTTCTATCTCATAGATAATTTCTTCTTCCCCTTATTTACTGTTTTTACCTTCTTCTTTCTTCTCCTCCTCCTCCTGAAATATTAACATCCTTAACTCATGTCATTAATTTTAATAGTCATCTAGAAAAACTTAAAACTGATCACTTGTAAACATAATTGAAATTATTTGTCTATATTAAAAATATTAAAGGTATATAATATATTCTTGATAATTTTAACATCGAGGACACTACTGTAATTTAGAATTTCTTCTACCATATAGCATACCGTTTAACAGAGACTAACTATAATGACATATCAAGAGAAGTTGTTAGGTTTCTGTCACACTCAAATATAGAGGAAGAAATATGGAAATCAATGACTTTTAAAAATATATAATTTTTTAAATAAAAAATTTATAATTGATAAGTCAAAAATTATATATTATTCCTATTATAATTTTTATACCTAAAAAATTTATATTGGGATTCCTATAACTAAATAATAAATACTATTTACCATAGTATTATTGATTGTATTGACTAAAATATAATATGTGATGTGAATCAATATAAAAATGATATGTAAAAAGATAAAAATTATTTTTTAATTAATAAAATCGTTGAAATAAAAAGAAAATATTGAAATTATTTTCTTTTAACATCACTTTCACATTGATTGTTATCACATGTTATATTTTTTCGTTCAATGTAACTGATTATCTCAAATAACCTCATTTTTGTTGCAAAACAAGTCAGAGTTCAGCTGTTACATCAGCAAGCACACATACGCTCCCTTTTCAATTACCAAATTTATTTACGTGAATTGATGGCGTTAACGAGTTCCTTTAATTGATGTGACATGTTGGGGACCAGTCAATAAATTGATATGAAGCCACACAAATAAATGCCACCAGAAGAAGGTGGCTTCCTACCCACCAAATAGATTCCAATTTTATGATGGTCGCAAGTTTATCATCCTTCACCTGCCTTCCACGTGGATCCGTGGCTGGCATTCCCACGCCGACAGGGGAGCGAGTTCCGACTTAAGTCATGATTTGATTTAAGAACGCAATAGCTAGACGCACCTAAGGAGAGCCGATGATGAGAGTGAGAGAGAGACGGGAGAGGAAATCTTGATGGGGAAAGCGGCAGTGCTTTTCTTTTTCTCCTCCTCTTTGGTGCTTGTTACGATGATGAGGTGGGATTTTGAATCCTCTGTGGTGCTTCGTTAGAACGGATTATGATAGAATCTAAAATGATTATAGTTAAGAATAAAAATGACTAACCTACGAAGTCACATGGGACAAAAAAAAAAGGTACAAATTCGATCCTATGGAGATGCTATAGCTTATCCCATCATGTACTCGGATTGTTATGATATCTATAAGATAATCATATTAATCTAAAAAAATCGACAGAAAATATATTAGAATTAATTATAGATCATTCTTTGTAATTGATTATGGTCAGTATTTTAGTTTCTACGCTATCAAAAAATTATATTAAGATTCTTTACAAAATAAAATAAAATATTTAATTTTATTTTTTTTATACTATCGATTTTATTAATAGAAATATTATATGTGCTTAGTGATAAACTATTTTTGTCAATAGAATTGACGACGTGAGAAGAAATATGATTAAATATTTTACTTTCATAAATATAAATATTTTAATATAATTTTTAAAAATATAAAATTTAAAATACTAAAGATAACTAATTAGAGGAGGATAATATGTAATTAACTCAAGACCCAAAAGGCTAATTATATATTACTCATTATAATTAGTTAGATTTAGTATCCCGATCATTATATTTTTAAAAATTATTTGGGATCCCTATATGTATAAAAGTAAAATAATTAATCATGTTTCTTCATATTTCATTGATTTTACTAGTGGAAATATCATAGAATTTATTATTTCGCATGTATTGATTTTATCTTATTTCGATTTATCACTCAGCATGTATGGTATTTCTATAGAATAAAAAAAATAATTAAATATTTTATATTATATAAAAATATTAATATAATTTAAAAAATATATAAAAATCGAAATATTAAAAATAATTAATTATAAAAAATATAATTAATCTCTTAATAGATGATTATCACTAACAAATTCTCGGGTTAGCATATTATTCTTTTATTATTTCATATTATTTGAAAAAAAAAATAGACTAGTGATGCTATCAAATTATCGGATGGAAGTCCTACTACGAAACCCACTCAATACCGCCAAGTTGTTGGCTCTTTACAATACTTAGCTCTCATGCGTCCAAACATCTCATTTGTTGTCAATAAATTATCACAGTTTATGCAGCAACCATCTACTCTACACTGGTCTGCGGTCAAGAGACTTCTACGACATCTTAAAGGGACCCTAAATCATGGACTCTTTTTTCGTAAAGACTCTCCACTTCGTCTTCATGCCTTTGCTGATGCTGATTGGGCAGGTAACCTTGATGATAGAACATCCACATCGGGTATATTATCTTTCTTGGTGCTCATCCAATCAGTTGGAGTTCTAAGAAGCAAAAGATAGTCGCCCGGTCTACAACTGAAGCTGAATACCATGCCATTGCCGCTACCATTGCAAAACTCAATTGGATCATGAATCTACTCCAGGAACTCAACATCGATTCCACCCCTACAATATATTGTGATAATATTGGAGCTACCTATCTGTGCGCTAATCCGGTATTCCACTCCCGCATGAAACATATTGCTATCGACTTCCACTTTGTACGCGATCAAGTTGTCCGCCGTCAACTTCGTGTTTCTCATGTTCATATGGCTGATCAATTGATCAATTGGCCGACTCATTTACGAAGCCTCTAACTCGTAAACTTTTTGTACTACATCAGTCCAAGATTGACCTCAGCACCATCTTGCGGGGGCATGATAAGATGAGATTTCCCTAACTGTTTGAGGAAATCTCTCTACTCTGTTGAGGGAAATCCTTTGACCCGTTGAGGATTTCCCTTCTAACCTGTATAAAAGGAAGGGGGATATGTTAATAACAATCAACTTCTTCTACACTTATTTATCTATTTATTATCTAACAAAAAAAAAGGTACAAATTCTATCGAATGGAGATGCTATAGCTTATCCCATCATGTACTCAGATTGTTTTGATATCTATAAGATAATCATATTAATCTAAAAAAATCGACAGAAAATATATTAGAATTAATTATAGATCATTCTTTGTAATTGATTATGGTCAGTATTTTAGTTCCTATACTATAAAAAAATTATATTAAGATTCTTATAAATATAAAATAAAATATTTTATTTTATTTTTTATATTATCGATTTTACTAATAAAAATATTATACGTGCTCAGTGATAAACTCTATAGTATTTTCGTCAACGGAATCGACAACGTGAGAAGAAACATGATTAAATATTTTACTTTCATAAATATAAATATTTTTAATATAATTTTTAAAAATATAAAATTTTAAAAATAGTTAATTAGAGAAGAATAATATGTAATTAACTCAAGCCCTAAGCAGTTAATTATATATTACTTATTATAATTAATTAGATTTAATATCCTGATCATTATATTTTTAAAAGGTACTTGAGATTTCTATCCTCATGAAAATAAAATAATTAACCATGTTTCTTCATATTTCATTGATTTTACTAGTGAAAATATCATAAAGTTTATTATAGATTTTGTCTCATTTCGATTTATCACGGAGCATACATGTATGATATTTCTACATAATAAAAAATAATAATTAAATATTTTATATTATATAAAAATCTTAATATAATTTTAAAAATATATAAAAAACGAAATATTAAAAATAATTAATTATAAATAAAATAATTAATCTCCCGACAGTTGATTATCACTAACATGTTCTCGAGTTAGCATATTATTCTTTTATTATTTCATATTATTTGAAAAAAGAAACTAAAAAAATTGCACTAAGGATAAGAATGAAAAAAAAAAAATCCAACCCAGCCACCGCGTTGCCTTTCCCATCCAATCTGACACGCGTTGAAGCAGACACGTAGGTAGGTAGCGGCAGGAAGTAGCTCATGAGTCATACATCTGTGGGACCCACCATCTCAGCACATATTATATTATATAATAAAGAGAGAGGGGGAAAGTAGGAAGCGGTGGATACAGAATCACCATATGAGTCTAACATGATACCGATGGAGGATACTCTCAGGCCATCTATGACTGAAAAATGACTAATGTTTGTTGACCGATATTCCATCGGTCGATTGTGGTGAAGCCTTAACTAACATTTAAGTACCATCCATCCATCATAATCAGTTGATGTGTGTGTTTTCTTCAGCATAACTAACCTTTCTCTCTCTCTCTCTCTCTCTCTCTCTAATATATATATATATATATATTATTGCACATACAAATATCTTATTGATATCATATGGACACTCGTGCGTCCTATGATAGTATATCTTACTAATCTCTTTTTATTATTTACTAATCTTTGATGAGTGTGAAACCAAAAGTAATGAGAGCGTAAAATGTTTCTTTTCGTCTGAAAAGTATAGGCAGCCGAAACGTAGGCTTCTACACGGCTCCATCTTTCTTCTTACACACCTTATCACACCGAAGTTCCCCACTGTTCCTTGCTAAGCACAAACATTGACCGATGATGCTCTCTTCTCCAAATTCCCATGTTTTAAGCAGCCTCTCTCTCTCTCTCTCTCTCTCTCTCTCTTCTATGTTCAAAAGAATAAACAAGCATTTCCTTCTCTCTATTATCTCTCTCATGGCTACTCAAGGCGATCTCTCCTTGTATTCTCGCTGCCCAAACTTCTCCTCCACCCTCCTCTTCTTCATCTTCATCTGCTTCAGTGTCATTCCCTCCTCTGCAGTCAATTATATCTCTTCCAATTACTCTCTCTCTGGAAACCAGACCATCACCTCCGCAGGTGGTGACTTCGCGCTAGGCTTTTTCCAATCTGGTAAAGGGACCCCCAACAGATACTACATCGGCATCTGGTTCAACAAGGTACCAAAGCTTACTTCCATCTGGGTGGCAAACAGAGACACTCCCATACCTGACCCGGCTGCAGCGCAACTCAAGATCTCCGATGATGGCAACTTAGTCCTCCTCAGCCAGTCTCGTACACAGCTACTCTGGTCCACTAACATCACCTCCCTGGCCTCCAACTCCACGGTTGCTGAGATCTTGGACTCTGGAAACCTGGTTTTGAGAGACCGGTCGGATCCATCCAAGCTCCTGTGGCAGAGCTTTGATCACCCGACCGATACATGGCTCCCTGGGGCAGAGTTTGTTCTGAACAAGGTGACCCGGAAGGGCCACGTCCTCACTTCATGGAGGAACTCCGATGATCCTGCTGCTGGACTCTTCTCCTTGGAGTTGGATCCCACCGGTATACGCCAAGTCATTTTGCTTTGGAACATGTCTGAGCAGTACTGGAGCACAGGGCCTTGGAACGGCCACTTCTTTAGCTCGATCCCGGAGATGACGGCCTACCGCGAGAACCCGACCGTCGTCAACGTTTCTGTCGAGTTCTTCTCCAACTCCACCACGAACTACTTCGTCTACCAACTCAGGGGTGATATGATTACCAGAACTGTAATAGATGTCTCCGGCCAGCTCAAGCAGCTTGCTTGGGTGGAAGCAGTCCAGGACTGGATCCAGTTCTTGTCTCTGCCCAAGCAGCAGTGCGATGTCTTCGCTGTCTGTGGGCCTTTCGGCAGCTGCAACGAGAATGGCTTGCCGTTCTGCAACTGCGTTGAAGGGTTCGGCAAGAAGTCTCCCGGTGACTGGAAATTGGGCGATCGAAGCCAGGGATGTGCAAGAAACACCCCGTTGCAGTGCGGCAACTATGGCTCGGCTGATGGGACCAAGGACTGGTTCTTGGCTGTCTCGAGCACCCGATTGCCCGATGATCCCCACGCGACGGCGGCTGCCAGTGCTGAGGAGTGTGAGCTGTTTTGCTTGGATAACTGTTCATGTACTGCTTTCTACTACTATAATGGTTGGTGTTCGGTCTGGTACGGTGGTTTGCTGAATCTCCAAGAGCCGTCGGATGGATACGTCGGAGAAACACTGTATGTTCGTTTAGCTGCTTCCGAGCTGCCAAGACAACCCAGAATCAAGAAAAGAACAGCTCTCAAGTTTGTGGTGGTCGGCGTTGCCATCGTTTTGGCTCTATTGGCTTTTGCCTTGGCGATCTTCCTGGTGCGTCGTCGGAGAAGAAGACATGGATCTAATGAAGAAGCAGAGGGGAATCTGGTGGTCTTCAGGTACGGTGACCTGCAACGAATGACCCGGAACTTCTCGGAGAGATTGGGCGGGGGAGGCTTTGGTTCAGTGTACAAAGGGACGCTCCCTGATTCCACTTCCATAGCTGTGAAGAAGCTCAGAGGCCTTCACCGTCAGGGAGAGAAGCAATTCCGAAGCGAGGTGAGCACTCTTGGAATGATTCAGCATGTCAACCTGGTTCGACTTCGTGGATTCTGCTCCGAAGGTAACAATAGGTTGCTGGTCTACGATTACATGACGAAGGGTTCCCTAAACGAACATCTCTTCCGGAGAGGTTCTCCGGCGATCGACTGGAACACGAGGTACAACATCGCCATCGGAACTGCTCGAGGACTGGCTTATCTCCATGAGCAATGCAGGGACTGCATCATACATTGCGATGTAAAGCCAGAGAACATACTCTTGGACGAATCCTTCCATCCAAAGCTGGCCGACTTCGGCCTGGCCAAGCTTGTGGGCAGAGACTTCAGCAAAGTTCTGACGACAATGAGAGGAACCGTAGGCTATCTTGCTCCGGAATGGATCTCCGGCGAGGCCATCACCCCCAAAGCTGATACCTACAGCTACGGAATGACACTCTTAGAACTGGTATCTGGTAGAAGAAACAGGGAACAGCCAGGGGAAGACAGTCCCTACTTCCCTGTGTTAGCAGCCAGAGAAGTCATCGAAGGCAATGTTCTTAGCTTGTTGGATCCAAGGCTTAATGCAAATGCCGACTTGAGAGAGCTTGAGAGAGCATGCAAAGTAGCTTGCTGGTGTATTCAGGATGATGAAGCTCACAGGCCATCAATGGCACAGGTTGTTCAGATTCTGGAGGGTGCACTTGAAGTTGAAGTGGCTCCCATTCCGAGGGCACTCCAAGTTCTTGCAGATGACCAGAACACCAAATGCATATGCATCTTCTCAGAGACATCCTCAGGTCAGAGTTCCATGAAAACACTTTCTGGCTGGAGTAGTTCTCAAATGGAAAGCCGCACTTCAGAAGTCTAAAGATATTGTTGGCTTCTTATTGCCAGTCAACTGACTTGAGATGGAATTAATTGTGAGAGCTTAGATTCTTTTACCAGATTTTGACCTTTAGATTGTATCAATAGAGGGATTTTTCCTTCCCTTCTTTTGTAGGAACCTTGATTTTAATTATGACTCTTAATTTGTTTCTCGGATCTCTACCATCGTTTTTTTAAATGATAATTTTCACTGATCTATTGTAAACTTGTCATCAGATTTGAATGACATTTTGTCATATTATAAATAAATTACTTAATTTATCATGAAATAATTATAGATTAAGATATGTATCCCTTTCTTATTGCTATGTCGTTTGTGCCACGTTGTCTTTTTACTTTTTTTTTAAGATTCACTGTTGTATCCGTAAGGTGTTAGTGCCTCGTATGTTGGAATGTACAAGTTTGAGATTCGTTGGAGGTAATATGATTTCAGAAAAGTCAAAAAGATAATTTAAGAATAAAATTATTATTATATGTTAAAATTATTAATATTTATTATTATAAAAAAGTATAGTTCCATTAGATATCGACCTTTTGAAACCAAGCGAATGTGATGCAGATAACTCCGATGCCTATTCTCCTTAGGCCTTTGAACCTCCACCTACATGATTAGCCAAGCGTCCGACAACCTCGTTGCTCCTTTCCTCTTCCTCGTGCTATGGGGAATCATTTCCAAGTACAAATTATATCAGGAAATTTTTTTTTTTGTGATGTATCTCTCCTCTATTATACCCACGGTATTTCTATTTGGTTGATTGTTTATCTCATTGCCTCCTCATTGACTATTATGAAATCCACTATTCTTAGACTATGAAATTTATCTCATTGATTTTGGATATGACCAGAGATATCTCTTCCATTTTTGTTTTGTCTTTGAATCTAATGCTTTTAGAAACCTTATATGAGGTGCTTGGTCTATCATGGGGAGATTATCTATTATATCTCATAAAGACTTAATTTATAATTTTTATTTAAAAACTTTATCTATTATATGACATGTGATACACATATATGTTATGATGTACGATGTAAAAATATACATATATGTTATCACATATAATATGAGAGTGCATATATTCATGCACTCTTATATTGCGCATAATAATATATACGTACAATCCCATATCGTACGTTATTTACATATATTCATGCATGTCAATTAATTTTAATTCGATTTATATGCGTTTCTTCTTATGCAATCCATATATTAACATCATATGCTTAGAGCTATCTCATGGCAATTATCTCATTTAAAACATACTTTCAAACTTTCGTTAAGCTCATGACAATCTTATTATTAAAAATATATCAAATTAGAATATAGTGTCATCCAAATAAAAAACATAATGTATTAATTCACTTATAATTCTTAATGTAAACAATAATTTGTAGCAAAAATTTAGTAGAATCCTTTCTGAATTAGGCTATACACAACCTATAAATTCATTTAAGTTTTATCATTAATTTACTAATAATTCAACTTATAATCCATGACATAATTGTTATCAATCAACCAATTGTACAGTTTAGTAAACTAATTTAGTTTTACTGTAAATATTGACTAAACCATCTTAGATCATAATAAATTTTATAGGAATATAAGAGACAAAACGAAACATACATCAATTTTTAACTTAAAATAAAACTAGTAGGAGATAAAATACCCTCCCATTTCAACTAATATAACATATTATGTTATGCTGAAACTAGGTTGAAACTTTATAAACTTATAATCCTCATATCTTAAGTGCGAAGTGATATTCCTTTAAAAAAGTCTTTTAAAATATATCAAAAGTACATGATGCAATTATATCCCTAAGGAAATTAATTCAGCTTGAATAGAACTCCTTCATAAAAAAATAAGAGTTTCTAAGTACCTAAGATTGGATCACCAATAACTCTATGTACCAATCCCAAATTAAAGTCATATTGAGACATTAGAACCATAAAAAATTCATACAAAATATATCAAAAAATTATATATTAATTTAAAGCCTATATTACTCAAAAGCATTCAAAATTATCAACCTATAATTTGTGAAACGAAACTTGGGTAAAGCTAGAGGGAAGAGTTTGGTTTTCTTACCTTAATCTTTCTTAAAGTTGGGGTCTTTTTAGCTTCAAAGAAGATGTGAAGAGGCCGAGAGATATGTTGATGCAGGAGGGATAGGTTTCATTAGTTACGAGGTGGATGAGGAAGCCAAGGCTAAACTAAAGAGGTGTTTGCTTTAAAGTTGCTTAAGAGGTAGCCAAGAGGTCATGGGTTCAATCACATTAAGCCTCATCTCAAGTTTTTTCTTTTCATAACATAATTCTAGTGTTAAAATAATCCAATTTGAGCATAATTTGGTTTGACAAGAATGACATAAATCTAAATTCATTACTCGTTCTCACTTATTATTCTTAATAATTTTAGTATAACACATTGTTTCATCTATACTTAAGTAACTTATTATTCTCTACTATGATATTCAAAATTTAAACTTTCTACTTTAAAGATGATAAAACTCATTCAAGTCTTAAGAATCACTTATGATTTAATATAATATAAATATCTTTTTTAAACACCACGTATATGTTTATTATTATGACTATACTTCATACTCTAAGTCCACTGACATATTTAGACTTATTAAGCTAAAGGATCATACATTTTCATTGCAAAATGTACTAATAATTCTGTATGCTTCCATTAGTATTTCGAGGAATTTTGTGCATAACATGTTTGAAATCATGTAATTCAACTTTAAAATCGATAACATGAGCATATGTCATATATCATATTTCTTAAGCATAAATATTATTAAAAAAATCTTTAAATGATGGTAATATATGTATATTATTTATACTTTCATTGATATGATAGGTGCATTACTATGTGTGAGAACTTGCACTACATCATTAGATGACACTTACATTGATAACTCAACCATGAATGACTTATCTACTAACCTGAAAAATCTAGGTAGTGGTGCCCTCTCCGAGTTGAATTGGTGTTGCCTAGGGAAACTTGATGTCCACTTCTCTAAAGTTAAGTCCTTAATCCAAGATCCTGAAACCAAAGTTATGTCTTCTCTATAACTTTTGATAAGAAAGATTATTTGACCTGCCTTAGTAATGAATTTCAAATCTTTCTAAATTTAATTAATTTAAAATGATGTGTTCAAGCCAAAACTAAATGACTCAATGATGGTGATCAAAAAAACCTTCAATTATTACCATACTATGATCACCAAGAGAATGAGACATAACTTAATTAGAGAGATTGTGATAGAAAACATTCAAAGTTCTTCCCCTCAACTCATTGTCTCCACTTTTGTTGATCATTTCAAATGTTTATGGACTAAAAATTTCACTTATAATTTGAATGAGATTTGGTGGGATAATATTTCTCATATTAGCTTTAGGAAGGATCTTAATGTGTGTGTAGACCTTTCATCTGAAGATGAGATATGAGGATCTATTTGGTGGGACAATATGTCTTATATATTAGCTAGACCTTTTATCTAAAAATGAGATCTAGGAAATTGTTAGGTCTTTAGGTATTGGTAAGAGTTCTGGACCTAATGGATATTCTATTGTGTTTTAAAAGTCATACTGGAATATTATTCGTAATCATACGTTTAGTTCTTTCATGAAAATACATTTAACCAAAACTCACCTTATTTTTTTTCCTTGAATGTGATATCCTCCGTACAATATAAATTACAAAATGTTAACTAAATTATTAGCTAATAGAATTAAACCATCTTTTATGCCAACAGCAATCTACTTTCATTTCAGGACGTAACATTTATGATAATATTATAATTTGTTGAGAAATTATACATTAGTTATTAAAACCCATGGCAAAATACTTATGTGTTAAGTAAACTTGACATATGATAGATTATCTTAGAATTTCATTGATAATATTCTTAATCTCGCTATTTCCCTTGTAAGATGAATAACTAGATTAAATCATGTATTTCTACCCTTTCTTTTATTCCCTTATATATTATTGCAGTATAATGTTTATCCTATATGCTTAACAATGTCACTACTATGGAAAGTCTAAATCCTCTTAAATTTAGAAACCAATAGCATATGTCTCATTTGTGTATGCGGATCACTATATCTTTCCAGCTAACAAATGCTACTATTGCTAAAATCCTCAATCTATTTTGAAAATCTCATGAATCAGAAGATAGATGTGAGAAAATATAAAATCTTTTTCCCTTGTGCCACCTCTAGAGATAAGAAGTTTTTGATCTCTACAACCTTTTCAATATTAAAGAGGGTCATTTAGATATCTTGGTGCTTTAGTTGCTCTACATATGATGCCTGCTGGTGCTAATGATGAATTCAAAGAACAACTTAGCAATAGAATAAATAGATAGACCGATACATTTTTTCTAAAGCTAGGAAGTTACACTAATAAACTCAACTTTGTTAGCTTCCACTGTTCATGCCTTCAATATGATGTGGGTGTTAAAAATGTTAGCAAAAATCCATTGAGAAACCAATTAGAATTGTTCTCTAGACGTGGGTATTAAATTGCATAATTATTGAACCTAAGCAGGATGTGGTCTCAGTATTAGTGATTATAAATGCTATGGCTTATGCTTTGCAAGCTAAACATAAGCCTGTTTTACTAATGCTACAGGTATTCGGTAAGGTTTCTCTTTGGACTCAAAATTGATCTGAAAACTACAGTCGATTTTTTGGAAGCATTTTCATGAAAGTATTGTATTATTTTAATATATGTTTGTGGTATGTTATTAGGAATGGGAATCATACAAAAGGTTTTTTGTTAGTGATGACTGTCAATACTTTTTGATACTAGTATCGACTTGAAGCCTGCTTACTTTCACATTCAGTATTATTATATTGATGCTTCTTTGTCAGAATTTATTTGTAATTGTTAGTTTGACAAGTTCCACGTAGTCCCCCATGTATTTGTAATTGTCAACATTGTTTATATTGATGCTTCTTTGTTAGGAAAATCAAGTTTGGTATATTCTATTTAAACTATAAATAAATTGATGCTTCTTTGTTAGGAAAATCAAGTTTGGTATATTCTATTTAAACTATAAATAAGGGTCTGTGTTTTGAAGTCAGATGTATCACAAAAAAACCTAATTGTTTGCTTTAAGTTTTTCTTGTTTAGTAGTTTTATGTTTTATGGCATAGGAACATCTTCCTAAGGCATTTGTAATAGTCCATCTTTTATAGTAGTGATTTGCTCTCAATTGATCGAACTACGTAAATCTGATGTTCTTGTTACTTTTATTATTGCTGCTTTATTGTTTTTTTTTGGATTGTCAAATTATTCTTTAGTAAATTTCCTGGGACTAGCTTTAACAGTAATGAACAATATAAACATGATCGTGTTATCATATGTTTAAGCCCATTTCAGCTGCTTTTAATCTACAACATTGATTGACTTAGTTCCCTCAATGAATACATAAGGGCTACCATAACAAACATATAAACAAATAATGAGTGTTTAAAAGATCCACCATTGCTTATGGCCTATGATTTGGAAGGCTCATAATCAGTGTTTCGAAAGATTGCTGATATTACAAAGATCTATGACATGATGATAGATCATGGAATTCTAATTATTGTTTTTTATAAAGATTCACAAGAGGGTGCTGCTAGCTTCATTTTAAGATATATAGCGAGAGAGAGAGAGAGAGAGAGAGAGAGAGAGAGAGTGTGTGTGTGTTTGTGGAATCGCTGGATGCAAATGCAATGACGAACGAAGCAGTTGCGGCGATCGAAGGACTTATCCTTGGAAAAGCAGCAGGAATAACGAGCTTGTAATAGAGGTGGATGATGTAGTTCTAGCTAGTAGAGCCTTGAATAAAGAAGACTATCCTCCATGACGTAGTCTAAACTGTAATATTTCCCTTGCAATTTTTTTTTGTACGTCTCGACTATGAGGGCAAGTTATGTTTGTTGAGTTGAGGAGGATTTTGTGGTCTGATGAGCAGAGCAATACATAGTTTTTTTACATTCTAAGTTAACATAATCATCATTCATTAGGATCTTGATTATTCCTAGTAGGGGTGTCTAAATCCAACCAAATTGAAATTAAGTTGGTTTATCGATAACTCCATCTTAATGAGGAGTGCTTTTTTTTTTTGTTCGATTAATCGAAATAATTTTAACTTAAAAAATACGAGCCCGATCGAATTTACAACATTAACCTTAACCGGTTCAAAATGTTTAATTAAATGGAATGTTGACCCAATTTCAATGTCATATTTTCATAAATAACAAGAGCCGATTTCATAAATTTATTATGTTCTATTTCGGTTTAGTAAAATCGAATTGATTCACCAAATCAAACTAATTTCAGATTAATCAATTTTGAATCGATTCGATTAGATACATCGATAAAACATGAATACCCCTAATCCTCGAATACTCGAAAAGATACTTTACAATCCCTCTCTCGGAAGAGTGGCCATAAATCTGGATTTTAACGAAGAAAATAAAAAAAAAAGAATTTTGCGAAAGTTTAAGATATAAACTATTACACCGTATTTTTGTATAGAGGGCTGTCACCATGCATTTCTTTAAAACCTCTAATATTAATATAAATAATAAAACCTTTCTTACGTAGATTCATTTAAAACGTTCAACCACTGCTAACTAACTCTGGATAACTAAATTAAGTTAGAATATATTATCTTTCATATAAGAAGGTGTATTAATAATGTCTACTCCTGTGGGCATCCAACAAAGATATGTTAAATATTCGTGTCAGACGAAGAATACCTATGAAAATTATTTTCATTTTGTATATATATTTATACATAAATTTGCCCTTTAATATTCCAAAAATGATCACCAAATAGGCTTAAAACTGATTTGAGGTGAAAGTGGAGTTTGGATACGTATTTTCGTCTGATGTAGCTACGTATACCATTTATCTTTCTCTACTTTGAAACTTGTTGTCCAGAAAAAGATACGGTTGAGTCCCAACCATGACTTCAAATATATTATCAGCTGATATTTCTTTTCATTTAAAATCTTATTTTTAATTTATTTCTTTTCAGATAACTGTCTTTTGTAGAGAGAGAGGTTGCCATCGGCAAAGAAACTCTATATATATATATATATATATCTGCCTACATCTTCTGCGTCCTCAAAACTTCTCGTGATTGTAGAAGAAGAAAGGAGAGATTTAGATCCATGGCGGGCGGTGCAGTTGCAGTAGCAGGTGTAGTCAAGGACTTCGCGGGAAAGATGACCCTGTTCGTCTTCTTTACGTGCCTTGCGGCCTCCTCCGGGGGTCTTATCTTCGGATACGATATCGGAATCTCTGGTAATCTTTGCTTCATATGATATTTGACCTTTCATCGATCATGATCAAGATTATGTTCTTCACTGTTCTGCGTTTCTGTTTCTTTATGGAACAGGTGGGGTGACGGCCATGGATTCTTTCTTAGAGAAGTTCTTCCCTGGCCGTTTATACGAAGCAGAAGCAGGAGACGGTCACCAACCAGTACTGCAAGTTCGATAGCCAGACGCTGAAGTTGTTCACGTCGTCGCTCTACTTGGCTGCGCTGATTGCGTCCTTCTTCGCCTCTTCGGTGACGAGGGCGTTCGGGAGGAGGAACTCCATGTTAGGCGGCGGAGCAACCTTCCTCGCCGGTGCGGCCATTAGTGGTTCTGCCATGAACATCGCCATGCTTATCATCGGCCGCATCCTTCTTGGTATTGGCGTCGGATTCGCCAACCAGGTAATGACTCATCAATCATATATCCTATGTTTGTATGATGCACGCATGAGTCGATCATCGAACGGAAACCCGTGTAACCCTTTTGATGGAACAGTCGGTGCCGCTGTATCTTTCCGAGATGGCTCCGGCGAGGCTCCGTGGCATGCTCAACATTGGTTTTCAACTTATGATCACCATCGGCATCCTCATAGCCAACATTATAAACTACGGCACCTCCAAGATCAGCGGCGGGTGGGGGTGGCGCGTCGGGCTGGGCCTCGCCGCCGTGCCAGCCATCATCATCAACCCTCGGGGCTCTTATTCTCCACGACACCGCCAACTCTCTCGTCGATCGCGGCCAGACCGAGAAGCCTAAGACCATGCTACGCAGGATCCGCGGGTCCAGCGACGTCGAGGAGTACGACGATCTGGTGGCTGCCAGTGACGCATCGAAGGTCGTCAAGCATCTGATAAGCAGATAAGATTTCCTCAAGGCAGTTGAGGAAATCTCTCGGTAGTTGAGAAAAATCCTCCATGCTGAATGTGTATAAATGGCTGTCAAGAACTCACTATCAAAATGTATTAGGCAATTATATCTTATACATTTCATAGTTTCTTCTACAATTTCTATCTTTCTATCTTCTTCGCTTAATTTCTATCATGGTATCAGAGCAGTTTGCCTAGAGCAAGCCCTCTTCTCCGGAGTCCAACCATCCCTCTCGTGGCGACGCCTCCGCCCCTCAGCCGTAGCCATTCGCTGCAGCCTACTACAGCACTTGCGGCTGCTAATATCAGATCCTAAAGGAAGCACAGTCACGGCCTTTGTTTCTACCGCCGGCTGCTGCTCCCTTGCCAACCGAAGTCTTCCGCTGAAAACTCCGCTGCTCTTCCGGCCACCAAACTCCAATACTGCATTACTGCAACTATCTCCAACCTTGCAGATTTCTCCAGCATCGCTGCAGAAATCGCTGCAAGCTGTAGAGATTTCTTCCACCTCGCTGTAACAATCTCTCCTGCACTCTGAATCGCTGCAGCCTACCAGTGCCTCTGGAAGAAGCAGCAGCCCTCTTCGGCATTGCATACAGCTACTCTTCTACATCTGACGTCTTCATCATTTACCTCCCGCCACAGCCATCGCTGCCTTTCTTGCTGCAGATTGCTCGCCCATCACTGCAGTTCATCACGCTGCAGCCTTCTCTGCAGTTCATCGCACTGCAGCCTACTCTGCAGTTCATCGCGCTGCAGCCTACTCTGCAGCGCATCGATCTGTTTTTCTCCTCCTCCATTCCTCCTATATCTTTACATCTTCTATAAAGATCACTTGACCCGCCACAAAATATCTGGGATGTCTTGATTTTCCTCTTCCGATATTCCTGTCCCTATTTCTGCAGGGACTCTGAGCACTTCTCAAAGTCTTATCACCATCAATGCTGCAGCACTCATTCCCTTCAAATTATCCAAAGGCGACAACTACGCATCTTGGCGGGCACAACTTTCTAATCTTTTATTTGGCTATGATCTCTTAGGTTACGTTGATGGCTCTCTCTAGTGTCCACCTGAAATGATCAACATCCTAGGCGAACCCAATCCAGTGCCAAATCCAGCCCACCAACTATGGTTACGTCAAGATCGCCTCATCCTCCAAGCTATTCAAGCTTCCGTTGCTGGATCCATTGCCCCGCTGATATCCTCATGTACGACTGCTGCAGAAGCATGGTGCAAATTACAAACAACTTTGGCAAATCGCTCGCGTACTCGCATGTTCGGACTTCTCTCCAATCTGATGAAAATGAAACAAGAGGGAAGTACTATTGCTGATTATCTACAAAATATCAAAGTTATCATCGATGATTTAGCTTTGATAGGTCATTCTCTCAGCGATGAAGAAGTCCTAATCCATACCCTCAATGGCTTAGGAGGCGAGTACAAAGAACTGACAGCAGCACTTCGGGCACGTGACTCACCAATATCATTCGAAGAACTTTATGATAAGTTGATCGATTATGAGATGTACTTGAAGCGTGATGATAAGTTGCCCGGACCACCTATTACAGCTCAGGTCAATCAAAAATCCAAGAGGAAGAGCAACCAGTACAATAAGCACGTCAACAACGATTTGGCTAAGCTGCCTCCTAGCCTTATGGGGCCTAGACCAAACCCTCCTTACCCATATCAAGGTGGTAACTTTCATAATACTCAGCCGTCGCGTCCTGACTTCACAGGCCGCCAACTAGTTGTTCGCCAACTATGTGATAAAGTTGGACACTCCGCGAAAGTCTGTCGGTCTCGTCCCAGACTCCCTACTCCATCACAGTGGCCTCAAGCGAATTTCATGGCTACTCCAACTCCTACTCAACCTAATTGGATTGTGGATTCGGGCGCCTCTCATCACATCACCTCTGATCTTCAAAACTTGTCCATCCACAACAACTATGATGGAAATGAAGATATCATCATCGGTGACGGTAAAAGAATTCCTATTACTCATTCTGGTTCCTCAACGCTTAGTTCACTTACCACAACCTTTACACTCGATGATGTTTTGTGTGCACCTAACATTAAAAGAAACCTCATTTCCGTTTCTCAATTCTGTAAACAAAATAATACATCAATTGAATTCTTTCCTAACTTTTTTCTTGTCAAGGATTTGAGCACGGGGGCATCCTTGGTCCAGGGCCAGAACAAAGACAACATTTATGAGTGGCCATCCACTTCACAAATTACCCTTCCTACTGCTCACTCCTCAATCGCAGCTCCGGTTGATGTATGACATCGTCGTCTTGGTCATCCCTCCCCTTTTATTCAGCAAAAATTACTTTCTCGTTATTCTCTTCCTACCTTGAAAATCAATAGCACTATTAATCATTGTGATGCTTGTCTTTGCAATAAAAGTCATAAACTGCCTTTTGGGACAACCTCCATTTCTTGCTCTAAACCATTTGAAATCATTTATACCGACGTGTGGGGGCCCTGCCCCAATTCCTTCTTTTGATAAGTTTCGTTTTTATGTCATTTTTGTAGATTATTTTACTAAGTACACATGGTTATATCCTCTCCATCATAAGTCTGATGTTTCTACTGTATTTACCAACTTTCGAAAGTTGGTCGAGAATTTTTTTCAATCTTCCATTAAAACAGTTTACTCTGATGGTGGAGGCGAATATCAAGCCCTCACATCCTGTCTCTCTGCTTGTGGTATACAACACCTCAAGTCACCCCCACATACTCCCCAATTGGTTGGTTCTGCCGAACGCAAACATCGGCATATCGTTGAAACTGGTCTCTCCCTTCTACATCAAGCATCCATGCCACCATCTTTTTGGTCAGTAGCTTTTCAAACTGTAGTTTATCTCATTAATCGTATGCTCACTCCAGTCTTACAATACCAGTCACCATTTGAAAAATTATTCCACAAACTTCCAAACCTTCATAAACTCAGAGTTTTTGGCTGTTTATGTTATCCATGGCTCCGTCCCTATGCGTCACATAAGCTAACACCACGATCTAAGCCTTGCACTTTTATAGGCTACTCTCTTGAACATAATGCTTTTCGATGCTATGAACCCCAAACTAAAAAGGTCTTTATATCACGTCATGTTATCTTTGAGGAGTCTGTCTTTCCTTTTCAAAATAATCCTACCATGCAAACTACTCCGATAAACATACATCACTGGAATATCCCTCCGATCTCATCACACGAACCTCCGAAGCTTCCTTCGTAACTCCCGGAACTTCTTCGTAGTGGCTCCAATGACACCGTCCAGTCCTTGCTCTCAAGATTCACATACTACTATTACTCCAGTTCAACAGCTTCTCACTCCCTCTATTCCTCTACTCCCTTCCTCACAAGTTTCCCCTATTAATGAAGTCATACCCTCGGCAACATTGCCACTGGCTTTACCTTCTCCTAGATCTAGTGACATTGTTGTGCCGACGGTTGACCCGGTCCATGACAGTGACTCGCTCTCGGCTATACCACCAACACAATCTACCACTTCCACCCCCCCTAGACATCCAATGACAACACGCTCCAAAAGTGGTATTTTCAAACCACGTCAAGTCCTTGACTTACATGCTATAACAAATTCCTCCACTGAGGCCAGTGAACCCACTACAATCACTCAAGCTCAAAAATCTTCTCACTGGCGTAAAGCCATGTGTGACGAATATGATGCTCTCCTCCATAACTCTACATGGACCTTAGTACCCTTTCATCACACACAAAATATCATCGGGTGTAAATGGGTCTTTCGAATTAAGCGGAACCCAGACGGATCCGTTGCCAGATACAAAGCACGTCTAGTCGCCAAAGGGTTTCATCAACGACCTGGTGTCGACTTCACAGAGACATTTAGTCCCGTTGTTAAACCCACAACAATCCGTCTTATCCTGAGTTTGGCTATCTCAAAGGGCTGGCACATACGACAATTGGATGTTAACAATGCCTTTTTACAGGGGTCACTTACTGAAGATGTCTTTATGCAACAACCTCCTGGTTTCGTTCATCCTCAATATCCGAGGCATGTCTGCAAACTTCAAAAAGCTATTTATGGACTTCGTCAAGCTCCAAGGGCTTGGTATAACGAGCTTGGCTCATTTTTGACCTCAATTGGCTTCATCAATTCAAAGTCTGATACCTCGTTATTCATTTGCCAGCACAATAGAAGCATAATATATCTTTTAGTATATGTGGATGATATTATTGTCACAGGAAATGATCCTTTGAAGACTCAGGCATTTCTAAAGCACTTGGCCGATCGATTCTCCCTCAAAGATCTAGGAACTTTAAGCTACTTTCTGGGAGTGGAAGCAACATTTACATCTTCAGGTCTCTTCCTATCACAAAGAAAGTATATTCAAGATTTATTATCAAAGGTAAACATGCAGGATGCGAAAGAGGTTACAACTCCTCTCTCTACCAGTGAATCACTTAAATTATGTGATGGAAGTCCTGCTACAGATTCGACTCAGTATCGACAAGTCCTTGGCTCTCACCCGTCCAGATATTTCATTTGCCGTCAATAAGTTATCGCAATTCATGCATCGACCATCTACTACACATTGGTCTGCGGTCAAACGAATTTTGCGGTATCTTAAAGGGACTCTTAATCATGGCATTTTTCTTCGCAAAAATACTTCACTCCATCTCCATGCCTTTGCTGATGCTGATTGGGCAGGGAACTTTGATGATAGAACATCTACGTCCGGATACATTGTCTTCCTTGGAGCTACTCCAATCAGTTGGAGTTCTAAAAAACAAAAGACGGTTGCACGATCTACAACTGAAGCTGAATACCGTGCCGTCGCCACCGCCGCTGCTGAACTCAATTGGGTCACAAATTTGCTCAAGGAACTCAACGTCAACTCCACGGTTATTCCTACAATATATTGTGATAATATTAGAGCTACTTATTTATGTGCCAATCCAGTGTTCCATTCCCGCATGAAACACATAGCCATCGACTTCCATTTTGTGCGAGATCAAGTTGCCAGACATCAACTCCGAGTTTCTCATGTACATACAGCAGATCAACTAGCCGACTCACTCACAAACCTCTCGCCCGTAAACTATTTTCATCTCATCGGTCCAAGATCGGCATCCTTGATGGAAGCTCAATCTTGCGGGGGCATGATAAGCAGATAAGATTTCCTCAAAGCAGTTGAGGAAATCTCTCAGTAGTTGAGAAAAATCCTCCATGCTGAATGTGTATAAATGGCTGTCAAGAATTCACTATCAAAATGTATTAGGCAATTATATCTTATACATTTCATAGTTTCTTCTACGATTTCTATCTTTCTATCTTCTTCGCTTAATTTCTATCAGCATCAATGGTCCACCTTGTCGAACAGGAAAGACAGGCCTCAGCTCGTCATGTCCTTCCTCATACCCATGTTCCAGCAGCTCACCGGGATCAACATGGTCATGTTCTACGCGCCCGTGCTCTTCAAGACCATCGGCTTCGGTGACGACGCCTCCCTCATGGCCGCCGTCATAACCGGCATGGTGAACGCCTTTGCCACAGTTGTTTCGATCCTCACCGTCGACCGGATCGGCCGACGCGTTCTCTTTCTTGAGGGAGGCGTGCAGATGATCATCGCTCAGGTAATGCAGCACTAACCCTATCCACATGTCTGTTTAGTACATCTTTACTTATGCGCAGCATCGCCACCGTGATTTAGATCGTCGTGGGGACACTGATCGGAATCAAGTTCGGGACGAGCGGACAAGGAGACGCATCCAAGCCCTACGCAATCTTCGTGGTGCTCTTCATCTGCGTCTTCGTCTCTGGGTTTGCTTGGTCCTGGGGGCCACTGGTTTGGTTGGTACCGAGCGAGATCTTCCCCTTGGAGATAAATATAAATATAAATATAAATATAAATAAATAAATAAATAAATAAATAAATATATGTATATATATATATACATATATATATATATATACATACATATATATATATATATATATGTATATGTATATATATATATATATGTATATGTATATATATATATATATGTATATGTATATATATATATGTATTATTCTATGTAGTTAGTTATTTTTAACATATTAATTTTTATATTTTTAAAATATTATATTAGGATTTTTATATTTATAAAAATAAAAAATATTTAATCTGTTAATGAAAATATCGTATATATTGTCACGTGCAAAAAATGATACTAAATTAGGATTAATAATGTAATTTTATGGTGCTATTCTCACCCGAAAAAAAATCACAAGTGAAATATTTTATTGAGAAATAAAGTGAGTTAATACTATTCAATTGTTTAATCTTTTCTTTTTTTATGATATTTGTATGTGACGAAAACGAATAAACGAATTAAATGTTTTACTTTCGTAAGTATAAAAACTTAATATATATATTTTTAAAATATAAAAATTAAAATATTAAAAATAATTAACTATCAAGGTAATATATAATTAGCCCTTAATCTCGAGATGAAATCTAATGGCTAACAGGTAATGCTTCTGCAGATTCTTTATAAGATGGTGATAAATCTTGGATGGGTTGTCCTCTTCCTCCCCTTGACCCGGACACGCTTAGAATTGTAGGGGAAAAGAAGGCCCAAGAACGTCGTTTCCTTTCCCACTTCTAATTGATCCGGTGCGTGTTCTTTTACGTGGGTAACAGCAGGCAGGAAGCAGCCTCTCCCCCATCGCATCGTGTCCTTCTCTGTCAGGACGTAAATAGAGAGAGCATCATGATGCTGTTGAAGAGGCAGTAGAGCTGTGGCACAAAGGGTGAAGGAAATGACTTCGATCTTTCTGGGGTCTAAAGCAGACGTATTCTATCTCGAAGGCCAAACATGGTACACAAGCAGCAATCCCCCCGGCCCCCCGCTCTCTCTCTCTCTCTCTCTCCTCATACTTGTTACATTAGTTGATTACATTGTCATTCATGTTCATCATAGGTTCTGATCCTCTCCTGCCACTTTTTATGATTACTCGAACGAGTTATCCGATCGAAAATGGGGTTTTTTAGGCTAATAAACTTATTTCTATGGGATTTGGGATATTGACTCATTTAGGTATCTGAAACTTTTTGGTTATGTTCCCCGGGTACCTGTTAGCAGATGAATGCGCTCATGATTATTTTTCCTTCGCTGATATTTCTGCTTATTTTCTTCTTCTTTTTCTTTTCTTTTGTGATATCTTGAGGAGGATTAGATGCAAATTTGGGCCCTTGATTTGTAGGAATGAAAAATTTTGCATCTTCCTGAGATTTAAATATTTGATTGGTGGCTTGGTTTCTGAGCATTTCTGCAAGCGACAAGCGGTCAATTACGTGAATGAATGAGAAAGCCTACATGTCCATGCTTATATTTTGGGCCTCGGCTTTGGAAGCATTATGTGGAAAGATAGCTAAGCTGGAAGAGGTAAAAGGACCTGAATAAATCTAGTGCTGTTACTCGTGTCCTGGAAATCTTGAAGCATTGGCTAGATAATTTTTCTCGGTGAATAATGACCATTGAAATGCCAATTTAATTCGAATACGACCACCGAACTTCCCTTGGCCCTCTCAGTTTCTGGTCATAGGCTGTCTTCTCCATCTTTTATGTTTGTGGTTTATGAGAGGTGCTATTCTTGAGAGAGATATATTAGAAAGGTTATGTACATTTTAGCTCCTTATCATCCTTGTACCTGGTTGTGAACCTAATAAAGGAACCTCATAAATCTTGTATTGTCGTTATGTGTGATGGTCCCTATTTCTGTTTTCTTTCTTCTGTGGCAGTGCATCCTGTTCTGATCCTTGCTACCAAATTTTGAATACTTTCGGGTCAAATACTGATTTTGACAAGCTATTGAACCAGTATGCTATAGAAATATTGAATGGTGTATCTACCTAAGCCGCTGTGAATCACTACAAAAATAATAAAAAAGGGATAAAACTAGAAATTAGGGATCCTGCTATTATTTCTCTTTTGTTTTTTCTTGCCTAGACTAACTCTCTCATGATGGCCATTACTTGTCAAATGAACCAGTTAATAACTTTTAAACCTGTGCATGAAAGATATTGATTAACATTTAGAAAATCTTTCTACTGTATAGTTTCCATAAAACATCCAGATAATCTTGATTTATCAATAATTACACCTCGATATTGGTTTCTTAGCAAGATACAGTTCAGACAAGCCTATGGGTAAAACTCTCTCCATTCTGGGTCCTAGAATTGTCTATTTTCATGAGTAAATTAACACTTAAATGTTTCTGATGTATGAAACCCACAATGCTTTACTAAGTTTCAAATCTCCAAAATAATTACTGGTGAATCCGGACTTCAAATCCTAGACCACATTGCCAGCAAATAAATGTCTAGTACCAGTAGCTGTAGTATGCTCTTGTTAATAATTTTAATCACAAATCTTTGCTTCTAGAGTAGATGGTTAATACTTTTTATTTCGGTTATCAGAGCTGAGTATTTTTCCCTATCCAACAGGATATGTAAGAGTGAACTGACAAGTGATGTCATAATTGAGGTAGAAGATATGTCCTTTCAGCTCCACAAGGTATGTCTTTTTTCTCTCAATCCTATGTCACGACGTATGCCTTTCTAAATCTTTCTTTCATTCATGGACTACAAGTTGAAATGAATAGAAAGGAGCCTTTCATGATCCTGCACAAGACCGAACAAAAACTTAGCATTTAAAAGAGTTATACCTTTAGGTTAACTAAGCTGCTTAGAGTGCTCACTATAATTGTGGGCAAGATTTGACATATTGGGTACTGGACTTGTGTTGGTCCATGGTTGGATTGTCATGTGCAGGTTGGACGAACATGTGGTACACTGGCACAGACCTAGTTTGATCATCTGAAATGCAAAAAAAAAAAAAAAAAAAAAAAAAAAAAAAAATCATATTTTTCCTCCTAAGAATGTTCAAATTCATATAATTTAATTAGTCCAAGACTATAAAACAATGTATGTTGCAAGGTTCGCAATACCGTACCGTACCGGAGTTTCGACCTGGGCTCGGTACCGGTACGGTACGGTATACCGCTCGGTACACCTGGGTGTACCGAGCGGTATATTCAGGCGTGCCGAGCACTGTAGCAGTGCTACACTGCTACAGTACTGCTACAGTGTCGAAACGGTAACATATGGTCCGCATACCGGAAGTCTGGCGGACCGGTACGTACCGCCAGTACCGGGTGGTACGGACCGGTACTGCAAACCATGGTATGTTGTACTGAAACATGCAATGGAAAACAAATAATGATAGAGTTTAAAGAATATATTATAACACACAAACAAGTGAACAGTCATTTAAGCAATTTTGCATAACAAATGACTGTATAAGAAAATTATATACTTGCTTCTATCACCAAAACTAATTACGTGATTCAATGGTGGGTTAGTCGGAATTCTTGTTGTGATGATACTGTAGATCAATACAACACATCTGCAGGGCCCTAGTATAAAACTACTTCCATGATTTTTTATACTCCTAAACAGTATTGCCATTAATGCATTAATATGGTAGTAGTCCTCTGATCATCATGAACCATCCATGTGGTAGGAACCTTCACATGCAAGTAGGATTGTGACAAATACTCCTCCATAAGACATAATGTGCTTGAGCTATGACTCTCATCACCATAATATTATTGTGTATTATAAGATGCATTTGACTTCGAAAAGAATGACCAACTATTACCATATATGTGCTGGTCATGATATCCAAGATACTAGGAAGGTTAAGAATAGAAGGAACTATTGTTTCACTCAGTTTCAGTAGGTTCCTTCCCATATCTTTATATGAATCATGATAGACTTTCCCTTTCCCTCTTATAAACATGTTGTGTGGATACCGATGCACCATAGTCCTTATCCTAGGTGACCATGCATCACCTATCTATACGTAAGCAAACATAAGATTTAGCCACTCTGACCACTATCATTAGTTGTAAATCATATTGTGTAATTATGATAGAGATGTAAATCGAATGGATCCACCTTGGGTTCTGCTATTTTCTTATCATTGTCAGTGCAACATAGCCTTAGATGCATATTGTAGTAGATGCATATTGGCTTTTCCGTTCATCAGTGTAGGGGCCGATTGTGAATTTTTGTATCAATTAATGTGAATATTGACCAATTATGCGCTAAATGATATGACTTGTGATAGCACCCATATTGCTATCCCTCTAAATTTGGTGTTGACCTTGCGAATTGTAGCCAACACTCACCTAAATAAAAATTAATATCAATTAATACTCAGTTTAGTCAATAGATTTGACTTGGATCAACAAAAGACAAATTATACGGGTTGGTTCTACAACCACAATCCATATGATACTGACACGACATCACGATATTCTCAAAGAATGCACCCAATGAATATCTTGAAAATCTGGTTCTAGTCACAACATTCATATAAGTTTTGAATTTGAAATCATTAAATAAGCTAGTTCTACAGAAGGATACTTTTGTGCATTTTGCTAAATCAGGAGATCCTTCGGCTAAATGGTACTTTAGGTGAGTGATGCAATGTACTAACAACAAATGCAGTGTCAATGATGTTGGTTATCTGATAATAAAAGGGTGTGCTATCATGCCAAATTGGAACTTTGATATTATTAAGTCAACATTAGATTGTCATTGGTGCGACCCCGTTGGCTCATAAGGAATTATTCGCTTTAGGCATGTCCATATGGTTTTATCCTTTCAGGACTCGTGAGCTCCAAAAAGCACCTCTAAGGGTAAGGGTGACCTGACGAGCTTATAAGCTCTTGATTCTTTTACTCCTCAACCAACGTGGGGCTAAATGTCCTTATCAGTGATCTCCTATAGGGGAGTTAAGGGCTCATGACCCTCCTTCTAGCATCAATCGAATATGTCAACATTTGGTCGTCATTGATGCGACCCTATAGGCTCGCGAGGAATTATCTGCTTTGGGTGTACCCGCACAGTTTTACCTTTTTGGGACTCATGAGCATCCTTATCCTTATAGGTGCCTTTTGAGGCTCACGAGCCCTGAAAGGGCAAAACCATATAGGCACGCCTAAAGCGGACGATTCCTCGTGAGCCTACGGGGTCACACCAATGACGATCAAATGTTGACTTATTGGATTAGTGCTAGAAGGAGGGCATGAGCTCTTAGCTCCTCTACGGGGGAGTACTGATAAGGATATTTAGTCTCACATTAGTTGCAGAGTAGAGGAACCAAGAGTTTATAAGTCCATCGAGTCACCCTTACCCTTAGAGGCACCTTTTGGGACTCATGACCCTCGAAAGGGCAAAACTATATGGGCACGCTTAAAGCGGACAATTCCTCGTGAGCCTACGGAGTCGCACTAATGACGACCAAATGTTGACTTATCAGATATCTATAACAGTTAAAGAACTAATTTGTGACAAATAAGGTTTGATCCACAAAAATCTAGGATGGATCTACAATAGATCCACAAAGATCCAGATTAGATCCGTTAAGATGTAAGCTATCAAAACAAATTTTGGCTAGATCCATTAAGATCTAAGCTACACCCAAATCAATGGATCTAGCCTAGATTCAAAGGGATCTAGCCTAATCCATATAGATCTGGCCTTGATTCATTTGGATATGGGCTGAATCAGAACATATCTAAACTAAATTTGCAAAATCCAAAGCTTGATCCTTGTGGATCAAGCCTCCATATGCAAGGATCAAGGTGAAATGGCAGCGGATCATGCTGCAATCCACAAGGATTAAGGCTACTTTCTTCTAGATCAAGCCCTAAAGTAGGTGAACCAAGCTGTCACTATGTAAAGATTAAGCTTCGGATTTGCCTAATTTACAGATCAAAGGAGACCCCAAGAGACCTCTTGTGAGTGTAAAAGGGGATAGGAGGCATCTTTTGTGTCAAAAAGGAGGACAACCCTGTCCCACCAGCGGACCACTTCGAGGCAGTGTGCAACCCAGTTCACCATCGGACTGATACATGCTGCTTGGTACTAGGGTCAATTTATTCAGCCTTACCCTTGAAAGGTAATTGTAAACTATGAGAAGTACATCTAATTGCTTGTATATTAGTTTTGATGACCTTTTCAGTTTGGTTCTCTGATCACAGATAAGTGATCTATGAGTAATTCACCTACTACCATGGTTTCCATCTTCTCTCAAGGATTTTGAGTTTGAACTGCAATATTCAATGAGGTTTCACACTCCTGTGAGATATCCTTATATCACTGTCTCACAAATTGTTGCTTTCCAGATGATATCAACAACAAATTGAAATTTGAAAGATTAAAACAGCTTTGATTTATACTGTGTTTCTCCTCGAACAGTTTTCTTTTCCTTCATGATAAAACTTGCTGTTAAGTTCACTCCTGTCAACAAGTACCATTGCTGTTTTCAGAATTAGCCAACTTTTTGAAGTTCCTATTTGATATACTGTCACCACTACTAAATTGTATTTACTGAATTATCTTGTTTTGAAATTTTAGAGGCAAATATTCAGCAGTGAAATGTCAACTTATGTGGCACTTGTCAATATTTGCCTAGAGAACCCTGACTTGAAGTGATAAATCTGCAAGCACAGTTTTTCTCTGTATTTTCTTGTAAGTTTTCAATATTCGTTCATTACCCATCACTGAATCTAGTTTGAGGTGAATGTTATGCTTGACAGCATTGTTTGTCAACTCCACATACATGCTACTCAACAAGAAGCTTGGCATATCGATCCTCACAATTTGAGTTCAGCATAACTTATCAATGATTATTTTATTTTATGAATCTTCTAGATATAAAGATTTTTAATGACAGCTGCTATTGTGACCACACAATGTAAGTGGGAGGGAGAGAGAAAAAATAAAGGCAGAGTAGAGAAAAGGCAAGATAGGGAGAAAGAACTGGAAGGGGGAGGGAAAGAGGATAGGGAGTTGAAGGCCCTTATTTGGCTGTCTTGAATGAGGCTTCAACTGTGATTATGATGGACACCTTCACGGTTGTTGTGTGATCATTCATTTGGCCGTAAAGGATTACTGATCATCTAGCAATGCAACTTTGAGTTATTATTGAAGTATTTGAGGTGAGATATGGTATGTCCACAAGGTTCTTAGGTGTTTTATTTATTTGTACCATTGCTACATGAGAAAACCTTTGCTCTCTAAACAAGATGTATTCTTGGTCAAAAAACTGCGATTATGATGGACAGTAAGAAGTGACAGGTAGAAAGAAACAAATAGTTCGAAGTGAAGAAATGTTAGAGAGATGAGGGAGAGACAGAGAGGCAGTGAAGATGATATGAGCTGGAGAGGCTGAGGTGGCTTGAGGGTAGTTTTGCAAAGACATTTATTTTGCTTAATTTTTGCACTGAACTTTCACTAACACCTCAAATTTGAAATCAACAAGTCTGATGTTTATCATACTGTTTTTCAGTTCCCATTGATTACTAGGAGTGGGATACTGCAAAAAATGATTAGTGAATTCCACAACAATGATGGAAAGGATTGCATTCTTGAGCTTCATGACATCCCTGGCGGTGCCAAGGCTTTTGAGCTGGTTGCAAAGTTCTGTTATGATGTGAAGATAGAGCTGAATGCTCTGAATGTGGTTGCTATCCGTTGTGCTTCTGAGTACCTCCAGATGACCGAAGATCATGGAGAAGGAAATCTTATCATGCAAACTGAAAATTTTCTCGAAGAAGTTCTGGGAGACTGGAATGACTCGATGAAGGCTCTTCAAACATGCAAGGACATTCTTCCTTATGCAGAAGAGCTCCATATTGTTACAAGATGTATCAATTCACTGGCAGCCAAAGCATCTGTTGATCCAACCCTGTTTGGTTGGCCCATGATTGGACAAGCCAACACAAAGAACCTTGGAGGCACCATTCTGTGGAATGGAATTGGTCCAGGTGGAAAGTCTAGATCACCAGGTGCTGATTGGTGGTATAAAGATGTTGCTTTCCTTGACCTGCCGACCTATAGAAGGCTAATACTGGCTATGAAGTCAAAAGGCATGAAGCCAGACAACATTGCTGGATCTCTGATGCACTATGCAAAGATGAGTCTGCCAGGGTTGAGTAGGCAGTCAGGCTTCCAAGACAGTGCTGATTGCTTTAGCTGTACCAACTCCACTGCAATCCAATCAGAAAGTGATCAGAGGGTTCTACTTGAAGAGATAGTAGAACTTCTGCCCATGGAAAGGGGTGTCGCTTCATCAAAGTTTCTGCTCGGTTTGCTCCAAATGGCCATGATCATACATGCCAGTCCTTCCTGCAGGGAAAATTTAGAAAGGAGGGTGGCAGAGCAACTAGAGGATGCTGAACTGGAGGATATCCTAATACCAAATTTGGGCTACTCAATTGAAACTCTATATGACATAGACTGCATGCAACGAATCCTTGATCGCTTTGTTTCTTTTAATCAACCAGAAGATATAACATCACCTGGCATTGTGGATGAGGGGGAGTTGATGGCTAACGCTGTTGCACTGACACCAGTGACCATGGTAGCAAAACTCATGGATGGGTACCTTGCAGAAGTAGCTTCTGATGTTAACTTGAAGCTCCCTAAGTTCCAGTCTTTGGCAGCACTCATCCCTGACTATGCCAGACAATCAACTGATGGAATCTATCATGCTATTGATATATATTTGAAGGTAATATTTAATTTTACATTATTTTGCAGTACTCTCTACCAGTTGCGCTTGCTGAAGATTCAGTTTTGCATCGACATGCACATCTGCACAAAAAAGCTACTTAAATTTTTGGTTTGTAGCATATGTAGATTATTCACCTGTGGTTGTTGTGTCTTTGAAAAAATTAATCATGGACTCTGGCAGAATTTTACCCGTCACATTTGATTTCAAGTTCTTGTCCTTTGAATGATCCTTTCATCAAACAAGAGGTTACCTTCCATAACTCCTACTATGTGGCATATGATAAGTGTATATTTTTTATGTTTTGTTGGAAATGTCTTAGGCAGTAACTTTTCCTAGGAACCTCAGATTGTCTATCTGAAACCGCTTGAAAGCAAAATAAACTGCATCTGCATATGGATAGCTAGGGTGATCATAGAAATTATTTGTACATAAAAATATAACTGATTGTGCTAGGAAAACATGTATAGATGGTAGAAATTGGTCATCTTGGATTTCTCTAACAATCAGACTATCCTAACATCTAATCTAATCTGATCTAATCTTGCTACGGCTTGCAACTCTGGTCTCTCTCAATCCCGTTAGTAACAATTTGTTCTAGATATATTAAAGTCATTGCAATTTATATCAAATCTGCTATCTCTCCAAAGTAAAGGAGAAATAAAAAAGGAAAACTATGCAATATAATATCCTCTCCCAGTCACTAGAGGAATAAACAACAGGTTAAGCTGATGCTAATATGTTCTATCAGTATTCTTTTCATAAAAAAAAAAAACAATCAGATTTTGATTATCAACTTGTAGCCTCCATGTTTATGGTTTAATGCTCGTCATGTAAGTTTACTGTAAGTGCTTGATATCCTGATCGTTAGATCAGTACAATTTTGATTTTTCCCTATCACCCGTTGAACTTCCAATATTTCTCATTATTGCTAATATTACATTTGATTTGTTTCATGTTCATAATCTTACACTTGGTCCATTTCAGTCTCACCCATGGCTCACAGACTCCGAGCGGGAGCAGCTTTGTCGGCTTATGAACTGCCAGAAGCTCTCACTGGAGGCTTGCACACACGCTGCACAGAACGAGAGGCTACCACTTCGAGTAATCGTTCAGGTGCTCTTCTTCGAGCAACTTCGTCTGAGAACCACCATCACCGGCTGGTTTTTTTCCTCTGACAATGTGGAAAACTCTCATGCTCGCATGCTACCTAAGAGCAGTAGTGGGCTTAACCAAGCGGAGATCACTCAAGAAGATGTACAGAGTCTGAGCTTCGAAGAGATGAGATCCAGGGTTTCTGATCTCGAGAAGGAATGCTCAAGCATAAGAGAAGAGATTCAGAAGCTAGAGAGGTCAAAGAGTGCATGGAGCATCTTCTCCAGAAAGCTTGGATTTGGGATGAGAACAAAACGGTTCTTTAGCTCAAAACAGGCATCTACTGATAGATAGATAGATAGATAGATAGATAGATAGATACACAGATATCTTAGATAGATTGCCGGTGCAGAAATGCTTCACTGTTCGAATTTTTTTTTTTTCACTTAAATTGTACACTTTTTTTTTTTTTTCAATTCTTCGATGGTTAAATTGTTAATAACCAAAACCACATATTCTATATAATCATGAATAGGAAACGATTGTTACCGCTACAATTGACATTTATGAACTTCTAAGTATGAAGCTGATATTCTTAAATGTCAAGGCCATGATTATATTGTTCTTTCGAAAAAACATTACGTGAATGTTGGTTGGGAGCACCATGAATCAACTAATTTCTCTTGGTATTTTAAGTTCTGTATTTATGAAAGAGTAAAAAGAGAATTTTGATGGTGCTTTACTCACGTAATATCTCATCGTTTGGTTTTAGATTCAAGAAGGGGAAGAATTTGCAGCGTCAATCAAATAGGGATGTGTAGACACCTCAGTGGATACCTCGGACTCCGAATGCCCTTTCCTTTCCTTTCCTTTCCTTAGCATTGGCATCCCCATATCGACATTACCACCTTGGCTGTGCAGAAATCATCTAAGGTCCCAACATGCTTTTCGAGAAGTATGGGGTCGCACACGCCATGGCTGCTCGATAGAGTCGAACCTGAGCCCTTCCGCCAACCTAGCCCACCCTCTAAAGAGGTTGACAAAGTCTCAACTAGAATTCCTTAGGAGATATCTTTGATGTGAGGAATTTTGCTCTTGCCCCTATATATACAGGATCTCTAAGAATGGAACGATGTATGAAATATAGGATACAAAATGTGATTACACAGTGGGTATGCAACAATGAAAAATTACGATTTCTCTCTCATCATTCCTATCTCTAATTCATTAATCTAAGTGGTCCTATGAAAAAATAGGAAGAGAGGAGAAGAAGAGTCTAGTTCTCCTTGCAAATCGACAATGATTCTTCGAATCTGAAGATGATGCCCTTACGGATCTAATAAAGTTCTTTCCAAATGACATCGAAAGGTACACATCATAAATCTGATCTATTGTTATTTGATTTCAATCATAGTATGAAAGCTTTTTCACGTTACATATGGCATATTATAGATTTATACTTATAATTGATATCAAAGTCTAGTTTCTTGTAATTAAATACCTTAGATACGTTATTTTTTAATTTACGATACTTGAATGATCTATGTATATTCTCAATCTATCTTCCTACCTGGTTTGTCATGTCACCTGTTTGCAGGCGATGTGAGATTCTTTGTATAGTGGTCTTTCGTGATCGCAAGGCAACGACAGTGGCTGTGCAGCACCGTTGCCGATAGTAGCCGCATCGATTACAACAACAGCATTGCATGCAATCGCTATAGCAAACATGTTTCAACAAGCGGCTACACCGGGCAGCATACGCACCACAGTAACAACAGCGGCTGCGGGTGGTACTCCGACAACCGCTGTTCGATCCTTCGGCCCGATGCCCGAACTCATGGCACGAAGTCCTTTTGACACGTCGACTATTCCTCCAGCCCGACGTCCAATCTTCTGAAATGTTCTACTCTGGCCCAACGTCTGATTCTTCTTACTTTTAATTGAATTATCTTTCCTTGATCGAGGTTAGTTCTGTGTCACTCAAATACATATTAGATCATAACTTTATCAATTAATTTCATCATCAAAATCTAAAATTCAACAATCTCCCCCTGTTTGATGATAACAACTAATTGATGATGGAGTTTAAATCAAACTCTTCCTATCAATATATCATATTAAAAGAAAATAAACTTTCATTCAAAAAGAACGATAACCTTTGAAACCATGACTTTCACATCAATGCATGTACTTGAGTATTGCATGCATAATTTCAACTTATCATAATTTCAAAACATATCAAGATACATCATACCATGCATGATTCAAATCATTATCATTTCTCCCCTTTTCTCATCAATAAAAAGGCAAAAAGTGCAACTATCAAGTTCTTTGAAACATGTAAGTTTTAAATCACTTTAGAATATGCAAACTAGCAAGTTTTAGAGATGTGTAAGTTGAGCAATTTTGCTTCTTTTGAGATGTACAAACTAGCAATTTTTGTTTTTCTGTTGAGATATACAAGCTAGTAATTCTTTGCTTCTCTTGAGAAATGCAAGTTTAGTAATTTTGCTTTTCTTTACGATGTGCAAGCTAGTAATACTTTCTCACCTTTTGTTATTGTAAAAAAGAAGAGAAGAATATAATATTATAATTCTTTTTTCCTTTACATCAATTTTTAAATCATGACAAAAGATATATAATAATAAACATAAAGGAATTGTACATAATAAAACTCAAGTTGTAAACATCAAGTAAGTTAAGTGACATATCATGGTTTATTTGGTTAAGTCCAATAGCAAAACGAAATAATCACAGTAAACGATATTGATTTATAAAAAAATCACAAGTTATAATTCCAAAAAATTAAGAGATACCGTGATTTATAAAAAAAGGAGAACAAAGAAGAGATCTTAATTCTCATAAAATAAATCTCATGTTATAAATATCAAGATCATGGTTTGTTTGCATAAGTCTCCTCTTTAGTAAATGTTAAAAAAAAATCATAGAAGATAAAAAAATCTTAATTCCCATAAAAGATATCTTGAGTTAAGAAATCAAGAGAAGGTTCATGATTAAGTTCGAAAATTTTCAATCAAATTCAAATCATCAAATCATAAAAATCATTTTCATAGTTTAAGAGATTTATAAAAAAAACAATACAAATAGATTCATCAATCTTTTTTTGAAAACTCGATAAGATAAAGATTGAGAAATTTTCAAGAAAAATATATATTTCCTTTATTTTTTTTATTTTAATTTACACGATTGATTTCATACAAGCATGCTAAATTCTTTTATGTCAAATCCATGAATCATCATTTAAAAACAAAAAGCAAGTTTTATCACAAAAGAAATCGTTAAGATCAATAGTGTAATAGGTTAAATAACAAAACATCAAAAGATTAAATTTGTTATAAATATTTCCTATGCCAATGATTTTTTATTTATTATTTTGGCTAGTGAGTTTTGAAAAGTATGTTGGATCTCTGGTCATAAGTCATGAGTATTCACAATCAAAATAACATCTTTTACTCATAGTTCTCGATTTTAGAGATGTTTATATGAAGGATGAGTTTGTTCTAGGTACCCATTTAGATTTGAGTCCCTCGTAGTTGGATCTATCTATCTTAATTTTTAGCATTAAGTTATTCATGATTCCTTTAGGAACTCAAATCAATTTATAAGAGTCATACTTCTTAAATAATTATTTATAAGTAAAATGACCATATGTACCATAAAAATTACACTTAACCTTAGGGGTGTATGCAATGTGGATCCTTTAACAAAAGTAGTTGGCTTTTGTTGAGTATAGTTACTTTCAAAGCCGATTCCTTCGTTTCTATGAATATGACCTTTATTGGCAAGAATCATGTTTAATGATTTACTACTAATTTTAAAACTTTTTAACATTTGTTTTAGTAGTACATTTTCATTCTTAACTAAGTCTAACTCTTCACATTTAGTGCAAGGAGTTAAGATGCAATTATCATGCTTATTTTTTAATTTTTTAAATTTACTAGAGAGAGAAGCATGAACATTTTTTAACATTTTATAATATAAATCATGAAAAGTATTTAATAATTTATAATAAGTTTATCACCTCATATTTATTTATTTGTTCATCATCTTCAGATTCATTTGATTCGTCCCAAGTCACATTGAGCGCTTTCTTTTTCTTTTGACAACCTCTTCTTTTTTAGGTTCATTTTTGTTAGTTTCTTGTTTTATGAATTTTTGAATTTTCTTGTTAGAAGTTCTATGTCATCATTACTTGAGCTTTTGCTCAAGTAGTCTTCTTTTGTTTTAAGTGTTAAATCCTTCTTATTCTTTGGAAGGTTGTTCTCATGTTCCTCATGTACTATACAAGTCATTTCATAGGTCATTAATGACCCTATAAGTTCTTTAAGTAGAAAATTGTTTAAGTCTTTGGCCTCTTGTATTATAGTTAGTTTCGAATCCTAACTGTTTGGAAGAGATCTTAGAATCTTATTTACAAGTTCAATATTAGAAAAATATTTGCCAAGAGCTTTCAAATGATTGATGACATCCGTAAACCGAGTGTACATGTCTCCAATGGTTTTGCTTGGTTCCATTTGAAATAATTCAAAACTATGCATCAAAAGATTAATTTTAGAATCTTTAACTCTAGTTGTGCCTTTATGTGTAATTTCAAGAGAGTGTCAAATGTCATGTGCATGTGCAGTTTCACAAGTCGAAATACAATTAAACTTATTTTTATCCAAAGCATAAAACCAAATGTTCATCACTTTAACATTCAAAGAAAAATTATTCTTCTCCAAATCATTCCATTCATTCATAGGTTTAGAGGGTATTTAAAAATCACATTCGATAATATTCCATAAATTAAAGTTCATATAAAATAAGAAAACTCTCATTCATTTTTTCTAATATATGTAGTCCTTCCATTGAATATAGGTGGACGAATGATAGAGTGGCCATCTTGAATACCAGAAAAAACTCTCTCTCTTAGGTGTTAAACCAACGGAGAGAAACTTGGCTCTAATACCAACTGTTAGGATCGAAATCAGCACTAAGAGTGGGGGTGAATTAGTGCTTTCATAAAAAAATGTTGGTATAAATATTTTGTTTGATGAAAATTAATAACGAAAGTATGCTTGACTTAGAGTAAGTAAACTAAGTAATTAACTTAGAAAGTAATAGCAATGAAGAGCAGAATAGAAATGCAAATTGAGTTCATAGTGGTTCAGTCATTGTGACCTACGTCCACTCCCAATTCCTCTTTTGTTGAGGCCATCAGCTTCACTAACGATCTTCTTTTAATAGGCGAAAATCAACTATCCTCTTACAACTATTTCTCCTTTTGATAAGCTCAGGAGAAAATCTTTACACCTCTATTTTAGATCTCACTCCTCCTTTATAAAATTTTTAACTTTAGGGAGAAGAGACTCACTAATTAAAGAGAGATTATATAATTTTTTTCACAAGGATTCTTTCCCCCTTTCTAATCTTTTTTTTATTTACCATGCAGGAATTTGTGGGATATTTATAGACCCCAAATGACTTCAAAAATTAGAGTCCAAATTTAAATTCTTGGGTTTTTAAGGTACTAACGGTACCATTGCCAGCATTGGGCAGTACCATTACTTGTCAGTCTGACACTAGGTGGTACCATCACTTGACACACTGACAGTAGGCGGTACCACTGTCCAGTCTAGCGGTACCACCACTTGACAACCTTAGAGACTGGGCTTTTGACTTTTCCAGCTCATAGACGGTTCCACAGCCAGACCCAACTTTTGGGTCACTAAATGAGCCTCCCAACAAGCCCAAATCAGTCCTAATTTAAGCCAAATTGGCCTCTAATTGAGTTAGCATGATTATACCAAAAACTAACTCAATTAGCCCTCTAAACTACTTCGATATAGACAAATGATTATAAAACATGAATCCTTTGTCTGATATGTCATTGGTTAATCCGATCTTCGTCTGACCCTTCGACGCATTGTTCTCTCCTTTGGTGTATTATCCAATCGGCATGTTGACCTCTTGCAACTTTCAATCTCTTTAGTGCATTATCCGATCCTTCGGCCTGATGTCCGAACTCATGACACGAAGTTCTTCCGACATGTCGACCATTCCTCCGGTCCAACGTCTAATTTTTTGACATGTTCTACTCCGGCCCAATATCTGATTCTTCTTGCTTTTAATTGAATTGTCTTTCATCGAGGTTAGCCCTACGTCACTCAAACGAACATTAGATAATAACTTCATTAACTAATTTCATTATCAAAATCCGAGATTCAACAAAAGCATGATTTATATTTCATCATGATTACAATTATCATATGAGTTTTTTCTTTTACTAATTAATATTCAATAATTATTATGGTTATTATTTTATTATTGAACTATTTTGACATAAATTAGATTAAAAAAATTTGATGAATATTATTTGTAACTCATCTACCTAAGTTTTATTTGACCGATAGCTACCAAAGTGGCTTGGGAAGGTAGGCTTATGTGATATAAATTATAATAAAGGTCTTATTACTTATAAGATATATTAAACTATATTTTATATTATTATATTAGTCTTGTAGCCACCAAAGTGGCCTAGACCAATAACTTATAAAATTATATTAAGGAATTAATATTAAATAATATTAAGAAAATAATATTCATAATGACACACAAAATTAAGAAATTTAGATAATAATCTACTTCAAATAATTATATGATAGGGTAGGATGATATTATTTTGGATATTTTTGTAGTTTAGAGTTGTATACCCAAAGATAACAATACTATTATATAAGGATGACATTAGTCCTCTATAGATAATCTTGAATATGCTAGTCATAGGTGCTCAGCAAGTCAATCACGTGAGTGATGGCACGTGTGACTTGATACATAATCTTTTTGCTTATTATATTTTGGCATATATCACTTTATAACTATTGCATATATGCACATATATATTGTGATGTCCTTGGATTTATGCAATGAGAATCGGATTGTGATGAGATCACGAAAATGAGATCGATTCACCTTTAAACACATATCCTAAATAATCCCGGTCATAGGTTACTCGAGAAGGACATCATGATAACTGGACAGACTGGTGTGCTGTATACCCGTCCATATGATGGATGCATCTGGTCTCATAGCTGCTCGTGTAGGGACACTAGGGATACAGTACAGGTGCTCATTAGAGAATGAGTTCATTGATTGATTCGCTTACGGAATGTTGGATGGTTGATGATGTCTTATTGTCAGACAGTGATTCCGTAGTCCTAGTGGTATATCTGGTCCTTAGACTTGAGACACCAAGGATGTCCTGTATGAGTGCTCCACTCTTTGATACCAGACTTATAGGTTTGGTTGTCCTAGATCTAGTATAGCTAGTCATTAGGAGTGGTAGTCGACCTTTCGAGGGCTATTGAGTGTCGATAGAGGATCATCCACTCTCAGCATCATGAGAAGAATATCCCATGTGTTCTTACTCAGACAAATCCCTGGCCAGGGTCATTCGGGTTGAGAGAAAAAGAGTTCTCCGGGAGAATCCGATTAGAGCGAGACTCGAGTAAAAACCGTATGGGTCTGACAGCACCATGCTCGATATACGGTCTCTAGGTTATTAGATGGATGAGGGACTATATGTATACGGTAATTGAGGACAGACAAGTCCAATGGATTGGATTCCCCTGTATCGTTTGGGGACTACGGCGTAGTGGCCTAGTATGTCCTTAGTCGATGAGTCGAGTGAATTATTACAGAGATAACAATTCACTGAGTTAGAAGGAGTTCTGAAAGGTATGACTCATGGCCAACTCGATATTGGGCCTAGAGGGTCACACACATATGGTAGGCATTGCGATAAGTAGAGGTTCGGATATGAGATATCCGACGGAGCCCTTGTCTTATTGGATATCCAATAAGCCCCTGAATTATTGGATCTTATGGACGAGATCCAATAAGAGCCCATAAGAGATTATTGGATAGAGATCCACTAATCTAAGAGGCTTGGGTTATTGGATGCAGATCCAATACCTACTGGGAGGATCCATTAGGGTTTGATAGGGGACCACTATAAATAGGAGGGATTCAGAGCCTCATAGGCTAGAGCCTTTGCTTGCCTCTCCTATTCTCCTTCCCCTCTCCACCTCAGAGTAGGCTTTGAGTTTTAAGGAGCATCGTCGCAGCCTTGCTATATGGATCACCGCTAGAGAGGAGGACACTTGACCTCCTTCATCCTCTCCTAAAGATCTGCAAGGAAACAGGGATATACGATCTCCCTAGGTAACACAATCTACTCTATACGTAGTTTTTCAGTTTCGTGGATTTTGCACACTAATCTTCGCATGACGATGAACATCTCTTTGGGAATGGGGGATTTTGTTTTCTTGTTCTTCCGCTGCGCATCTGATGTCGCCCCCAAGATTTCCCAATAGTGGTATCGAAGCCAGGTTGTTCATGGGAATGATTGGTTTTGAATTGTGTGTGTTGTGTTTAGGAAGAATTTTGATGTCAAAATCATTGACGCAAAAACAAGGAAGGGTAGCAATAGTTGCTGCCCTCGATCTACGTGCCTATAGCCACCTACAGCGACCGCAGCCAGGCAGCATAGCGCCGGCGCATGCGCAAGCGCTGTGCTTGCATCAGGCTTGCGGCCGGCGGGGCTAGCAGCCAGCGGGCAGAGGTACTATAGGGCAGCGGCGCTTACGGCTGCTGCTCATGCGGGGTGACGCGCCGTAGGGCAGTGACGCCTGTGGCCGCTGCTCCCACGGGCAAAAACCCCGACGAGGCAGCGGTGCACTGCCTCGAGGGCAGAACCGCCCGCGAAAGGGGCGACGCCCATAGGGGTGCCCGCTCGCGGTGGGCAACGCTACCCATGGGGGCGCCCACCTGTAGGGGCGGCGCCCCGGCCCCGTTGCACTTGCCGCCGCCGGTAGGGTGTCGATGGCAGCAGCAGCATCGAAGAGGGAGAGGGGCTTAGGGTTTTTGGGCAAAAAGATAGTTTTGCCCCTGTGAATTTGAGAAATTTCAGTTTCTATCTTTTGTCCAAATTATGAAAATACCCCTATGAATTCAAAAATTTCCTATATGTCCTTGATTTCATAAAATACTAATTAATGAAAAGGTTTAGTTGATTATTATTTTTATCATTATCTAGTAGTCCTACATGATGATGATTATTTATACATGTGATGTATGATGTGTGGACGGATGATCATGGACCGTGTGATGTGTGTATTTGTGATTATTATTATTGGAGTCTGCGAGCCTCTATTATATTTCTCGTTTATTGTCGGGCCTGCGTGCCTATGATTAAGTTGTAATCACATGAGGAGGTGCAGCGGGAGCGTGGATGCGATAGCGGGACCCATGAGACGGACGATCGCGATGCATGAAGATGCATCGAGATATCGACGGAACCGACGAGGACGAGATGGACGATCACAGGGCATGGAGATGCACCATTGCACACATAGATCTTGATGTGAGTGATTAGGCCTACTGGCTCGGGCCTAATCACATAGGTTGTGGTCCATGATCATCTGGTGTGATTGCTTATACACATACTAGACATATATATATATTTGCATGCGATGTAGATATATATTAAATATGTATATGTGTGACATGTCATATTAGGAGACCAAATCATAGAAACATCTCTCTTGATAATATTTAGTCGGTAAACGTGAGACAATTAGATTGACCCACATGACCTTTCATCGTTATAAGTAGGAACCGATTCCCAATGTAGGTTGAAATGGTTGAGTCCCTCGAGACTCACCTATATCGCGATTCGCTATCTTGCTTACGACATAGAGATGTCACCGGTGACCTGAGGACATGGTATGCTTGGTCGAGTTCCTCGAGGGTATATCATCAAATCAGACTCATCTTATAACGAAGGTGTTGACTTAACCGATCATCATGGTTGGTCGAGTCCCTTGAGACCATGGTGATTCAGAGGCCGAACAGGACGGGAATCTGTTGGAACCCTTGCAGATTCTAAACTTGGGGTTGATCTCTTTAGGGGATCGACCTCCTTGGAACTCTATAGGGGTTCCTCCCTCCAAGTTGTTGCTCAAAGGCTGCAGAAAAGATTCATCTATTGCTTAAGAAAAGAGAAGGAATACATGGCTATTTATAGGGCTTCTAAACCCTAACTCCTAATAGGACTCCTACTTAAGACTCTTACTTCTAACCAACTCCTAATAGGCTACTCAAGACTCCTATTCCCTTACAACTCCTAATTCTTCTTTAAGAAAAAACCTCCTACATGAATGTCCCTCTCAATTAGGACTCTCCTAGCTAGAGTCCTAACAGACCCGCCCTCTTCAAATAAGCCTTGTCCTCAAGGCTGAGATTCCATGAACTCAGGGAACCGGGTCTTCAGCTCCTCATATGGTTTCCATGTGGCATCTTCAAGTGGTAGATTATTCCAATGCACTAGTACTTCAGTAGAGGGATGTCGGCGACGCATCATGATCCTGCGATCGAGGATGGCTTGTGGTTGGGCTTGAATAACTCCATCCTCAGTTGTGTTGGGTAGTTAGATCTGGGGTGACTCGTGTTCTCCCAACTTGGACTTTAGGCATGATACGTGGAAGACAGGGTGAATTTTGGCATCCTCAGGTAATTTAAGTCTGTACGCCACGGCTCCAATATGCTCTGTGATCTGATAGGGCCCATAAAAACGTGGGGATAGCTTCATGGAGGCTCGAGTGTTGATAGAGAGTTGCTTGTATGGTTGTAGGCGAAGATAAACCCAATCTCCCACTGAAAATTCTCTTTCACTTCATCGTGTGTCGGCTTGCTGCTTCATTCTAGCTTGAGCGGTAGAGAGATTATCTTTTAATAGTTGTAAGAGTTTGTCTCTATCAATCAATTCTTGGTCAACCTGATCTACCTTGGCTGAGCCAATTACATACTTTGGAATCATAGGGGCTGGTCAACCATACAATGTTTCATAAGGGGCACATTTTGTAGATGAATGATATGTAGTATTATACCACCATCCGGCCTAGGGAAGCCATTTCGCCCACTCTTTTGGTCGGTCGCTAGCGAAACACCGGAGGTACGTCTCTAAGCACCTATTTACCACCTCTGTTTGGCCGTCAGTTTGTGGATGATACGCTGTGCTCATCTTGAGTTTGGTGCCTTGTAACTGAAATAACTCGGTCCAAAATTTACTAGTGAAGATCCTGTCACGATCACTTATGATGGACCTTGGCATCCCATGCAGTTTAACAATATTTTCTATGAAAATCTGGGCAATACTAGCAGTAGTGTAGGGATTTCTCACAGCACAAAAATGAGCATATTTCGTAAGTCGATCAACCACCACGAGAATCGTGCTTTTACCTTTGGAAGATGGCAGCCCTTTAATGAAGTACATGGAGATGTCAGTCCACACTGAGTCTGGTATGGGTAGTGGTTGTAGCTTCCCTGGATTTGCCACAGTTTCACCCTTGTGATGTTGACATACATCACATTGTGCCATATATTCAGCAATAATTTTTTTCATCCCTCTCCAATAAAAATTTTGCTTCACTCTTTTGTAGGTTCTTAGGAATCCAGAGTGCCCTGCTGAAGGTATGGAGTGCATTTCATGCAAGATGATTACGATGCAAGGGGAGTCAGGTATAAGCACAATGCGACCTTTGTAGCGTAGATCCCTCGAATCCCAGGTGTAGTGGGCTATTGCACTTGGATCCTCCTCTAATTTTTTTATGATATTGCTGATCTCTGGATCCTTCTTCCATTCTTCCCTAATGTCCTCGAGGAGACCTGTGGTAGGAAGGGAGATGGCTGAAACCTTAGCTTGTTCAGGTAGCCGTGAGAGTGCATCTGTAACAACGTTTTCTTTCCCCTTTTTGTAAATAATTTCATAATCAAATCCAAGAAGTTTGGTTACCCATTTTTGCTGCTCAGGGGATGATATCTTTTGCTCCAAAAAGTACTTGAGACTTTTATGGTCAGTTTTAATTTGAAATCGTCGGCCGATCAGGTAGGGTCTCCACCTTGTTACTGCGTGTACAATGGTAAGCATCTCCTTATCATATACTGACATGTTTTGATGGGAGGGAGATAATGCCTTGCTAGTGTATGCGAGTGGTCGACCATTTTGCATGAGAACGACTCCAAATCTGACTCCAGATGCGTCGGCCTCAATGATGAAGGGTCTATTGAAATCTGGTAACGCAAGCACCGACGTCGTTGTCATGGCTGCTTTAAGTTTGTCGAAGGCAGCAGAGGCTTTGTCCGACCATTGGAAAGCATCTTTTTTTAGTAAAGTGAGTGGTGCACTGATCTTCCCATAGTCCTTAACAAATTTTCGGTAGTAGCCCGTTAGTCCAAGGAACCCCCGCAGTAATTTCACGTTTGTAGGTTTCAGCCAGCCTTGTATTGCCTCAATTTTTGTTGGGTCTACCGCCACTCCTTCTTCTGATATTATATGCCCAAGGTACTCTACTTTTTGCTAGAGAAAGCTGCACTTTGGTTGCTTAACAAAAAGAGTATTCTCCCGAAGGATCGTCAAAACTATCCGTAAATGCTGAAAGTGAGTCTCAAGGGAAGGGCTGTAAACGAGAATATCATCGAAAAATACCAGCACAAATTTACGAAGAAAGCTCCGAAATATATCATTCATGAGACTTTGAAAGGTTGAAGGATCATTAGTGAGTCCAAAAGGCATTACCAAGAATTCATAATGGCCATCATGTGTGCGAAATGCAGTTTTTGGAATGTCATCGTCACATACCCGAATTTGGTGGTAACCGGATCGGAGGTCCAACTTCGTGAAGACTCGAGCTCCTTTCAATTCATTAAAAAGTTCATCCACCACTGGTATTGGGTACTTGTCCTTGATGGTGATGCCATTTAAAGCTCGGTAGTCGATGCACATCCGCCAAGTTCCGTCCTTCTTGCGTACAAGTAGCACCAGTGAGGAATAGGGGCTGCAACTTGGCCGAATCACCCTTGTTTCAAGCATCTCCTTTACGATCTTTTCAATTTCATCTTTCTGGAGGTGAGGATATCGGTACGGTCGAGTGTTCGCTGGTGGCTTGCTCGGAAGGATTGGAATTCGATGGTCATGTTCCCGAGAAGGAGGAAGACCGCACGGTTCAGCAAATATGTCAGCAAATTCAGTAAGCAACTGGGCAAGATTTTGATCTTCAATTTCTATTTTCTTCTCTTTTGGTTGTGGCTGGAGATGCATCAAAAAGCCACCATTTACCTTGTGCAAAACTTTCTCCATTCGTTGGGTCGAAACAGTGGTAACGTTGCTTTCGCGCTTCCCGCGTAGGATGATCTGTTTGCCCTTACAGTAGAATTTCATAATTAATTTAGAAAAGTTCCAAGAGACATCACCTAGTGTAGTCAGCCATTCTATACCAAGCACTGCCTCATAGTCATATATTGGTAGGAGGAAGAAATCGGTGATAATTTCTTGGTCTTGCAGTAATAGTTTCACCTGCGGGCATCTTTGGTCGCACTTTAGGATTCTGCCGTCGGCAACCTTTACATCAAACTTGCTGCAACCTTCAATATGCAGTGTCATCCAAGCAGCAACCTTACTATTCAGGAAGTTATTAGTGCTACCCGTGTCGATGAGAACAGTGATCGGCTGTTGTTTGAGAAGGCCTTCAACTTTCATCGTTTGCGGATTTGAGTAGCCGGTTAGTGCGTGTACCGTAATGTCGGTCGGCTGTGGCTCTTCTTCCATATCTTCTTCTTCATGTTCAAGGCTCTCTTCTAGATGTTCAATGACCTCTTCTTCTACTGGTTCAATCATAAGAAGTCTACCTTTTTTACAGCGATGCTCGCGGCTCCACGGCTCATCGCAATGCCAACATAGCCCCTTCGCAGATCGCTCCCAAAGTTCTTCTCTTGTTAACTTTTCGGTGCAGGGACTCGGTTGATAGTAGGGGGGGCTGAGGGCTTTAGTATTGTAGGTCGTGGAGTGATCCTAGTCCTCCGGGCTTCATGGTTCAATCGCTCCTCTTGAAGTCATGTGAAAGAGATGGCTGCCATAAGCGTGTATAGTTGTCACGCCTTAACTTCTCCCCGGATCTCAGGCTTTAAGCCCTCAATAAAAGTCCCTAATAGTTGTTTTTCAGACCAATCACAAGTTTGATTAGATAATCTTTCAAACCTGGTTTGGTACTCCTGAATGGTGGAGGTTTGTCGGATCTTTGCTAGTTGTCCGTCAATGTTCTCATAATAAGTTGGTCCGAAGCGGATCAGTAGTCCTTCTTTAAATTGTCACCATGAAAGGACTCCATAAGTGTGTTTAAACCAGTCAAACCATTGTATGGCATCCCTTTCAAGATGTATAGTTGCAATTTCCACCATGGATGCATCCGCAGTTTTATGGTACCGAAAATATCGCTCCGCGCGCGAGATCCAACCAATTGGGTCTCCTTCTTCCCATCTAGGAAAGTCCACTCTCATGCGCGAATAGTTGGGGTCAGTCATAGAGCCTCCCCTCTCTTGGAAGTCATCTCTTTAGGCATGATGTGATTGGTTAGAGCTCTCTCCTTAATGTGATTTCTTCGGGCTTGGTGGTCGGCCCAAACTGAATTCGGTAAGGAGAGTCTGAATCTTATCCTCCATTCGTGCCTCAAAGGCTTCAAATTTAGCATTGATTGCCTCCTTAGATGCCATAGTATATGACTCCAAATCTGTGATGTTAAGATCTCTCTGTTGTTGACGGGTTAAAGGCATGTATAGGTTTGATAGAAATCAGTGAAAGTTTGCTACAGAATTGTGTTGTCTTGTAAGAGCAGAATTATCGTCGAAGAAACAGCGGTTTCTCGACGAAATCTCCACCAAAAATTTGAGAGATTTGAGGAGGGAATTGATAGTAATATCTTAGTTTATATGACAGAGAAAATATAGTATCAAGATAAAACAAACAATGCTATGCGGCTAAAATTCTGCAATGTATCTTTCGTTGTAGAGATGAAAACTTTGTGACGAAAAGTTTATGCAGCAATATAGGAACAATTTTTTTTTTTTTTTGGATTTTCGGATAGGGATAACTAAATTGCAGCAGTAGTAAGGTAGGAAACCAGAACCTGTTGCAATTCACGGGATGATCCGCGGTGGTGGAGATGATGGCGGAATTTGGCGACGATCTTTTAAGCAATTGTGGGAATTGGTTTGGACAGTTGTGGAGGGTTGATGGATGGCAATGAAAGGGCAACGAGATGCCAAGAACGCTACTCTGATACCAGGTGTTAGAACCCTTGCAGATTCTAAACTTGGGGCTGATCTCTTTAGGGGATCGGCCTCCTTGGAACTCTATAGGGGTTCCTCCCTCCAAGTTGCTGCTCAAAGGCTGCAGAAAAGATTCATCTATTGCTTAAGAAAAGAGAACGAATACATGGCTATTTATAGGGCTTCTAAACCCTAACTCCTAATAGGACTCCTACTTAAGACTCTTACTTCTAACCAACTCCTAATAGGACTCCTACTCAAGACTCCTATTCCCTTACAACTCCTAATTATTCTCTAAGAAAAAACCTCATACATGAATGTCCCTCTCAATTAAGACTCTCCTAGCTAGAGTCCTAACAGAATGTCCCTTTCAATTAGGACTCTTCTAGCTAGAGTCCTAACAGAATCACAAGGAGTTGTGATCGACAAGAGTTGCCTACCTTTTAGGCTTAGTGTGATTGGTCGAGTCCCTCGAGGTTACACTAAGACGCTGATTGGATCTTGATCCCCACTAGAAGTCTACCGGAGACTTCTGTTTCACGTGCTGAGGGTGTCGCGTGACTCGTTAGTTAAATAGTGGGAGCATATTAAGATAGAAGTCCATATCTTGATAGTTTATTTCTTGCAAAATTTGCATGTTATTCATTTCTGCTACATCTTTATTTTCAGAAAATGTCGCTTTCAAATCCCTTACATGGCATACTTGATGTCAACCGCTTCACTGGTCCAAATTATACGGATTGGCTCCGTAACTTGAGAATTGTTCTCACGGCAAAGAAAATCGTGTACGTCCTTGATACAGTGATGCCTACGCCCGAAGAAGGGGCAAGCGAGGATGAGATCGCTCACTACGTGAAGTACATTGATGACTCCACTCTTGCTTAGTGCTCTATGACTCATGAGTTACAGAGACAACATGAAAAGATGGATGCCAGATCCATTCTCCCACATGTCCGCAAATTGTTTGAGGAACAGGAAAGGACTCAGCGATATGAGATATCCAAGAGCCTCTTCCGCGCTAGGATGACTGAGGGGACACCGGTTCAGAACCATGTCCTAAAGATGATTGAGTGGATAGAGAAACTCACAGGTCTAGGAATGGTCCTAGAGGATAACTTGTGTGTGGACATTGTGCTTCAGTCCCTACCAGATTCCTTTTCACAGTTCATAATAAATTTTAATATAAACAAGCTTGAGGTGACTCTCCCAGAGCTCCTCAATATGTTGAGGGAGGTAGAGAGTACTATTAAGAAAGAGAAGCCAGTTCTCTACACTAGTGAGACCAGAAAGAAAAGGAAAGCAGAAAGGTCCCTTAAGAAGGGAAAGGGCAAGGGCAGACCAGGTAAAGCAAAGGTTGCTAAGAAAGACCCAGCAAAGGACAAAGGCTAGTACTTCCACTATGGTAAAAATGGGCACTGGAAGAGGAACTGCAAAGAGTACCTTGCAGAAAGGGCGAAACAAAAGCTTGATGAAGCTTCAGGTACATTCATGAATGTAAATGTGTCCAAGAGGAAACAAGATGAGATGAACAATGCATTACCTGCGGCATTGTAGGCTAGGTCACATCCATGAAAGAAGGATTTAAAAGTTGCTAAATGATAGATATCTAGATCCATTCGACTATGTGTCATATGCAACTTGCGAGCCTTGCCTTCGTGGAAAACTGACCAACTCTCCATTTAGTGGAACTAGAGAGAGAGAGCCACTTAGCTGTTGGAACTCATACATAGTGAGGTATGTGAACCCATGTCAACTCATGCCATTGGTGGATACTCCTACTTCATTACCTTTACTGATGATTTCTCAAGGTATGGATATGTGTACTTAATGAAGTACAAGTCTGAGGCCTTTGAGAAATTCAGAGAGTATAAGAATGAGGTGGAGAACCAGACTGGAAAGAGTATCAAAACTCTTCGATCAGATCGAGGAGGTGAGTACTTAAGTATAGAGTTTACTCAATTCCTCAAGGACCATGGGATATTATCCCAATGGACACCTCCTTATACACCTCAGCTCAATGATGTCTTTGAAAGGAGAAATCGTACGCTATTAGACATGGTACGGTCCATGATGAGTTTTGCTAACCTACCCATCTCATTCTGGGGATATGCCCTAGAAATCGCAGCTTACCTTCTGAACAGAGTTTCAACTAAGTCGGTAGTGTCTATACCATATGAGATATAGAAAGGGAAGAAGCCTGATCTTAAGGTTGTTAAGATTTGGGGCTGCCCTGCCCACGTTAAAAGACACAACTCTGATAAGTTAGAATCAAGGACAGAGCGATGGAAATTTGTGGGATACCCTAAGGAAACTTGTGGGTATTATTTCTATCATCTCGAGGACCAAAAGGTCTTTGTAGCTAAGAGAACAGTGTTCCTTGAGAAGGGACATATTCTTGACGGAGATAGTGGGAGAATGATAGAGTTGAGCGAGGTTGGAGAACCAAGCTCAAGCACCACTCTATAGCTCGAGTATGTTCAGGTATCTAATACACAAGTTTCAACTTTACGTAGATCTGATAGAGTATCCCATCCTCCTGAGAGATATGTGGGACATATTAGAGGAGAGGATATTGAGGATATTGATCATCAGACCTACGAGGAGGCTATTATGAGTATACACTCCGGGAAGTGGCAAGAAGCCATGAATTCTAAGATGGATTATATGTACTCCAACAAGGTTTGGAACCTGGTTGATGCACCCGAAGGTATTATACCCATCGGTTGCAAGTGAATCTTTAAGAAAAAGATCGGAGTAGATGAAAAGGTAGAGACCTATAAAGCAAGGCTAGTGGCTAAGGGGTTTCGTCAAAGGTAAGGTGTTGACTACGATGAAACCTTCTCACCCATAGCAATACTGAAATCCATCAGAATTCTATTAGCTATTATAGCATACTATGATTATAAGATTTAGCAGATGGATGTGAAAAACACATTCCTCAATGGGAACCTTGAGGAGGAGGTGTATATGATGCAACCTGAGGGATTCATGTCCAAAAACTACCCAGATAAGGTGTGTAGGTTACTTAGATCCATTTATGGACTAAAGCAAGCTTCCCGAAGTTGGAACATAAGATTTGATGATGCAATCAGATCTTATAACTTCGTTAAGAACGAAGATGAGCCTTGTGTGTACAGGAAGGTAAGTGGGAGCGCTATCACCTTTTTGGTGTTATATGTGGATGACATTCTGATCATTGGGAATGACGTAGGAATGCTAACCACAGTAAAGACTTGGTTATCTAGACACTTCTCCATGAAGGACTTAGGGGAAGCATCCTATATCTTGGGGATTAGAATCTATAGAGATATATCCAAGAGGATGCTTGCTTGTCCCAGTCCAGGTACATAGAAACCATTGTCAAAAGGTTTGGCATGGAAAATTCCAAGAGAGGTCTCATACCGATGAAACATGGGATATCGCTTTCTACGAGTATATCCCCAAAGTCTCCAGAAGAAAGGGCGAACATGGATATGATACCTTATACCTCAGTAATAAGGTCTATTATGTATGCCATGCTATGTACTAGGCTTGATATAGCGATGCTCCGAGTGTCACAAGTAGGTATCAGGCGGATCCAAGCTTGGAGCACTGGAAAGCAGTAAAGTGTATCCTTAAGTACTTGAGAAAGACTAAGGATCTTTTACTAGTATATAGAGATAATAGCCTTAAGATTGAAGGCTACACGGACTCAAGTTTTCAATCTAATGTCGATGATAGCAAGTCGAATTCATGGTATGTGTACACCTTGAATGGAGGAGTAGTGTGTTGGAAGAGTTCCAAGCAAGATACTACTACTGACTCGACCACAAAGACAGAGTACATTACTGCATCAAATGCAGCAAAGGAGGGAGTCTGGGTGAAGAAGTTCATCACAGATTTGGGAGTCATGCCGGGTAGCGAGGAGCTGATCTCCTTATATTGCGACAATAACGGGGCGATTGCTCAAGCGAAGGAACCTAGGTCTCATCATAAATCTAAGCATGTTCTGATGAGGTTCCACCTTATTAGAGAGATCGTAACCCGAGGAGATGTAGCAGTGGAAAGAGTTCCATCCGAAGATAACATTGTAGATCCACTGACAAAGCCGTTGTCTCAGATTGTCTTTGAGCATCACAGGGGTTTGATGGGGATCAGACACATAGGTGATTGGCTTTAGGTCAAGTGGGAGATTACTAGTCATAGGTGCCCAGCAAGCCAATCACATGAGTGATGACACGTGTGACTTGATATAGAATATTTTTACTTATTATATTTTGGCATATATCACTTTATAACTATTGCACATATGCACATATATATTGTGATGTCCTTAGATTTGTGCGATGGGAATCGGATCGTGATGAGATCACGCAAATGAGATTGATTCACCTTTAAACACATATCCAAAATAATCTCGATCATAGGTTACTCGAGAGGGACATCATGATAATCGGACAGACTGGTGTGCTGTATACCCGTCCATATGATGGATGCAGCTGGTCTCATAGCTGCTCGTGTAGGGACACTAGGGATACAGTACAGGTGCTCATTGGAGAATGAGTTCACTGATTGATCCGCTTGCAGAATGCTGGATGATTGATGATGCCTTATTGTCAGAAAGCGATTTTGTAGTCCTAGTGGTATATCTGGTCCTTAAACTTGAGACTGTTAGGATCGAGAGCACTAAGAGGGGGGGGGGGGGGGGGGGTGAATTAGTGTAGCGGAAATTTTTCAGCGATTAAAACGAAAGCTGCGTTCGTTCGATAAAAAAACGATTTACGTCTAAGTGCAGATTTAGAAAGTTCTGAACTTAGAAACTTGTTCGTAAGATCGCAGAAGGCAGTAAGCAGTTATGATTGAAATCAAAACGTAAACGTAAACTGAAATATAATGATCGTACGAGAAAAGCCGATTTACGTCTAAACGTAGATTCGGAAAATTCTGAACTTAGAAACTTATTCGTAAGATCGCAGAAGGCAGTTAAACAGTTATGATTGAAATCAAAACGTAAACGTAAACTGAAATATGATGATTGTACGAGGAAAGCCGATTTACGTCTAAACGCAGTTTTACGTCTAAATGCAGATTTACGTCTAAACCTTGAAACTCGTTCGTAAAATCGCAGAGGGCAGTAAGCTATTGAGAAGTTTGCAGTGAAGGTAACATACTCAAAGGAAATGCAAACCGAGATTTAGAGTGGTTCGGTCAATCTTGACCTACTCCACTTTTGGCTTCCTCCATCGACGAGGTCACCGACATCAACTAGAGGCCTTCCTTCAATAGGCGAAGGCCAACCACCCTCTTACAGATTCACTCCTTTTGACGGGCTTAGGAGACAACCCTTACAGAAGTTTTCTCTCCTCTCTTTACAACTCAAACTTGAAGAATAGAAAGAGGAGAACTAGCAGTTTTGAGCTCTAAGAAACACAGAAAGACAGCAAGATTTCGAGTGTGTGTTCTGTGCTTTCAGTGCTGAATAGGTGGGGTATTTATAGGCCCCAACCCAGTTCAAATTTGGAGCTCAAATATGTCAATTCCCTGAATTCCGGGATCAGGCGGTTGCACCTCCTGACTGGGGCGGTTGCACCGCCTGGCAGAGCTCGAAGACTGAGCCTCTGGGCGGTGCCACCTCTGTCAGGGGCGGTTGCACCTCTCTGCCAGAGCTCGAAGACCGAGCTCAGGCGGTTGCACCGCCTGACTGGAGAGGTTGCACCGCCTGGCAGAGCTCGAAACTTGAGCTCTGGCGGTGCTACCTCTTGACAGAAGAGGTTGCACCGCCCAGTCTTGCTCGGAGACTGAGCCCGGGGCGGTGCCACCTCTTGGCTGGGGCGGTTGCACCGCCCAGTCTTGCTGGGAGACATAGCCTGGGCGGTGCTACCTCCCTGCCTGGGCGGTTGCACCTCCCACAGCAACCTGGGTCCGAATGGGTTGATCCATTCGGCCCAATTTGAGTTCTTTAGGGGCCCAATTGCCCCAAGATTAAGCTAATGGGATCACCTCCCATTTCTAACTTAATCAATGTGCTAATTATGATTATTTCCTAAGACAAATTCTGCAGCTTGCTCCGGTGCGTCAATCGCTTCTTCCAGTGAGTTTCCGGCGAACTTCCGTCGATCATCCGACGAACCCTCGGTGATGCTCCTGCGGACTTCCGGCAAACTCCTGGACTTGCGACGATCCACTTGGCAAGTTCCGATGAGCTCCTTTGGCAAGCTTCTGGACTTCTCGGATTTGTTCCCGCAGAACCTCCGACGACTGTCCAAACTTCCGTCGAGCTCTCGAACTCCCAACGTGATCATTTTCATGACTCTGGCGTAACTCCTGCTGCATGTCTTACTTTCATCGTAGTTAATCCTGCACACTCAAAACAAAAACTTCGATCGAGACAATTAATCCTAAGCAATTAACCAAGTTGTCCGGCATGCCATTGGTCCCTCCACGCTTCGTCCGATTCTTCGGCGCATCGTCCTTTCCTGCAGCCTATTGCCCAATCGGCCTGTTGACTCCGCAACTCCGATATCCTTGGCACAATACCCGCTCTTCTTGGCCCGATGCCCGAGTCCACGACCCGAAGCCTTCTGTCGATACGTCGACCGATCCACCGGCCTGACGTCCAATCTTCTGACATGTTCCTCTGGCACAACATGATTTTCCTGCTTTAATTGTCTCATCCAGATCGAAGCATCCTGCGTCACTCAAAACGCAGATTAAATCATAAACATATATCAAGTAGTTTCATCATCAAAATACGAGATTCAACAATCTCCCCCTTTTTGATGATGACAACTACTTGATGACGGAGTTAACCTTAACTCCCGGAGTTTAAACAAACTCCCTCTATCAATATGTCATATTGATAGAAACTCTTAGATTCAAAAATCTAAGCAACATGTCATCATAAACGGAGTTAACCTTAACTCCCAGAGTTTAAACAAACTCCCCCTATCAATATGCCATATTGATAGAAACTCTTGGATTCAAAAATCCAAGCAACATGTCATCATAAACTTATGCATAACATGTCATGTCATCAACATACTTCTCCCCCTTTGTCATCAACAAAAAGGAGAAGTACCACAATCAAGTGTTTGTGATATAAGTTTAACTCATTGCATGAAAAACATAATATCTATTGTTATCATCATGCAAGTTTGCTATCATCAAATGGTAAGATATCAACATGTAAAATTGCGATTCAAGTTCTTGATATCTTAACATGATATGACATTCATAGCACCTATTCATATGAATGCTGCTTTTGATATCTCATCATAATATGGCATTCATAACATCTATTCATATTCTTCAAATATGGCACTCATAGTATCAATTATATATTTCTCCCCCTTTGTGATCAACAACAAGGAGAACGATATAAGCAAATTTTAAATATAAGTGCGATGCCATAAGTTGGTTCATGTCATTTTCCAACAGTGAGTGATAGGATACCAATTATGCAAACATCTCGAGGAAAACATGACATGGAGATAGCTTTTATTGCTTCTATCTTTTTACATGAAGGAGGAAAGCCATATGTGAAGTTCAAATCGATAAGATATTAAAGCACACTTCATTTTTGCAAGGATTAAGATATGTAAGTGAGTCAAATCCTTGTATGTAAAAATATCTTCCTTTTATAAGAGGGAATCATCAAATATGTTTCTCGAAAAATATTTTTCACATGATAAGTGCATTTGCTAGATGATTCCATATGTCAAAAATCAATGATGTGAATTAAACTTGATATGACATATGCTTGTTAAGTTCGGAAGAGGATAATGTATCAAGAAAATCCAATTGTTAGGATCAAGAAAATTCGAAAATGAAATTTGACACTTTCATACATTCGGACAGGGTTTTACTAGAGATATTCAATTACAATCATGAAGGTAAAACATGCTTATTATCATGGAAATTTTTGTATTCAAGCACATAATTTCCAACATATAATCATGGCAAGTAATTGTGTAAAATCATTATGGCAATCAAGTGATTTGATCATTCAATCAAAAAAATCCGAAAAATAATTTTAACTCGTTTAATCATTCGGACATATTTTTGCCATAGTTTTTCAAATATAATCATGAAGATAAGGCATGCTCATCATCATGGTAGTATGATAGCAAGTTTACCATATACAAGCTAGCAAAAAATTTCTACATTTTAAGGCCCGCAAGCTAGCAGTTTTGAGATGTTCAAGAAAGTAACTCTTGCTTCTTGAAATATAAGTTTTGCTAGATGTGCAAGTTAACTTTTTGCTTCTTGAGATAGGCAAGATAGCATTCCTTGGTGATGTTCAATATAGCTAAGTTCTACATCATGCAAGCTAGTGAATTTTATAACATTTTAGAACATGCATAATCACCAAAGCATCATAAATTTTAATGATATGCAAAATTACAAATTTTGCATGATTGCTTTTGTGTGTCTTGAGATTTGCAAGATAGCACTTCTTGGTGATGTTCAAGATAGTAATTTCTTCTCTTTTGAGAAGTGCAATTTTTGCTTTCTTCTTGAATTGTGCAAGCTAGCTATCTCCCCTTTTGTCATTGTCAAAAAGAAGGGAAAAACCCTTTACATCAATTTTTAAATCATGACAAAGGTTAGTATCAATCTCATTTGTGCATCATCATATTTTCAAATTAAAACATGCACATTTTCAAAACATATAAACTCATTATTATATGCATGATTCCAAATCATCATTCATATTATTTCAATCATTGTTTCACTCATCACTATAGCTTATCATGCATAATATGTAAAACCATTTAACATGATATAAATATTTATTTATTTATTTTTTTTAAGCATTCATGATACACATCATACATTATCATAATAAAAAGCATATGCATCATTCCAAATCATAAATATTTCAAATCATCGTGGTATTAATTTGTCACATTGCATCCTACGATGCATGATCGAAACTTCTCATTTGCATACATCAAAATAAATTCATGAATATCTCATGCATTCATATCATCACTTGAGGAATATTGAAAAGAAATAATTGGGTGATGAGATAAATATTTCATGAATACAAAGAATTGCATAAAAATCATATCATGAAAACAAGGAATACAAGTCACAATCATTCAAGAGAAAAATCATCATTCATTTTCAATTCATTCAATTTGATAAATCAAGATCATGATTTTGATAAAACTCATTTCAAATTTAAATCATCAAAATCATTTTTATGGCTCACAAAATTTATAACATAAATAGATTCATGATTTCATTGATAATATATTTTCCCCCTTTTTAAGTGTTTCATTTTAAGTGGTCAATTTCATGTTAGCATGCCTTTTCATTTATGAAAACATGCATCAATTTTTTTTTTTTAAAGCCACTGTTATTATCATGAAAATCGATAATCCATAAATATCAAGAATCATCATACATAATTTCAAAAATATATACTCATTAATCATAACTTCAAATTAAACATGATTTCATATACTCAAAATCGAGAAATAACAATGGAAATCAACATGATACACATTATTACTTCTCAACCACATATAGCATGATTTCATAAGGTATTTTTAATCAAAATCATTTTGTTTATCATAAACATGCAATTTTCATGATTATTTTCAAAATTACTAGAATGATAAGCATGATTCCTAATTGTTTGTATTTTCATTATAAAATTATTAAACATGCAATTTTCAAGAAAATTAAATAAAAAAAGAAAAATGCTTTATGAAAAGCATCATGTAATTTCAAAGTAAATTAAAGGCATTTTGATTACCTCAGCGTCGAAAGGCGTAAAGGCGTAGTTTGCCACCTCGCCTTTGTTGATTTTCTCGTCTTCGGAGGAGCTCGATTCATCCCAATTTTTGTTCTTCTTTTTGCGTTCAAGGCAAGTAGTTCCGTTCTTTTTACTTTTTAATTTTTGTTTCATTTTTGGGATTCACCATCATTTCATATGTGATCAGTGAACCAATTAGTTCTTCAAGTGGAAAATTATTTAAATCTTTTGTTTCTTGTAAAGCCGTTACTTTTGAATCCCACTTCTTAGAAAGAGAACGCAAAATCTTGTTCACAAGTTCAGAATTCGAAAAACATTTGCCAAGAGCTCTTAAACCATTGACGACATCCGTAAAACGGGTGTACATGTCACCAATGGTTTCGCTTGGCTTCATTTGAAAAAGCTCGAAATCATGCAGTAAAATATTAACTTTCGAGTCTTTGACTCTACTAGTTCCCTCGTGCGTGATTTCAAGAGTGCGCCAAATATCGAAAGTCGTTTCGCACAAAGAAACCCGATTGAACTCATTTTTGTCCAAAGCGCAAAATAAGGCATTCATAGCCTTTGCGTTTAAAGAAAAATGCTTCTTCTCTAAATCCGACCATTCGATCATTGGAAGAGAAGACTTCGAAAAACCGTTTTCGACAAGATTCCAAAGTTCAACATCCATAGAAATAAGAAAGATCCTCATTCGGGTCTTCCAATAGGTGTAGTCCAATCCGTTAAACAACGGTGGACGAAAAACCGAAAAGCCCTCTTGAAAGCCATGAAGAGCCATTTCTCTCGGGTGTATGTCCGAAATGAGAAATACCAGGCTCTGATACCAATTGTTAGGATCGAGAGCACTAAGAGGGGGGGGGGGGGGGGGGGTGAATTAGTGCAGCGGAAATTTTTCAGCGATTCAAACGAAAGCTGCGTTCGTTCGATAAAAAACGATTTACGTCTAAGTGCAGATTTAGAAAGTTCTGAACTTAGAAACTTGTTCGTAAGATCGCAGAAGGCAGTAAGCAGTTATGATTGAAATCAAAACGTAAACGTAAACTGAAGTATGATGATCGTACGAGAAAAGCCGATTTACGTCTAAACGCAGATTCGAAAAATTCTGAACTTAGAAACTTATTCGTAAGATCGCAGAAGGCAGTTAAACAGTTATGATTGAAATCAAAACGTAAACATAAATTGAAATATGATGATTGTACGAGGAAAGCCGGTTTACGTCTAAACGCAGTTTTACGTCTAAATGCAGATTTACGTTTAAACCTTAATACTCGTTCGTAAAATTGCAGAGGGCAGTAAGCTATTGAGAAGTTTGCAGTGAAGGTAAAATACTCAAAGGAAAAGCAAACCGAGATTTAGAGTGGTTCGGTCAATCTTGACCTACTCCACTTTTGGCTTCCTCCATCAACGAGGTCACCGACGTCAACTAGAGGCCTTCCTTCAATAGGCGAAGGCCAACCACCCTCTTACAGATTCACTCCTTTTGATGGGCTTAGGAGACAACCCTTACAGAAGTTTTCTCTCCTCTCTTTACAACTCAAACTTGAAGAATAGAAAGAGGAGAACTAGCAGTTTTGAGCTCTAAGAAACATAGAAAGACAGCAAGATTTCGAGTGTGTGTTCTGTGCTTTCAGTGCTGAATGGGTGGGGTATTTATAGGCCCCAACCCAGTTCAAATTTGGAGCTCAAATCTGTCAATTCCCTGAATTCCGGGATCAGGCGGTTGCACCTCCTGACTAGGGCAGTTGCACCGCCTGGCAGAGCTCGAAGACTGAGCCTCTGGGCAGTGCCACCTCTGTCAGGGGCAGTTGCACCTCTCTGCCAGAGCTCGAAGACCGAGCTCAGGCGGTTGCACCGCCTGACTGGAGAGGTTGCACCGCCTGGCAGAGCTCGAAACTTGAGCTCTGGCGGTGCTACCTCTTGACAGAAGAGGTTGCACCGCCCAGTCTCGCTCGGAGACTGAGCCCGGGGCGGTGCCACCTCTTGGCTGGGGCGGTTGCACCACCCAGTCTCGCTGGGAGACATAGCCTGGGCGGTGCTACCTCCCTGCTTGGGCGGTTGCACCTCCCACAACAACCTGGGTCCGAATGGGTTGATCTATTCCGCCCAATTTGAGTTCTTTAGGGGCTCAATTGCCCCAAGATTAAGCTAATGGGATCACCTCCCATTTCTAACTTAATCAATGTGCTAACTACGATTATTTCCTAAGACAAATTCTGCAGCTTGCTCCGGTGCGTCAATCGCTTCTTCCGGCGAGTTTCCGGCGAACTTCCGTCGATCATCCGACGAACCCTCGGTGATGCTCCTGCGGACTTCCGGCAAACTCCTGGACTTGCGACGATCCACTTGGCAAGTTCCGATGAGCTCCTTTGGCAAGCTTCTGGACTTCTCGGATATGTCCCCGCAGAACCTCCGACGACTGTCCGAACTTTCGTCGAGCTCTCGAACTCCCAACGTGATCATTTTCATGACTCCGGCGCAACTCCTGCTGCATGTCTTACTTTCATCGTAGTTAATCCTGCACACTCAAAACAAAAACTTCGATCGAGACAATTAATCCTAAGCAATTAACCAAGTTGTCCGGCATGTCATTGGTCCCTCGACGCTTCGTCTGATTCTTCGGCGCATCGTCCTTTCCTACAGCCTATTGCCCAATCAGCCTGTTGACTCTGCAACTCCGATATCCTTGGCACAATACCCGCTCTTCTTGGCCTGATGCCCGAGTCCATGACCCGAAGCCTTCTGTCGATATGTCGACCGATCCACCGGCCTGACGTCCAATCTTCTTACATGTTCCTCCGGCACAACATGATTTTCCTGCTTTAATTGTCTCATCCAGATTGAAGCATCCTGCGTCACTCAAAACGCAGATTAAATCATAAACATATATCAAGTAGTTTCATCATCAAAATACGAGATTCAACAGAGACACCAAGGATGTCCTGTATGAGTGCTCCACTCTTTGATACCAGACTTATATGTTTGGCTGTCCTAGATCTAGTACAACTAGTCATTGGGAGTGGTAGTCGACCTTACGAGGGCTATTGAGTGTCGATAAAGGATCATCCACTCTCGGCGTCATGAGAGGAATATCCCATGTGTTCTTGCTCAGACAAATCCCTAGCCAGGGTCATTCCGATTGAGAGAAAAAAAGTTCTCCGGGAGAATCCGATTAGAGCGAGACTCGAGTAGAAACCGTATGGGTCTGACAACACCATGCTCGATATACGGTCTCTGGGATATTAGATGGATGAGGGACTATAGGTACATGGTAATTGAGGACAGACAAGTCCAATGGATTGGATTCCCCTGTATTGTTTGGGGACTACGGTGTAGTGGCCTAGTACGTCCGTAGTCGATAAGTCGAGTGAATTATTACAGAGATAATAATTCACTGAGTTAGAAGGAGTTCTGACGGGTATGACTCACGGCCAGCTCGATATTGGGCCTAGAGGGTCACACACATATGGTAGGCATTGCGATGAGTAGAGGTTCGGATATGAGATATCCGACGGAGCCCTTGTCTTATTGGATATCTAATAAGCCCCTGAATTATTGGATCCTATGGACGAGATCAAATAAGAGCCCATGAGAGATTATTGGATAGAGATCCACTAATCTAAAAGGCTTAGGTTATTGGATGCAGATCCAATACCTATTAGGGGAGGATCCATTAGGGTTTGATAGGGGACCTCTATAAATAGGAAGGATTCAGAGCCTCATAGGCTAGAGCCTTTGCTTACCTCTCCTATTCTCCTTCCCCTCTCCACCTCAAAGCAGGCTTTGAGTTTTGAGGAGCGTCGTCGCAGCCCTACTATGTGGATCACCGCTAGAGAGGAGGACGCTTGACCTCCTTCACCCTCTCCTAAAGATCTGCAAGGAAACAAGGATATACGATCTCCCTAGGTAACACAATCTACTCTGTACGCAGTTTTTCAGTTTCGCGGATTTTGCGCACCAATCTTCGCACGACGACGAACATCTCTTTGGGAATTGGGGATTTTGTTTTCTTGTTCTTCTACTACGCATCTGATGTCGCCTCCAAGATTTCCTAACAGAATAAATACTGGATATGTTAATATTTCACCCAAAGGTGAAATATAGATGATATCAATAGTTTATCATATCTTGAAAACTCAAAGTATTAATGTTATTTATTTTTTTGCAATGCTACTTTCTTCCATACATTCTCATGGTTCTAATGTCCCTGTACTCTGTAGATCAAATTATTCAGAATAGTTAGAGTATATACAATTTACATTGGATATATTAGATCTTAACTTGACATTGCTTGTTGAAAGGTCCCACAAACTTGACTTATGAAAGTATTATGGAATAGGATAATAAAATCAATGTTTGGGAAAGATCTAACAGGCCAAGTTTAATGTTAATAAAAATAACAATTATAAATAATATAAAGACTTCATTACCATCTATAACTAGCATATAGGAATATTTAAAGGTTATTGAAGATAGATTTAAATTTGTTGATAAGTTAATGACCGACATATTAATGAAAGAACTGACATACCTTAATATAATGACACTCTAGAAATTTAGGATCATATCCTCAACATAGCTAACAAAGTTGTAAAACTTAATGTTAGAGAAATCTTAGGGGGCAACATCACATGCGCAGCGGAACAATATAAAAATAAAATCCCCAAATTTTTCATTGATGTGTTCGTTATCGTGCGAAGATTGGTGCGCAAAATTCATGAAACATAAAACTACGTATATGAAAGATTGTGTTACATAGGGAGATCGTATATCCTTGAATCCCTACAGATCTATAAGAGAGGATGAAGGCGGTCAAGCGTCCTCCTCTCTAGCGGTGATCCATACAATAGGGCTGCGACGTTGCTCTTCAAATCTCCAGACCTGCAATTTGAGGAGATGTCAACCCAAAGAAGCTCTAGCCTATGAACTATTGGTTCTCTCCTATTTATAGAGGTCCCCTGTCAACTTAACCCTAATGGATCTTTTCCTATTGGGTATTAGATTTCCATCCAACTACCCAAGCCTCTTAAATTAGTATATCTCTATCAAATAATCTCTCATTGGCTCTTATTGGATCTCATCCATAGGATCTAATAATTTAGGGGATTATTAGATATCTAATAAGATAGGAGCTCTAATAGATATCTCATATCCGAACCTTTACTCATCGCAACGCCTACTATATGTGTGTGACCCTCTAGCCCCAATATTGAGCTGGCCGTGAGTCATACCCGTCAGAACTCCTTTGGCTCAGTGAATTATTATCTCCTTAATAATTCACTCGACTCATCGACTGCAGACGTACTAGGCCATTACGTCGTAGTCCCTAGACGATATAGAAAAATCCAATCCATTGGACTTATTTGTTCTCAGTTACCATATACTTATAATCCATCATTTATATAATATCTCAGAGACCATATACCAGGTATGATGTTGTCAGACCCATACAGTTTCTACTTGAGTCTCGCTCTAAACGGATTCTCCTGGAAAACTCTTTCTCTCTCAATCTGAATGACCTTAGCTAGAGATTTATCTAAGCAAAAACACATGGGATATTCCTCTTATGACACTGAGAGTGGATGATCATCTATCGACACTCAATAGTTCTTGTAAGGTTGACTACCACTCCCGATGACCGGCTATGCTAGATCTGGAACCTCCAGACCTATAAGTCCGATTTAAAAAATTGGAGTACTCAGATAGGGCATCCTTAGTGTCTCAAGTCTAAGGACCAGATATACTACTAGGACCACAGAATCGCTGTCTAATAATAAGACATCATCAACCATCTAGCATTTCGTAAGCGGATCAATCAGTGAACTCATTCTCCAATGAGCACATGTATTATATTCCTAGTGTCCCCACACGAGCAGCAATGAGACCAGTTGCATCCATCATATGGACAAGTATACAACATACTAGTATGTTCAGTTATCTCGATGTCCCTCTCGAGTAACCAATGACTGGGATTATTTAGGATCTGTGTTTAGAGGCGAATCGATCTCATTATCATGATCTCATCACGATTTGATTCCCATTGTACAAATCCATGGACATCATAATATATTTAAGCAATGAGCAATATAAAGTGATAAAATATTAAATAATAATAATAAGCAAAAAAGACTACGTGTTAAGTCATACGTGCCATCACTCACGTGATTAGCTTATAGGGCACCTATGACTAGCACTTAAAACATTAGGCATAAATGTTGATGAGTCTTTACTCATGCAGTTCATTCTTAATTCTCCTTCTCCTCAGTTTGGCTTATTCAAGATTCACTATAATATAAATAAGGATAAGTGAGACTTGAATAAGTTGATTAGTATGTGTGTTTAGAAAGAATTAAGATTAATATATGAAAGTTATCATATTGTTATGACTACTACACAAGGAGCTGATAATAAGAAAAGAAAGTTGAACTGTCATCCATCAAAGAAATTTGCTAGGTTTAGAAATATTAAACAGACTAATGAAAAGAAAGTTTTTACAGTAAAGTGTTTCTTTTGTGGCAAAAAAGGACTTATAAAAAAGAACTGTATTAAATGCAAAACTTGATTTAAAAAGAAAGTTATAAACTTGACCTTTATATATTTCAAATCAAATATTTTAAAAGTTCCTTCTAATATTTGGTGGATTGATTCTGGTGCTTCAACTCATATTATCAATAATATACAATGATTTCTTTTAACCTGAAAACCAAAAGAACATGAAAGATTTATCATTATGAAAAATTATCTCAAAGTGAAAGTGATATTAGTGAGAACTTATCGCCTATTCCTAGAGATGAGTCATCTGATTGATCTTGTTGACACATGTTATGTTCTTACTATTTCTAAAAATTTGGTTTCTCTATCTACAATTGATGAATTAGGATATTATCTTTCTTTTGGTAATCGTAAACTCAGTATATTTTATGATTCAATAAAAGTTAGTTTTGGAATTATGTATGATGGTTTGTATAGAATTAATTTGAATCTTGAGTTTGCACAGACACTATTTACCCTTCAAGTAAATGTTAAATTGAAACTAGTTTCAAGAATGAAAGATCTTTTATATTATGGTATAGATGATTAAGACATATCTCTAAAGAAAGAATTGAAAGATTAGTGAAGGATAATATTTTAGAAGATTTAAACTTTTCTGATTTTGATATTTACATAGATTGCATTAAGGGAAAGCAAACTAAGCATATAAAGAAAAATACCACAAGAAGTAAAGAACTCCTTGAGATTATTCATACTGATATCTACAAACCACTTCATATTTCCTATTTCAGTGAAGAAATATATTTCATTATATTTATAGATGACCTGTCTAGATATAACTATGTGTATCTAATACATGAAAAGTCTAAGGTCGTTGACACTTTTGAAGTATACATAAATGAAATTGAGAGACAATTAGATAGAAAAGTTAAAATTATCAGTTCTGACGGAGGTGGTGAATTTTATGACAGATCTAATGAATTCGATTAGAATATTAGTCATTTTGTTAGATTCTTAAAAAAATGAGATATTTATGCTCAATATACCTTACCAAGTGTACCATAGTAGAATTACGTTACTAAAAGGTAAAATCGTACTCTTATGGAAATGATTATGAGCTTGATGAACTATTCCTCTATACTTGAGTCAACGTGGGGTGAAGCTCTTAGAATAGCTATGCATATCTTGAATAGGATTAACAGTAAGCTAGTTTTATCAACTTCATTTGATTTATGGATTGGTAGGAAATTGAATTTGAGACATTTACATATTTGGGGGTGTCCTACAGAGATAAAAGTATTCAATCTACATAAAATGAATTTGGATCTAAGAACCATTTTTAAATATTTTATTAGTTATTCAGAAAAATCCAATGGATACAGATTTTATTACCCTAATCATAATACGAGGATAGTAGAATCTAATAATACAAGATTCTTAGAAAATGATGAAATCAATGAGAGTGAAAAAATTTGAAGGGTTAATTTTGATATCGAGGAGATACAAGTTAATTCTTCTTTATCATATCCTATTTGAGAGATTGTTATTCCTCAAATCATTGAAAGAATTGATGAGAGTAAATAATAAAATGATATTAATGAACTCTCATATGATGTTGATGTCACTACTAATGATCTTGTAGAACAATTACAATTGATAATTTTAAGATGATCTCAAAGGAAAAAGAGATATATCATTTTTGATGATTATGTAGTATATATACAAGAATTAGATTATGACATAGGAATGAAAAGAGACCCCTTATCATTTTCACAAGCCATGTAAACTAATGATTCTAAAAAGTCATTTGATGCCATGAAAGATGAGTTAAAATCGATGAACCAGAATGGTGTTTGGGAACTCGTTGAATTGCCCAATAACTGTAAAAGAGTCGATTGCAAATGGGTCTTGAAGATAAAATGTAACTCAATGGGAAATATCGAATGATATACAATTAGACTTATGACTAAAGATTTTTCTCAAAAAGAATACATCGAATACAATGAGACATTTTTCTTAATTTCTAAAAAAAACTCGTTGAGGATTGTTATGACATTAGTAGCTCATTATGATCTTGAGTTACATCAGATGAATATGAAAATAATATTTTTGAATGAGAATCTAGATGAGAAAATCTATATGGACCAACACGAAGGATTTATAAAAAAAGGAAAGGAAAGTTGGGCTTCAAAACTTAGGAAATCCATTTATGATATTAAACAAGCTTTTAAACAATGGTGTATAAAGTTTCATGACACCATTACATCTTTCATATTGAAGGAAAATACTATTGATTAGTGTATATATCTAAAAGTTAGTGGGAGTAAGTTTATTATATTGATATTATATGTGGATGATATTTTGCTTGTATGAAACCAAGATATTTCTCAATAAGAACTTAAAATGGTTGATATGAATGAGGTAGTCTATATTATTGGCATTAATTTATTTAGGGATAGATCTCAAGAATTAAGATTATAAATTAAGCTTTATGGCTGCGAAGGATTTGGTATGGTCGACTTAATTGTTAGGTCGTTGAAGATATTTTGTGATAACATCGTAGTAGTTTTCTTCTCTGAGAATGATAAGTACTATAGTAGTTCAAAGCACATTGAGATAAAGTACTTGATAGTTAAAGAAAGAGTCCAGAAATAACAAGTGTCAATTAAGAATCTAAGCACCACATGATGATTGTTGATCAATTTACTAAAGCTTTACAATCTAAAATATTCAAAGAACATGTTCTTAGAATATAACTTGTGAATAAACCATAAAAGATATGGTGATACATGTTTAGGTGAATGCTATTATTGATATTTTTTCTTGCTTAATTAAAGTTATTTATTTTTATTATCTTGTTTACATTTATGTATATTATAATTGAATGTAATAGTAGGACTATCTTGACAAGATAAATTACAATAGTTATTATGGACTATATTAGGAAAGACCAATAATATTATGGTATATAAAAGAGTGTATGATATTGATGATATACAACTGCAATGACTCGTATTAATAGTTGAACTTAATATAGTATTATTATATTTATTGGACTTATTGGCTTATTTTTAAAAATTCATGATCATGTATAAAATAATTTTTAAAATTTTCAGAATCCAATTAAGTAAAATTATTTTCAAATATTTTTTATTTTACTTATTTTAATTTTAAATTTTTTTATATTTTATTAATTAATGGGTCAAGTGAGAGAATGATAGATTATGTGATCCTATTTAATTGAAAAGATATATTATAAACTGATTCGATTATGATGAAAGTTATAGTCAATAGAAAAGAAGTTCATATTAAGATATGATTCCTCAAGAGATATCCTTGATGGGGAGGAACTCTCCTAATTACTTATCCTAGACTCTCTTCTGAAATATAAGATACTATATGTGGTTATACTGTGAGTGTGTAACATTGAGATATTACGATTTTTCTCTTATTCTTCATATTCATAATTCATCAATCTAAGTAGTCCTATAAAAAAATAGAAAGAAAAAAAAAAAAAGTCTAGTTCTTCTTGCATATTGAAAATGAGTTAATGGCAACTTGATTCTGATCAGTTATATTATCATCCATATATTGATTTTGAACCGTCCTCTCACTGTATCATACTTTTTCTTACAGATGGCTTCAGCTATGGGTTTCTGTAAACACCCCTACCAAATGTCGGGTTTTTGTAAAGGTCTAGTAGTGAGTCCAGAGTATTTCTGATGTAAGACAAGTGTGAGAATCCAAGCTTTTTTTAGTTATAAAAAAAAGGATTAACCTTGTGAGGTTTTAATCAATCACTGCATATCTTATCACTATGATTTCCCATTGAAAGAAAATAAGACCTTTGAAATGTTAGTCCAATGGAGTGGGAAGAAAAAAAAAAAAAGGAGAAACATTTTTCCTTGCTATAGCAACGAGGATGAAATCTAGCAAAATAAATAAATAAATATTATCTAAGGAAAATATATATAAAATTTAACGAAGGAGATCATATAAGCATGATGTCTGAAGGATGGATCTACAAAGCATAACAAATAATGGCAAATCGTAAAAAAAAGATAATATGTTTACGAATCGGTTTGGAAAGTATCAAAAAATTGATGCTGGCTATGGGGTTCGAACCCATGCGCACTTATGTGCAGAAGATCTTAAGTCTTCCCCCTTAACCACTCGGGCAAACCAGCTTCCTTGAACTTCTGAAAATAAAATTATATATAATAGTTTCTTTTAAATGACCTTAATACTATTTTTTGAGATATATAACCATATTAAACTCGTTTAAAATGAGTTCGAGTAAGAAATATATTTGCTGTCATCTCTGCATGTCAACCTATTAAATTGGCCAAGACAGTCCATCAGTCAATCACATCAATAAATGCACTGAACTTTTATTAAATAAGATGCAAAGTAAGAGTGTGCCATAACGATCTCATTTTGTAAAACAGTCCTCACGATTGAAAATTTTTATTAAATGATACCTCATTTTCTTAATTTAATAAAAAAAATTTTTGCTATCACACCCATAGCCTCCTCCACGTAAGCAATACTCTACTCATTGCAACTATGGTAGTTCCAGTCTTGCCATTTGCATCCTCCCCTCCCCATCCTCTCCTCAGCCTTCTCTATGTGCCCATTCCAATCATTGGACAGCCCCTCCACCCCTCCTCTTTCACCCCAAGCTCGTCGCCACCACTGCCGAGCAAAAGCACCATATCGTTGTCTGTTTTGTCCTGAAGGTTGTCGCCATCCTCAAGGGCAGCTTCAGCACCGAGGAGGAAAAGGACGAGGAGGAGGCGAAGAGGGATGGAAGGAGGGAAGGAGGAGGTGGAGGTGATGGATGACGTTGCTCACGGTGGGAGAAGGGGGGTGACGGAGGCAATAACGATATGTACAATTACAACATTCGTCGGCTGTTGGTAGAGGGTGAAATGTGATGAGGGTATTAATAATGATGGGATGCAAACTGACATCGCTTGCTTCGGGGTGACATCTCCTATGTCATGTGAACCGAGGAGACACATGGGTCATTTGTCTCGATTTGACCTGACAGTGCTGGGTCGAGGCAGACTAGAACATCGACCGAGGCACGTCGCCATTCTGCAAGAGCCTGGTCCTTCACGCAACCCTAACGCTGGAGTCAGACGCCTTCCTAGGTACGGTCTTGCTCCCTACAAGCAGGCACATCAACAACAATGACTTTCCCTATAAAAACCCTCACGTTATGAGGGAGAAGGAGGGAGAAAAAAGTCTCCTAAGATTATCGATTGACTTAACCGTCGGAGGGGTCGGGTCGAGCTCTCCCGACCCGACTCGTATGCAGGGACGAAGACGGAGTGCCACTCCAACGCGCGCCCAGATGAGGGGTTCCCTCCTGGAGGAAACGTCTGCCCCGTCGAGACCGGATCAGCGCACTCGGCTACCTCAGCACTCTCAAGGGTAATCCCGAGAGATCCCCGCTCATTCGGACCTGAACTCAGTTGTGTTGACCCCGAGGCCGCGGCCTAAAGTTGTTGACACCAATAAGTTGGCGCTAGAAGGAGGGTCGAATGTCGAGGGATCGCCAGATCGACTCAGACGAACCCACAGCTGAGGGATCGGGCTCCGGGGGAGCGCACCCCGCATGATGAAACTTGAGCTGAGCACCCCGCCGTGACATCAAAGCGCTATTGGCGGTTATTTAACGACCTGGGCTTGTCGTCGCCGGGAGGCGCCCGGACAGACCCGTCGCCCGTATTGCCCGAAGCCTTTCAGGACCTTGCTCATCAAGTCCGAGCTCTGACTGGGATGGTGCAGACTATTATCCCGCTCATTTCTCATCTAGCGCACCTGCCTACGATCCAACTACTGCTGCAACTAGTGCCGCCCGACCCTCAACAAGATCAGGGCCGTTATCTCCACTTACTACCAAATAGTGAAGTTTCCGACCCACGCCGAGGTCGGGGAAGTCTGGGGAAGTCCCCGCGAATCCAGACGGTGCTACTTGACGGCGGTCTCGTTACACAAAAGGGCAAGGACCGAACAACCACTAAGGGATCCCCGGGAAACAAAGAAACCGACCCGAAATCTCAAGCCAATAAGGTCCACTGGTAGCTTACCCCTAATGGAGGTTCGGCTAGACCGGGCGATCAAAATTGGGTCGGAGCTCCATGAACGAGAGAGGGAGCAGCTCGTTGGCTTCCTACAGGAGAACGCCGACATCTTCGCCTGGTCATCGGCTGACATGACAGGCATCGACCTAAAGGTTGCCCAACATCACCTGAACATTTCGCCCAATGCTCGCCCGGTGAGGCAGAGGCCTCGACGGTAGGTCCCCGACCGACAACTAGCTGTCCGCGAGGAGGTGGAGCGACTTTTGGCAGCGGGCTTCATAGAGGAAGTCAAATACCCGCGATGGTTGTCCAATGTAGTCCTCGTGAAAAAATCTAATGGGAGTTGGAGGATATGCGTTGACTACACCGATCTCAATCGTGCGTGCCCGAAAGACTACTACCCCCTCCCAAGGATTGACCAGTTGGTCGACACGACCACTGGGCATGCCCGCCTCTCATTTATGGACGTCTTCTCCGGCTACAACTAGATCAGGATGGCGCCCGAGGACCAAGAGCACACAATCTTCCTCACCGACCAGGGGGTATACTTTTACAGGGTCATGCCGTTCCGTTGATGACATGATCGTGAAAAGCCGTACGACAACTGCCCACCTAGCAGACTTGGCCGAGACGTTTGCTACATTGTGAAGATACGACATGCGACTCAACCCGACAAAATATGCTTTCGGCGTCAGCTCGGGAAGATTCCTCGGATTCATCATACACGAGAGGGGAATCGACGCCAACCCGGAAAAGGTCCAGGCGATTATCAGCATGCAGGCCCCTCGGACAATCAAGGAGTTGCAGCGACTGAACGGTAGGCTTGCTGCCCTAGCTCGGTTTCTCTCCCGATCGAGCGATCGATGCCTCCCCTTCTTCTAGGCCCTAAAACACCCGAAGAACTTCCAATGGACGACCGAGTGCAAGGAAGCCCTCGTATAGGTAAAACAACACCTGGCCAGCCTCCCCCGCCTTGCCTCAGTCTCTTCCGGGGAGAAACTCAGTATCTACCTAGGCGCATCCCAACACGCGGTCAGCTCCGTCCTCACTAAAGAAGCCTTCGGGGAACAGCTACTAGTCTACTACGTCAGCCACGTCCTAAACGGGCCCGAGGAGCGGTACAAGTCGATCGAAAGATTGGCACTGGTGCTCGTGCTAACGGCCCGAAAGTTGTGCCCCTACTTCGAAGCCCATCCAATTGTGGTAATTACCGATCAACCGCTCTGGTAGGTTTTGTCTAAATTCAACGTTGCAGGTCGCCTCCTCAAATGGTCGGTGGAGCTCAGTGAGTTCAATATATAATACGTACCAAGAACCGCCATCAAGGCCCAATCGGTAGCCGACTTCATCTCGGAACTAACTCAGCTCGAGGACGAGGACTCTAAGCGGGTCAGTGAAGGATGTGTCTTGCGTGTGGACGGATCGCCCAGCTCGAAGGGCGCGGGCACGGGGCTAGTGCTGGAAGCCCCCGACGGACGATCATTCGAACGCTCCCTTCGCTTCGGCTTTCAAGCCACAAATAACAAGGCAGAGTACGAGGCACTCCTAGCAGGACTCCGATTAGCCATTGAGATGCAAGTAGACGCCATACACGTCCTCACCGACTCGCAGCTAGTGGCCGAGCACCTCAGCGGCGGATACGAGGCCCGGGACCCAACCATGTCAAAGTACCTGGCAGAGATGCGCTGGCTAAACTGGCATCAAGGTTGGATCTTGAAGTCTAGCCTGAGGTCGAGGAACTCCCTTTCCGAGCGATAGCGATCACGGCTGTGTCCCCGGCCGACCCGCAGACTACGTGGGTATACGAAATGCTGCACTACAAGCGGGACGGGATCCTTCCCACCGACGAGGCCGCGGCTCGGCGTCTGCGCCGTACGCAGGCGTGGTACTCCAAGATGAATGGACAGCTCTACAAGAGGTCTTTCTCATATCCTCTCCTACGGTGCCTAGAACCCGAAGAAGCTCAGTCGGTTATGGCCGAGGTCCACGAAGGGATTTGTGGGGAACACATCGGTGGGCGAACCTTGGCATACAAGATCCTCCGCCAAGGGTACTATTGGCCCACCATGTGCCGGGACGTGAAAGCTTACATACAACGATGTGGCTCATGCCAAAGGCACGCTCGGACGCCCCGATAGTCCGCGGTTCTGCTCGCCCCCATTGATTGTGCATGGCCATTCGCGTAGTGGGGATTGGACCTCCTCGGACCTTTCCCACCGGCCTCGGGGCAGCAGAGATACATCATCATGGGAGTGGATTACTTTACTAAATGGGTCAAAGCTGAGTCGCTAGCGACAATCACAGAGCATCAGGTGGAGAAATTCGTCTGGAAGAATATAGTGACTCGGTTCGGCTTGCCCAGGACTATCATCACGGATAATGGGGCCTAGTTCGCTAGCGCGCATTTCCAAGAGTTTTACGCGAGCCATCGGATTCAACTAACGTTCAGCTCGGTGGCCCACCCCCAGACGAACAGATTAGCGGAGGTAACCAACCGATCCATCCTGGACGGACTTAGAAAAAGAGCGACCGCAGCCCGCTCGGTTTGGGTGGATGAGCTCCCTAGCATCTTGTGGTCCTTATGGACCACCCCCAAAACTGCAACTGGAGAATCCCCCTACAACCTCGCATTCGTAACCGAGGTCGTCCTACCGCCCAAAGTGGTTTTCCCTACCCCTCGAATGGAAAATTATGAGGAAAGGACAATGATCGAAGGACTTCGAGCCGGTCTCAACATGCTCGAGGAGCGGCATGCTGATGCACACTTTGTTGGGAAATCTTGGGGGCGACATCACATGCGCAGCGGAAGAACAAGAAAAAAAAATCCTCGATTCCCAAAGAGATGTTCGTTGTCGTGCAAAGATTGGTGCGCAAAATCCACGAAACTTAAAACTGCGTATAGAGTAGATTGTGTTACCTAGGGAGATCGTATATCTCTATTTTCTTGCAGATCTTTAGGAGAGGGTGAAGGAGGTCAAGCGTCCTCCTCTCTAGCGGTGATCCATACAGCAGGGCTGCGATGATACTCCTCAAAACTCTAGGCCTGCTCTGAGGTGGAGAGGGGGAGGAGAATAGGAGAGGCAAGCAAAGGCTCTAGCCTATGAGGCTCTGAATCCCTCCTATTTATATAGGTCCCTTGTCAAACCCTAATGGATCCTCCCCTAGTGGGTATTGGATCTGCATCCAATAACCCAAGCCTTTTAGATTAGTGGATCTCTATCCAATAATCTCTCATGGGCTCTTATTGAATCTCGTCCACGGGATCTAATAATTCAGGGGCTTATTGGATATCTAATAAGACAAGGGCTCCGTCGGATATCTCATATCCTAACCTCTACTCATTGCAATGCCTACTATATGTGTGTGACCCTCTAGGCCTAATATCGAGTTGGCCGTGAGTCATACCTGTCAGAACTCCTTCTAACTTAGTGAATTATTATCTCTGTAATAATTCACTCGACTCATCGACTACGGACGTACTAGGCCACTACGCCGTAGTCCCCAGACGATATAGGGGAATCCAATCCATTAGACCTGTCTGTCATCAGTTACCGTGTACCTATAGTCCCTCATCCATCTAATATCCCAAAGACCGTATATCGAGCATGGTGTTGTCAGACCCATACGGTTTCTACTCGAGTCTCGCTCTAATCGAATTTTCCTAGAGAACTCTTTCTCTCTCAACCCGAATGACCCTAGCTAGGGATTTGTCTGAGCAAGAACACATGAGATATTCCTCTCATGATGCCGAGAGTGGATGATCCTCTATCGACACTCAATAGCCATCGTAAGGTCGACTACCACTCCCAATGACCAATTGTACTAGATCTGGGACAACCAAACCTATAAGTTTGGTATCAAATAGTGGAGCACTCATACAAGACATCCTCGGTGTCTCAAGTCTAAGGACCAGGTACACCACTAGGACTACGGAATCGCTGTCTGACAATAAGGCATCATCAAGCATCCAACATTCCGTAAGCGGATCAATCAGTGAACTCATTTTCCAATGAGCATCTGTACTGTATCCCTAGTGTCTCTACATGAGCAGCTATGAGACCAGTTGCATCCATCATATGGATAGGTATACAACACACCAGTCTGTCCAGTTATCACGATGTCCCTCTCGAGTAACCTATGATCGGGATTATTTAGGATCTGTGTTTAAAGGTGAATCGATCTCATTATCGTGATCTCATCACGATCCGATTCCCATTGCACAAATCCAAGGACATCACAATATATATATATATATATATATATATATATATATATATATATATATATATATATATATATATATATATATATATATATATATATATATATATATATGCAATAGTTATAAAGTGATATATCCCAAAATATAATAAGCAAAGAGATTCTGTATCAAGTCACACGTGTTATCACTCACGTGATTGGCTTACTGGATACCTATGACTAGCACACTTAAAGGCCCTCTCCTACAAGAAAGCTGTCCGAGAATCTATAACCGAAAGGTTCGTCCCCGACCGATTAAGTTGGGAGATCTGGTTTTGCGAAAAGCCGAAGTCAGCGACCCGACCCGAGCACGCGGCAAGCTCTCTCTAAACTGGGAAGGACCTTATTAGGTGGTCGACGTCGACAGAATCGACACCTACAGGCTCGCGACGATGCAAGGCCACCCCCGCCAAGGACGTGGAACGTGCAGAACCTTAAGATGTTTTTCGTATAAATAAGATTGAGAAAGATGAGGAAGAAGCCTGAACGAAAAATTTTTCATTTAAAGCAAAGATTTGGTTACAAGACCAGACAAACACTTTACAGCCTCCGCCAACGCCCGACCTACCCCATTAGAAAAAATTACAATAGGTCTCCCCTACTTCTCGGGGAACTCCACGCTGTCGTCAAAAGGAACTTCCTCGGGCATGTCGACGCCCAAGTCCTCAAGAAAGGAAGCGAAGGGATCTTCCGCGACCTCGAGGTTAGGGTAGCATGCTCGAAAGCGAGCCAGGGCGACCCGGTACCTATACTCATAGGTAACCTACCCCATCCGGGTCAGCCCGAGCTCGAAGCCCAAGGATTTTTTGTAGTCCTCGATCAGCTTCTTATCCTTCTCCGACCGTTGATGAATCTCGTCAGCTAGGGCCTCTGAAGTCGCACGTGCATCGGCGCATGTCTCATCCAGCTTCTGGTTGAGCGCGAGCGTCTCCCCCTTCGCTAGGCGGACCTCAGCGCGAGTTGCTTTTAAATGCACCTGGAGCTCTTTGTTCTGCTCCTCGGCGGCCTTGAGCTCAGACTTGAGGCACATCGCTTCTACCTCCAGATCTAACGCTCGCTGCTCGACCACGGCCACCGCCTTAGGAGCTGCTCCCGCGCGGATCTCCTCGACCTGCTTACGTAGCTTGGTTTTGCGGTCGCTCAAGTTGCTGATGACTCGGCCAGTGTCGCACACACGATCCATCGGCGCCATGGTGTAGTGCTGGCCCTACATGGAAAGAAGTCAGAATGATACCGTCGGGTACTAACGGAGGGCCGGTGGCGAGATGCTTACCCACAACAGTGACTTGGCAGACCTGCCGAGTAGGACTTCGGAGGACGAGGTGTACAACTCCCGAGCCATGTTTGGATGAAGCCCTCCATGAATAAATAGAGTTGCGGAATCCCCGTCGGCCCATACCCGCTCCCCGCGGGACAAGGCCCCCCAACGGGTCGGAGGCGGTGCCCTCCGAGAGGTCGGACATTACTCAAGCCTGGTAAGGCTCGTCCTTCATACCTGCAGGAAGGCGATAGAGATCGCGAACGGAAGGCTCCCGAGATGCCTTCCCCGCCCCCTCCCTGCTAGGGCCGGCCTCACCCCATCCGCGGCTCCTCCCCGCACGATCAATCAATTCAGTAGTGGCTGCCCCTATTTGGGCCGCTGTCGCGTCGGACACCTTCATAACACCAGTCTTCACTTTCTTCCGAGGCCGACCAGCCTCGATCTCCACCGGCGCATCCTTCGAGCCGATCGTTGGCTCGGTCGGTGGGCGCAATGTCAAAACCGACGAAGCCCATCCCCCGTGCATGGATCTAAGATTCACCATCTCTGCGCGAAAACATGGATGTTGGTCAGTACTCCGAATGACTCATAAAGACCCTAGTCTACCCACTACGAGCATACCTCGAGGCATCGGGCCAAGACTCGCCTTGACCAACCACAACTCAGTCATGTTCCGGATGGCTCGGGAGGCGGGAAGAATCTCCTTGAGCCTCTGGAGATCCCTGCGCTCATCATTGCTCAAAACCAGGGCGGTATTATCGATCATGCGTGCCGACCACCGGAGCCCGAAACTCCAGCCCCTCTCGCAGCAAATATAAAAGAAACGCCCCTTCCATCCTTTGTTGTTGGAGGGGGCCCCGCTAACCCGAAAGCCCGACCGGGCTGACAGATAGTAACCCCCAGGCCCTTTGGAAAGGTGGAAACAAGACAGAAAGAGAGACCGAGTTGGGGTAATATTAGCGTAATGACACTCCCCCAAGAATGCCACCAGATAGCGCCAAGAGTTCGACGCCATCTGTGATGGGGAAATGCGCCACCAGGAGATACAGGAGCTAATAACGGGGTGCAAAGGAAAGTGTAACCCCGCCTCGAGGGCATCCAGGGTTAAGGTGAAACCCTTGGGGATCGAATCGTACGCTCATTGCCTTGGCTCGAGGGCAAGTAGGACACAACCCTCGGGGATGCTGAAGCGCTCTCGGAGGTTGCCGAGCGATGACTCGCTCACTGTGGAGTCGAGGTCGTGTGGCCACATCAGAGCTTCAAGGGCCCGGGCCGCCTTCTCGTCGGATGACGAGTTGGGGCTCGGCGGTAGTGTTTTTTCCCCGACGTTACTTGGGTAGGAAGGAGAGGAGGATGAAGTCGAGGAGGAGGAGGAGGTGGCTATCCTTACTGACCTTTGGAAGGTAAGGTAGGAGAGTCGACTCGAGTGGAAGCGACAAGTTCTGGAAGAAGTAATCGATCATATGACTAACAAGAGGTGTGCTGGAACCCAACGGCGCGCTATTTATGGCAAAGATCCCACTAGCAGCGACCCTTGGCATCCGGGGGAGTGGGCGACAGCCCATCGCTACCCTTCCCGCAGTGAACGTCGCATCAGGTAGGCCAAACGTCACCCCGCCATAAATGAGACCTGACACGACAGTCGAGGGGCTGCTTGGAGTAGCAATCTGACATGCGGCGTGGGTGGCCAAGTATGTCTTCATCTGCGCGGCAGGGCAGGCGTTGATCCCTCGTGTCGAGTCGTCGGCTTCCGGGAGTCGAAATTGAGGAGGTCGTGCCTTGATATTCATGCTGCGAGCCCCTTCGGTTGCCGTGTCACTCGACTGCAGTCTGCCCGAGTCCACCACTACGCGGCCTGCCCGCCTGAGCCATGTCCCTCGGCTGCAGTCTGCCCGAGTCCACCTCTGTGCGGCCTGCCCGCCTGAGCCGTGTCCCTCGGTTGCATTCTGCCTGAGTCCACCTCTGCGCGGCCTGTCCGCCTGAGCTATGTCCCTCGGCTGCATTTTGCCCGAGTCCACCTCTGCGCGGCCTGCCCGCCTGAGCCGTGTCCCTTGGCTGCATATGCCCGAGTCCATCTCTGCGTGGCCTGCTTGCCTGAGCCGCATATCTCGGCTGCAAACTACATGATTCCTACACCTCGACACCATTTGCTCGTCCGAGTCTTCCACCCTACCCGAGTCATACCCCTCGGTCACACGTCGTACAGGATGAATGGGCTAGCAACCGACCATCGCGATTCTCTGGAAACCTCCCTAGCACTGACCTAAGGGCGAACCGACGGAAACGACCACTGAAAACAGAAGCCACGCCCCGTACCCTCCCCCCCAGCAACGGCCGACGCATGGCTTCCTTCAGGGGGGAGAATGATAAGGGTAATAATAATAATGGGACGCAAACTGACATCGCCTGCTCTTGGGTGACGTCTCTTGTGTCACGCGAACCGAGGAGACACATGGGTCATTTGCCTCGGTCTAATCTGACAGCGCTGGGCCAAGGGAGACCAGAACGTCGACCGAGGCACGTCGCCATTCTGCAAGAGCTCGGTCCTTCACGCAACCCCAACGCCGGAGTCAAACGCCTTCCCAGGTACGATCCTACTCCCTACAAGCAGACACATCAACAACGGTGACCTTCCCTATAAAAACTCTCGCGTTAGGAGGGAGAAGGAGGGAGAAAAAAGCCTCCTAAGATTATCGACTGACTTGACAGTCGGAGGAGTCGGGTCGAGCTCTCTCGACCCGACCTGTGTGCAGGGACGAAGACGGAGTACCACTCCACCGCACGCCCAAGCGAGGAGTTCCCTCCTGGAGGAAATGTCTGCCCCGTCGAGACCGAATCAACGCACTTGACTACCTCAGCACTCTCAAGGGTAATCCCGAGAGATCCTCGCTCATTCGGACCTGAACTCAGCCGTGTTGGCCCCGAGGCCGCGGCCTAAAGTTGTTGACACCAACAAAAGGGATGTTTTTCATCGAATTGATTAAAAAGAATAATCTTATATAAAAACTAATTATGGGGTGTCATTTAGAAAAAGTTCAAAAGTAATTATCTTAGATCAAAAATATTTTTTTAGTGAATTCTCGGGGAAATACTCATCTTATTCATATTTCTCAAAGAGTGTTATAATTTAAGACATTTGAATAACACCTATTGGGTCAACTCTATGGATCGATTCATATAATGAATGGGTCCAATTCTACAGTTGGAATGTGTTGTGGTGGTGTAAACGTGTTTTAAAATACTGTAATTGATATAGAAATATATCTGTTTGATTATTCTTGTTCCTAAACCAATAACCATATCTATTTGGAATTTATTTTTTGCATATGAGCTGGATTATTTATATTTTAAGTTCATTTACATCTAGGTAGGTATATAATGTTTTAATGAAAGTGCCGAAAATATTATAAATTTATTTAAAAATAATGTAATTGATATAGAAGTTTTCTTATTTGATTGCTGAATCCTAAACCAACAAAGGTACTGCTTGAAGTTTTATTGTTATAAATGAGAATTGGGTTTTGAATTTATTTGTCTCCATTATAATATTTTTGAATAGATTTTTAATGTTCTCGTGAAGATATCAAAAAATATTATAAGTCTCTATTCAAAAATACTATAACTAAAAATCTAAATTTAATATATTAAAAATTGGATCAGTTTGTATTATTCTAATTATCTTGGTAGGAGATATTTCAAAAATTATAATAAATGAAATGTATTCTATCAGAAATATGAAAATGATGACCTTGTGGAAAGCTAAAAAAAAATAGCATAACTTTTTAAAATATAAGTCCTTTTTTTCCTTTAAAGTGATGAAGTAGAAATTGATAAAAAAAGAAAATCTCATAAACATGGTGAGTGAGGTTCACATACGTGGGGCCTACATTCATTTCCACGGCTTGCAAATGGGTAATTTGCTGAGTACACGTCCTTTTTTCCCTTTAAAGTGATGAAGTCGAAATTGATAGAAAAAATAAAAAGAATGGTGAGTGAGGTTCACATACGTGGGTGGGGCCTACATTCATTTCCATGGCTTGCAAGTGGGAAGTGTGTTGAGTACACATGATAGGTTGACCTGGCATGGAAGTGTCGGCAGTCGGGCCCACCAAAGGTGGGAATACCATCACAAAACGTGTCATTTGCTGGTTTGAGGATGGACGCTGTGCAGGCAGACTGCACCACACCAGTACACTCACGATGCGTCAGGTTCACCAACCGCTGACTTGGCCTTGGCCATGACTGTGGTGGGACCGCTTGCACGTACAATTCTACTTTATTCTTCTCATGAAATTTAGATAGGAAATGCATTTGATTGAACACATTCAACGCTTGAGTGTCGCATAAAATTCGGAGGAGATCGAAGAAGCAATAATGAACAGTCGAAGAGTGCATGGTCGCATACATTTGTGCAGTGGTGTGTTAGGTGTGAGACCTGACCAAATCCAACATCTGTTGCTTTCAACTCTCTTTTTTCCTCATCATCAGCGTCCGACTCTTCTCTCTCTCCGTCCCTACCTACCCACCCTCTCCTGCCCATCTACCACGAACCAGAGCCACAATAAAGCCTCTATCTCGCCATTCCTGCTTTCTTCCAGCTTGAAAGGGTTCCTCTTCTCAAGCTTCTCTGCCATCTACTCTTCTTCTTATTTCATTTTTCTCTCTCTTACATCTTAAAGTATAATTCTGTCTGATATATGTATATGTCACCGATGGCGGCGGTCATGCTTTCCTCTGCGCCAAGGCATGTGCTCAGCCCCATTTTCCCGCCGCCGGACAACCATGTCCCGCCTCCTACGGCGCTCCCCAAGCGAGGACCAGCCTTCCGGCGGCTCCCCTCCGCCGTTCTCCGCTCGGCCATCCGATCGATCTACGTGCCAGAATCCACCTCTGCCGCCCCCTTCCCCGGCGCCCTCGGCTCCAGCCGCTCCGACTGGCAGACCAATTGCGCCATCCTCGCCAGCAAGGCGGCGTCTAACTCCTCTTCTTCTTCATCCTCCGGAGGAGACAACGCCGGCGCGGCATCTAATGAACCCAGAAGCAGCAACGATGGTAACCACTACCATCTGGCGAGTCCTACTCCCGTCAACGGCCTGAAGCAAAACTCGGCGACGCTGGACTTGGTGCCGGTGGCCAACCTCCCGCGGCCCCTCTCCATCTCCGACCTCTCGCCCTCCCCGAAGCACGGGTCCAGCGTCCGCGTGGCGTACCAGGGCGTGCCGGGGGCCTACAGCGAAGCGGCGGCCGGAAAGGCCTACCCTAACTGCGAAGCCATCCCTTGCGACCAGTTCGAGGTGGCCTTCCAGGCGGTGGAACTCTGGATCGCGGACCGCGCCGTCCTCCCCGTGGAGAACTCCCTGGGCGGCAGCATCCACCGCAACTACGACCTCCTCCTGCGGCACCGGCTCCACATCGTGGGTGAGGTTCAGCTCCCTGTTCACCACTGCCTCCTCGCCCTCCCGGGCGTTCGCAAGGAGCAGCTGACCCGGGTGATCAGCCACCCTCAGGCGCTTTCCCAGTGCGAGCTGACGCTGACCGGGATGGGACTCAACGTGGCGCGGGAGGCCTTCGACGACACGGCAGGCGCCGCCGAGTACGTGGCCAACAACGGCCTCCGGGACACGGCGGCCATCGCGTCGGCGCGGGCGGCGGAGCTGTACAAACTGCAGGTGTTGGCGGACGGCATCCAAGACGACAGCGGCAACGTGACGCGGTTCGTGATGCTGGCGCGGGAGCCCATCATTCCGCGCACCGACCGGCCCTTCAAGACCAGCATCGTGTTCGCCCACGACCGGGAGGGCACCTCCGTCCTCTTCAAGGTGCTCTCCGCCTTCGCCTTCCGGGACATCAGCCTGACCAAGATCGAAAGCCGGCCGCACCGCCACCGGCCGCTGCGCCTGGTGGACGACGCCAACGTGGGCACCGCCAAGCACTTCGAGTACATGTTCTACGTCGACTTCGAAGCGTCCATGGCGGAGACCCGCGCCCAGAAAGCCCTCGCCGAGGTCCAGGAGTACACCTCCTTCCTCCGCGTGCTCGGCAGCTACCCGATGGATATGACTCCCTGGGACGCATCCTCCTCGCCGTCCCCGCCGACGCCTCCCTCCTCGTCGTAGTCACCTTGATCGATTGGCTCTGGTCCGTCAGTTTCCTCCTATCCCCAATCTGACGGGTGAGATTGGTCAAAACCAAACACCGCCTTTTTTTACCAACCTTATTGCGTTTGATTACTGTGTTACATATCTTTATTTTGTTTTCTTTTAGGGTTCTATCGCGAACTAAAAGAATGGAATATGAAATCTTTAATTTGGATTATGTTTCTCGTACGTGCAATGTGCTCTACCAAAATTGTACCAGCTTCTTGTGATGGGTCCCACGCACAACATGGGCCGGAGACCGTGATACCTAAGTTGAGGGTCATCAAAAGCTACAACCTAAACTACAGCAGTGTACGTCAATTACTTTTGGAGAGGGTATCATTTTGTGGCGAGGTGGTTGTCCACCAAAAGCTTGGAACTTTAGTACGCAAGACATTATTATTCGCACGGTATTAACAATGACAAAAATATAACTACATCTGTGGGTTGTATATATAGTATATACAAAGACCAGTTCTAGTGACAGCAGGTCACTTTCAACACAGATCACACACCAGCCATTAAGTCGAAGTGGAAAATTTGCGTTTATCTCCCCCTCCCAAAAAAAAGTGATTTTAGTCTTTGTCCTCTGATTTTAATAAAAATATAAATTCTTTTAAAATATTTAAATTTGCATGTATCATTGAAATAAGTATCTACTTATAGTTTATATCTATTCTATTAAATCAAAATTTGATTCTATGATGAAAATACTGCACTCTGAATCAATCCATGTCTTATTTTATGTTTGTGAACGGAACATTAAATCCGTTGAGTGTCAACCTTACAAAATTATTTTAAGAGCATGTTCGATAAAATCACTGAAAGCCAACAGTGCTATGCTCAAAGAAGATATTAATATATTATATTTGGAGAAACACAATGAGGGAGAGAGCTTTTTATAATATGATTTTTGGACCATTATACTCATAGATATATATTAATATCGGAAATGGTCATGGTCATACACATCCTCTTGTCTGTCAGTAATAAAGTACTGAGGTGTCCGTCACATTAATATTTTCATATAAAAAGAAACAAAAAGATTAATATTACTTTGTATCTTTGTTAGGGTTGGAATAATCTAATTACTTGATGGACTAGATAACTTGAACGATATTTATTAAATGAAATTCATATAAGGTTTTAGAATAGAAATATATAGAAGAAAATATTTTAAAGTTAGATTTTTTAATAAATCTAAAAAATCAAGAGAAAATATTTTTAAAGATTTATATAAGAGGATCTATAAAGATTTTGAATTAATTTAAGGATAATATTATATTATATTATTCTTATTCAATGAAAATTTTAATTTTTCTCTATGCAAGTAGGAAATGAATGTGAAACCATATAATCCTATTTGTGATATTGTTATAAGTTTATGTTTTATTATTAATCCTGTTGGGAAATCTAGGAGGGCGACATCACATGCGTAGCAGAAGAATAGATGACTATAGCAGATACACATGGACTTACTTCTTAAAACACAAAAATGAATGCTTTAGATATTTTAACAAGTTTTGTAAACTTGTTCAAAATGAAAAGGGTTCTATGATTTCATCAATTAGAAGTGATCACGGTGGTGAATTTCAAAACCGTGATTTCCAAGAATTTTGTGAACTTAATGGATACAACCACAATTTCTCTACTCCAAGAAATCCTCAACAAAATGGAGTAGTAGAAAGAAAAAAATAGAAACTTAAAAGAAATGGCAAAAACCATGTTGAATGAACATAGCCTACCCAAATATTTTTGGGTCGAAGCCGTAAACACTGCATGCTATATTTTGATAGAGTTCTAGTAAGACCCCTACTCACCAAAATTCCCTATGAGTTGTGGAACAACAAAAAACCTAATGTTTCATATTTTAAAGTTTTTGGGTGTAAGTGTTTCATCTTGAATGAAAAATATGCCTTAGGAAAATTTGATGCTAAATCCGATGAAGGAATTTTTCTTGGTTATTCTTTAGTTTCTAAAGCTTTTCGTATCTTCAATAAAAGAACTTTAATTATTGAAGAATTCATTCATGTTGTTTTCAATGGGATTTCCGAAATCAAGAAAAACGATTTTGATGATGATGTTAACTTCGATTCTTTAAATTTAAATGAAACCCCTTCTTCAACTAGCAACTTGGATGCATCCACTTCCGAAACATCCTTACCCAAGGATTAGAAGTATGTAGATGCTCATCCTAAGGAGCTAATCTTAGGAGACACATCAAAGGGTGTTCAGACATGTTCTTCTCTTAAAAATTTTTGTGCCAATGCCACTTTTCTCTCCCAAATTGAACCTAAATGTATTGACGAAGCCATGAAAGATGATTCATGGATTATCGCAATACAAGATGAATTAAATAAATTGAGAGAAATGAGGTATGGAAGCTTGTTCTGAGTCTTTAGAAACAAGCAAGATGAATCTGGTATCGTGGTTAGAAATAAGGCTAGATTAGTGGCCAAAGGTTTCAACCAAGAAGAAGGTATCGATTACAAAGAAACCTTCGCTCCTATGGCTAGATTAGAAGTCATAAGAATGCTCCTTGCCTATGCTAGTAATAACAATTTTAAGTTGTTTCAAATGGATGTTAAAAGCGCTTTTCTTAATGGCTTTATTTCTGAAGAAGTTTATGTTAAACAACCTCCCGGATTTGAAAATAAAAGCCTCCCTAATCATATATTTAAATTAACCAAAGCTCTCTATGATTTAAAACAAGCCCCAAGGGCTTGGTATGATAGATTAAGTACTTTTCTTATTGAAAATAATTTCACAAAAGGCAAGGTCGATACCACATTGGTTATCAAGAATTTTGAAAATAATTTTCTCATTGTTCAGATTTATGTTGATGATATTATCTTCGGTTCTACAAATGAATCTCTTTGTGAATCTTTTGCTAAAACTATGAGTCTCGAATTTGAAATGAGTTTGATGGGAGAATTAACCTTTTTCTTAGGCTTACAAATTAAGCAACTAAGCAATGACATCTTTATTAGTCAAACTAAATATGCTTTAGATCTACTGAAAAGATTTAATATGGATAGCTCAAAAGCTATTAACACCCTTATGAGCACCGCCACTAAGTTAGAAGTTGATGAGAATGGAGAAAGCTTCGATCAAAAAACTTATAGGGGTATGATAGGAAGTTTACTTTACCTCACTGCAACTAGACCAGATATCATGTTTAGGACTTTGTGCTATGTTTCAATCGAACCCTAAGATATCTCATCTCAAAGCGGTTAAAAGAATACTTAGATATCTTAAAGGTACCACAAATCTAGGATTATGATATCCAAAATCCGAAAATTTTGAGTTAATTGCTTATGCTGATGCGGATTTTGCTGGGTGTAGACTAGATAGAAAAAGCACATCAGGAACATATCAATTTTTGGGATATTCCCTTGTTTCTTGGTCATCTAAGAAACAAAACTTGATTGCACTATCAACAACCGAAGCTGAATATATTGCAGCTAGTGCATGCTGTGCACAAGTTGTGTGGATGAAAAACACCTTAGAAAATTATAAAGTCTATCTTAAAAACATTCCCATTAAATGTGATAACACGAGTGCAATATGTTTAATAAATAATCTCATTCGACACTCAAGAACAAAACATATTGATATTAGACATCACTTTATACGAGATCATGTTACTAATCATGATGTAATCATAGAGTTCATAGATACTAAGCATCAACTAGTTGATATTTTTACAAAACCTCTAAGCGAAGAACAATTTGATTTCATAAGAAAAGAATTAGGAATGTTGTTGTGTCCGAATGCATAAACTTGTTAAAATTATTATTCGGACTTTATTGATTGAATGATCAAATCACTTAATTATCATTACATGCCTAAAATAACATGTTGGAAATTAATACAAAACTTTCCTTAACAATGAGCATGTCTTCATGATTGTATAGTCTTGTCCGATTGCATGAAAGTGTTAAATTAAATTTTCAGCTCCAATCAGATTTCATGAATATATTATTCTCTTTCAGACTTAATAAACATATGTCACATATAGTTTGATTCACATCATTGATTTTTGACAAATAGAATCATCTAGCAAATGTATATCTTTTAGACTTATCATGTGAAAAATATTCTCTTTGAGAAATAGATCTGATGATTCCTTCTTATAAAAGGAAGATATTTTTATGTGCAAGGATTTGATTCACATAAATATCCCGATCCTTATAAAGCATGCCTTAATATCCTATCGATTTGAACTACACAAATGGCTTTCCTCCTTCATGCAAAAAGATAATAACAAATAAAAAGGAATAAGTTTTCACTCTATAATCTTCATGTCATGTTTTTCTTGAGATGTTTGTATAATTTATATCCTATCACTCTATATAGATAAATAACATGAACCTACTTATGACATTGCACGTATATTTAAAAGTTGTTTATATCGTTCTCCTTTTTGTTAATGACAAAGGGGGAGAAATATATGAATTGATGCTATAAATGCCATATTATGTTGAAAAAAAGCAGATATATAAATTAATGCTATAAATGTCATATTATGTTGAAAAAAAGCAGATATATGAATTGATGCTATGATTATGCCATGCTTGCATCATCGCCATATTATGTTGAAAAAAGCAGATATATGAATTGATGCTATGATTATGCCATCGTCATATTATGTTGAAAAAAGCAGATATATGAATTGATACTATGATTATGTCATTCTTGCATCATCGAAAATATATGAATTAATGATAACTATGATTGCCATATTAGCAATATGCCATGTTTGCATCGTGTTAAGATATCAAGAACTTGCATCATAGTCCTACGTGTTGATATCTTACCATGTGATGAAATTGCTATGATTGCTAAAATACTTGAAATGTGTGCATCATGTTAAGATATCAAGAACTTACATCGTAGTCCTACGTGTTGATATCTTACCATGTGATGAAATGCTTTAATTGCTAAAATACTTGAAATGTGTGCATCATATTAAGATATCAAAATCTTACTTCGAAATTTTACATAATGAATTGCTATCATTACCATCATTCACATTTGAAATTTGAAAATGGATATCAAGCCTTGACATCATACATCATTTTCAGAGAGATACATCATGATGGGAATCATGATGGGAGTATTGATAAGGTTAAATGATTTTAACTTATCAATATGTCTCTTGAATTCAAAGGTTTTGAATTCAAAAATGACTTATCTCAATTATGACAAATAGATAGGGGGAGTTAAGGTTAACTCCGTTATCAATTGATTGTCATCATAAAAAAGGGGGAGATTGTTGAATCTCGGATTTTGATGATGACGTCAATTGTCATTTGTTATCTAATCTATATGTTGAGATAAGTGTGCATGATTAACTACGATGAAAGTAACACATGTAACAGGAGTTGTGCCGGAGTCAAGACTATGATCACGTTGGGAGTTCGAGAGTTCGACGGAAGTCCAGACGATCGTCGGAGGTTCTACGGGAACAAATCCGAGAAGTCCAAGAGCTTGCCAAAGAAGCTCGTCCGAACTCGCCAAGTGGATCATCGCAAGTTCAGGAGTTTACAGGAAGTCCGCAGGAGCATCACCGAGGGTTCATTGGATGATCGACGGAAACTCACCGGAAGCTCGCCAGAAGAAGCGATTGACGCACCGGAGCAAGTTGTAGTAAATGTCTTAAGAAATTCGTAGTTAGCATGATGATTAAGTTAGAAATGGGATGTGATCCCATTAACTTAATCTTGGGATAATTGGGCCCTTGACAGACTCAAATTGGGCCGAATGAATCAGCCCATTCGGACCCAAATTACTTGGCCAGAGGTAGCACCGCCTAGGTCGGCGGTGGCACTGCCCAGGGCTCAGTCTCTGAGCTCTGGCTGGGCGGTGCAACCGCCTCTGATAGAGGTGCAACCGCCCCTAACAAGCGGTGGCACCGCCTAGAGGCTCAGTCTTCGAGCTCTACTAGGCGGTGCAACTGCCCCAGTCAGGCGATGCAACCCCTAGACCCAAGAATTTCAGGAATTGACAGTTTTGAGCTTGGAATTCAAACTGGGTTGGAGCCTATAAATACCCAACCCTTTCAGCAATGAAAGGGCAACAAAAACACCGAAATCCTAATCTTATTCTGTGATTTTTAGAGCTCAAAAGTGTTGTAAAGGCCAAAAGTTCTTCTCCCTCTTTTCTTCCAAGTTCTGATCTTTCAAGAGAGGAGAGAAAATTCTGTAAGGGTTGTCTCCTAAGCCCGTCAAAAGGAGTGAAACTGTAAACGGGTGGTTGGCCTTCGCCTATTGAAGGAAGGCCTCTAGTGGACGTCGGTGGAGGAAGCCAGAAGTGGATGTAGGTCAAGATTGACCGAACCACTCTAAAATTACGGTGCTCTCTGGTTTGCATTTACTTTGAGCATATTATCTTTACTGCAAACCTCCTCAATAGCTTACTGCCTTCTGCACATTTATGATTGTGTTTCAAAATTCAGTATTTTCCGAATCGATGTTTAGACGTAAATCAGTTTTATCGTACGAACACCATATTTCGGTTTGTGCTTACATTCTGATTTCCATCATAACTGCAAACTGTCTTTATAGATTCGCTTTAACTGCATCTTGCTTGATCACAAGTTAAAGTGATTTACGAATCAGCTTTTCTACCGAAATCGCTCTTATCGTACGAACGCAGTTTTAATCGTCGAAAGTTTTCCGCTGCACTAATTCACCCCCCTGCCTCTTAGTGATCTTGATCCTAACACGAAATACTCTTGACTGCATTGTTAGCCAAAACCCCATCACCTTCTTTATGGATGAGTCACTTTTGGAAGTCCACGGCTTCAGCTCGTAGAAGCTAGATGTGGAGTTAGAGGCCAAGCTACTTCAGATCCAATACTAATCCTCCCCTACGCTTGAATTTAGATCCTATCAAGGTGAGTTGGGCTCAAAATGATTGAAGAATAAATCTATATGATAAGTTTTTAGGTAAGATTCCCCCTTTGGATTTCCTCCACTTTGTCCTCCTCAAACTATGAGGTTGCAATATCAATGATTTGATAGTTGGATGGTTCTATTTTTAATTTTCTTCTGAATCAAACATGATGAAGGTTCTATTGGGTGGTTTGTGGTTTATTCATGGAGAATTGTTAACTCTAATCCCCTAGAAGTCATGCTACCAACCGCTCGTTGAGTGTGTAGACAAGGTCCTAATCTGGGTCCAATTTCTCAAACTCCCATTGGAACTCCTTAATCTAGGTCTCCTATCTCATATAGCCTCTTGTATCGATCAATTCCTCAAAATAGACGATATGACCTTAACTAAGTCTAGAGGAAAATTTGTTAGGGTTTGTATCCTTCTTAACTTAGAGAAACTCTTTCGTCAAGGGTTGTGGATTGAAGATGGTACTTCCCAATTCTTTCATAACATAGCTTATGAAAACAATCATAACATATGCTTCTACGATGGTAAGATGGCCCATCGCACATCGTTTATGTAATGCTACTCAAAGTAGTAGTAATGGGAAAAGGGTGACTAATGAGGAGGTTAGCATGTGTAGACAAGGTCCCCATTGTTGAATCTCGGATTTTGATGATATAATCAATTGGTGGGTTAACTGATCTTATCCATATTATTGAGTTAAGTGTGCAGGATTAACTACGATAACCAGAAAACATAAAGCAAGGATACCGGAGTCGAGCTCGATGGACGTTTAAGAGACCGAAGAATCATCGAAGATGCTGCCGGAACCAACCGAGAAGAAATCGGGAACGTGTCGGAAGTTCGCCGAAGAAATCGTCGGAGGCTCGCGGAGATCACCGAGAAGGCTCGGCTACTCGTTAAAGTCATCACAAAGATTGGGAGCTTGCCGGGAGTCCGTCGGAAGGAATTCGTCGGAAAGCTCGTCGGAACAAGACTCGACGTTCGCGGTTGAAAACTTGCTTAGGATGTTTTTGTGTTATGTAGTTCACTTATAATTAGGATTAGGATTAAGAGATAATCCTATATCCTGGTTAGGGGCCAACTGGGCCCAAAGTCGGATTTGGTTTGGGCTAAAATTAAGCCAAACCAATGAATCGGAGAGCCAGGCGGTGGCACCGCCTGGCTGGGCGGTGGAACCGCCCAGCACCCGAGAACTGGGCGGTGACACCTCCTTGGCTGGGCGGTTGCACCGTCCAGCACCCGAGCGCTGGGCGGTGGCACCGCTTGGCTGGGCGGTGGCACCTCCAGCATCGGAAACCCTAAGAGAATTCAAATTTTGGAGCCCAAATTTGAATCCTCTTGAGGCCTATAAATACCCCTCAAATCTCAGCTGAGAGTACAACTTTTGAGAAGCATTTTGATTAAGAGAAAAGTCTTAGAAAGTCTTAGCAAGTCTTGTTTTCAATTTGCTAGAGAGTTCTCCTCCTTCTTTTTTATTGAAAATTTGTAAGAGGTTGAGCTGCTTGTAAAAGGTTGTAAGAGGGGTGTTTACCCTTCCATTTCAAGAGACTTGCTAGTGGAAGGTGGGAGCCTCATCGAAGAGGGGCCTCGCAAGTGGATGTAGGTCATTTGACCGAACCACTCTAAAATCGGCGTAATCTCTGGTTTGCATTTTATTATTGTCGTTTACATTACTGCATACCTTCTTACTGCTTTAGTTTCTTATTACCCTTGCTACGCAACTTTAAGAATACGCTTTCAAGTTAAACTTTTCAAGTTCCGTTCTTATCGTACGAAAGATTTTTCTAAAACCGAAGTTTTAATCCGCTGCACTAATTCACCCCCCCCCTCTTAGTGCCGCTCCGATCCTAACAAGTGGTATCAGAGCAAGGTTATCTCTCATATTTGGTTTAATACCCAAGAGAGATGGCTTACTCCGGCATGCAAGAGGGCCATTCTATTGCACGACCACCTTTGTTTAATGGGTCGGATTACACATATTGGAAGTCTCGCATGAGGATCTTCCTCATTTCTATGGACTTTGAGCTTTGGTCTATTGTCGAGAATGGATTTCAAAAATCTTCTCTTCCGATGAGCGAATGGAATGAATCGGAGAAGAAGGTTTTTGCTTTAAATGCAAAGGCTATGAATGCCTTGTTTTGTGCATTAGACAAAAACGAATTTAATCGTGTTTCAATATGTGATTCGGCTTTTGATATTTGGAGAACTCTTGAGGTCACTCATGAAGGCACTAGCCGAGTGAAAGAGTCCAAAATCAACATCCTTGTGCACTCTTACGAACTTTTCCGAATGAAACCAAGTGAGTCCATCAGAGACATGTACACCCGGTTTACGGATGTCATCAATGGACTCAAAGCTCTTGGTAAAGATTTTACTAACTTTGAACTAGTAACTAAAATCTTAAGATCCCTCCCTAAAAGTTGGGATCCAAAAGTTACGGCCATTCAAGAGGCCAAAGACCTTAAAGCATTCCCTCTTGAAGAACTCATTGGGTCTCTAATGACCTACGAAATGACATGTCAAGCTCATGACGAGCTCGAGAACCCCCTTCCAAAGAACAGGAAGGATATGACACTCAAATCAGAAGAAGACCACTTGAAAGGAACATCAAGTGATGAGGACAGTGACAATGACATTGCACTTTTGACTCAAAAATTTAAAAAATATTTAAGAAAGAATAAATTTAAAAATAATATAAAAAATAAATTTGAACAAAAGAAGGACCAAGTGATTTGCTATGAATGCAAAAAACCGGGACACTACAAGAATGATTGTCCTCAAGCCAAAAAGAGGACATCAAAGAAGAAGGCGCTCAAGGCAACATGGGATGATTCAAGCGCGTCCGAAGAAGAGGAGTCCAACACCGAGCAAGTTGCTCATTACGCACTAATGGCTTTAGGAGAAGAGGTATGTGATTTATTTAATAAAGATTTATCTTTTGAAGAACTCTCTATCGCTTTTCATGAATTATTTGATGAATGTAGAACTGTTAGCAAGAAGTTAAGTATCTTAAAGAAAGAGCATGCTTTGCTACAAGATAAGTTTGATAGTCTTCAAACTCCTCCATGCTCTAAGTGTGAGCATTTAGAAGCAATAAAAAATGAAAATTTGCTTCTTAAGGAAACCTTAAACAAGTTTAAGGTTGGTAGCAAAGGATTAGATATGATCCTTGCACACAAGGGTCACATCGTAAATAGAAATGGAATTGGATTTGTAAAAGGATTACATCAAAATCCTACCACTTTCATAAAAGGACCTACATTACATGTTTCCTCTTATATGAAATGCAACTTCTGTTGCAAATCCGGACATATTGCCTACAAATGTCCATTTAGGAAAATTAGTTCACAAAAATTAATATGGGTTCCTAAAGGAACTATAAAGGATTAAAAAATAAATAACAAGGTTAGTGGATCAATTTTTGAGGCACCCAAAATCAAATGGGTACCTAAAAATCATCCTCTTTTGTAGACAAACCCACAAGCTAGGAGCAAGAGATGGTATCTCGATAGTGGATGCTCAAGACATATGACTGGAGATCCATCTCATTTCTCTATGCTCACTAGCAAAGAAGAAGGGTACGTCACCTTCGGAGACAACAACAAAGGCAAAATCATTGGCAAGGGAACTATTGGTAACAAATTTAGTTTTTCCATTGATGATGTTTTACTAGTTGATGGATTGAAACATAATCTCTTGAGTATTAGTCAACTATGTGATAAAGGTTATATCGTTAGATTTGAATCAAATATGTGCATTATTGAAAAACCAAATCATAACATGACTATGATTGCTTTAAAACAAAATAATGTCTATACCATCAATCTTGATGAACTAAGTAATGAAATGTGTTTCTCCGCCGTAAATGATGATGCTTGGCTTTGGCATAGGAGATTAGGTCATGCAAGCATGAAAACAATATCTAAAATCTCATCTCAAGAATTAGTACGAGGGATTCCGAATATGAAGTTTATTAAGGATAAGGTATGCGATGCATGTCAACTAGGCAAACAAATAAAAACAAGCTTCAAACCAAAAAATCAAATTAGCACCACTAGACCATTACAATTGATCCATTTGGACTTATTTGGACCAATTGATACAACAAGTCTAGGTGGAAGCAAATATGCTTTTGTGATTGTGGATGACTACTCTAGATACACTTGGACCTATTTCTTAGCTCACAAAAGTGATTGCTTCAAGTGTTTCTCTAAATTTTGTAAACTCACTCAAAACGAAAAAGGCTTCATGATTTCATCAATTTGGAGTGATCACGGTGGTGAATTCCAAAACCGTGACTTTTAAAATTTTTGCGAAGTTAATGGGTACAATCACAACTTCTCAACTCTAAGAAATCCTCAACAAAATGAAGTAGTTGAAAGAAAAAATAGAAACCTACAAGAAATGGCAAGAACTATGTTAAATGAACATAGTTTACCCAAATATTTTTGGGCCGAAGCCGTAAATACGGCTTGTTACATCATGAATAGGGTCCTAATAAGACCATCTCTATCAAAAACTCCCTATTAATTATGGAATAACAAAAAACCAAATATTTCTTATTTTAAAGTTTTTGGTTGTAAATGCTTCATTTTAAATGAAAAGGATGCCCTAGGTAAATTTGATGCTAAATCCGATGAAGGCATTTTTCTTGGTTACTCCTCCGTTTCTAAGGCCTTTCGTGTCTTTAACAAAAGGACCTTAGTAATAGAAGAGTCTATTCATGTAGTTTTTAATGAAATTTCTAACTTAAAGAAAAATGATTTTGATGATGATCTTGGTTTTGATAATCTGAATTTAAACGAACCCCCTCCTCAAAATAGCTATTTGAATGCATCTTCTTCCGAAATTTCTTTACCCAAAGAATGAAAGTATGTAGATGCTCATCCAAAGGAGCTAATTATAGGAGATACAACAAAAGGGGTTCAAACTCGTTCTTCTTTCAAGAATTTTTGTGCTAACGCCGCTTTCCTTTCTCAAATTGAACCTAAATGCATTGACGAAGCCTTAAAAGATGATTTTTGGGTCATTGCAATGCAAGGAGAATTGAACCAATTTGAGAGGAATGAGGTATGGAAGCTTGTTCCTAGACCAAGTGACCACTTAGTCGTAGGTACTAAGTGGGTCTTTAGAAACAAGCAAGACGAAAATGGTATCGTGGTTAGAAACAAGGCTAGATTAGTGGCCAAAGGTTTCAATCAAGAAGAAGGTATCGATTACGAAGAAACCTTCGCTCCCGTGGCTCGATTAGAAGCCATAAGGATGCTCCTTGCCTATGCTAGTAGTAATAATTTTAAACTATTTCAAATGGATGTCAAAAGTGCTTTCTTGAATGGTTTTATTTCCGAAGAAGTATATGTCGAACAACCTCCCGGATTTGAAAATTCTCTTCTTCCTAATCATGTATTCAAATTGACTAAAGCTCTCTATAGCTTGAAACAAGCTCCTAGAGCTTGGTATGAAAGGCTTAGTTCCTTTCTTATTTTAAATAATTTTACCAAAGGCAAGGTTGATACTACATTGTTTATTAAACATTTTGAAAATAATTTTCTTATTGTGCAAATTTATGTTGACGATATTATTTTTGGCTCTTCGGATGAATCACTATGTGAATCATTTGCCAAATGTATGAGTCATGAATTTGAAATGAGTTTAATGGGTGAATTAACTTTCTTTTTGGGATTACAAATCAAACAACTTAGTGATGGTATATTTCTTAACCAATCTAAATATACATTAGAATTGTTAAAACGATTTAACATGGATAATTCAAAAGCAATAAACACCCCTATGAGTACTGCGACTAAGTTAGATATGGATGAAAATAGTGAAAAATTCGATCAAAAAACATATAGGGGAATGATAGGTAGTCTACTCTACCTCACCGCGACTAGACCAGATATTATGTTTAGTGTAGGACTTTGCGCTAGGTTTCAATCTAATCCTAAATTATCTCATCTGAAGAGTGTTAAAAGAATATTCAGGTATCTTAAAGGAACTCCAAATTTAGGATTATGGTATCCAAAATCTGAAAATTTTGATCTAATAGCTTATGCAGACGCCGATTTTGGCGAATGCAGGATCGATAGAAAAAGTACATCCGGAACATGCCAATTTTTAGGACATGCACTTGTTTCTTGGACTTCCAAGAAACAAAATTCAGTTGCACTATCTACGGCGGAAGCCGAATACATTGCTGCAAGTGCATGTTGTGCACAAGTCATTTGGATGAAAAATACATTAGAAGACTATGGAATTCACTTTAAAAACATTCCCATAAAATGTGATAATACTAGTGCCATATGTCTTACTAAAAATCCAATTCTGCACTCTAGAACTAAGCACATCGACGTTAGGCATCATTTCATACGCGATCATGTCCTTAACAATGATGTTGTTCTAGAATTCATTGACACAAAGCATCAATTAGCAGATATATTTATAAAAGCTTTGAATGAAGATCAATTTGAATTCATTAGAAGGGAATTAGGCATGTTAAATTGTCCCTAAAATGAGCTTCACGAAAAATGACTCGTCCTTTTCCTTTCTTCTGTGGATTTGATTTCTTCCTTCTTCTTCAATTCAAAATGATCCATTAAAGTATAACTTATGATCTTGAGGGAAGAAGCTAAACAAAAGGGAGGAAGAAAAAAAAATTTTCTTTCCTCCGCGGGATGCCAGCGGTGGCACCGCCAGATCCGGCGGTTGCACCGCCTGGCGCTCGGGCGCCAGGCGGTGACACCGACCAAGCGAGCCTTACTAACCCGAGGGGTTAGGGCCGGCGGTGACACCGCCCCCAACCCGAAAAAAACACTCTCAAAACCCTCTCCCATTCCCTCTAACCCTCATTCTAACTCTTAAAAGCATTGGAGAAGGATTCTTGGTGGTCCAAGCTTTCCATCTCTCAACATAATCTCCATAAGATAACACTTGAAATCCCTCTTTTTGGTATCCCATTCCTTCTTTTCTTTCCTCTTTTCCTTGCTTATTTTTTACAATTTCATCATCATCTTGTCTAGATTATGGCTCCTAAGAGATCAAAAGGAAAAATGATTGAAGGAGATTCATTTGACCATGATCTTTTTAGATCAAAAGAGGTAGCCCTTAGCTTTCCAAAATTTGAAACACGATGTATCCATAAGGGAAAATACGTTGATCTAGATGAACTAGAGGACTTAGAACCCATTAGGTGGTTTGCACACCTAGAAGCTCTACCTCTACTACAAATAGATGAACCAATCTATCCGCGATTAGTTAGATTGTTCTATGCCAACCTTTATGAGGACAACGATAGCCTAAGCACTTACCTTCTAGGAACACCCATTAGAATATTTGACAGCACTATTTGTGAGCTAATTGGCGTAACTGATAAAGATAGGGGATGTTATTTTAAAGGTAAATGGGACGTCAAAACAATAGGAGCAACCTATACCGAAGCCGTGAAAACAATTTTTAAAAATCCAAACCTTGACTTCCTACCCAAGAGCTGTGAACACTTACTGCCTTTCAACTCTAAAATTCTTCATCACATTATCACAAGCATCATATTCCCCAAACAATTTCATCTTGACGAAATAAGTCAAATAGAAATAGGAACCATGTATTGGATTATGACCGGTCAGCATAATTGTTTTGGGTACTTAATTCGTCAACACATGTAGGATATTATGACTAAAGATACTATATTGCCATATGGGAGGTTAATCACTAGAATTCTTCATGCCTATGACATTTGCATTCCACCCGATGAAGAATCTATTCAAAATGATCGATATAACATAATAAATAAAAACCTACTGAAAAGACTTAGGTGCACTTTTAGCAATGGCATATGGGTTAGGCAACCTAGAAGGACGGATCCAATTCCTCCACCAATAGAACAACCCGAAACACCAATTCTTATGGGAAATGAATCTCCTCCTCCTAGTCCCTTTGGCGCAGCACCTTCAGCTCCTGTTTCCTCCTCTGAAGATATCATTATGGCGGAGCTATCTCAGATCAAATCACAGTAAGAACAAATTCAGAATCAACAAATTGAAATTTTGAAGACACTACGACAGATGAATGAAAAAATAGATATCATGTATCAGCACTGTGGATTACCTCCTAAGGATTAAATTGATGTATCTTTTTATTCTGTTCTGTTTACTTTTAACAACAAGTTCAAGTTTGTCATCGATTGAACGATAACTGATCTTTCCTTTTAGATAACTACTGTTTTAATCTGCATAAATGATGATGTCTTTTGGATAAACTATTTCTGGCAAATTTGAATGATGAACTTTGTTAAATGCTAAACCTTTTTCTATGATCATCAATTAGCTGGCTTGTCTCTTTTTGTTGATGACAAAGGGGGAGAAGTGATGACTAAGTGATGACTTACACCATAACCATAGCATGACTTATATGAATTACAAAAACTTGTGTGATATGAATGTCTTATATGCCTTGCAAATCCTTGAAAATATCACAAGATTGATATCATGTAATTTATATTGAAAATCTTTATCTTCTGTCATAGCAAAATTCGTCCCTTATCATTTAACTTATGATTTTCATCGAAGTTTCGTACTTACTATTGTTTAATGAGGATAACGATAAGCTCTACGATTAGAACTTATCGGGTTATGCTTGAATCCAATGGGATGGAATTCAAGTGTTTTTTATCTTCTCATAATATGGCATATAGATAGGGGGAGTTATGTTTAACTCCGTCATCAATTGATTGTCATCATCAAAAAGGGGGAGATTGTTGAATCTCGGATTTTGATGATATAATCAATTGGTGGGTTAATTGATCTAATCCATATTATTGAGTTAAGTGTGCAGGATTAACTACGATAACCAGAAAACATAAAGCAAGGATACCGGAGTCGAGCTCGATGGACGTTTAAGAGACCGAAGAATCATCGGAGATGCTGCCGGAACCAACCGAGAAGAAATCGGGAACGTGTCGGAAGTTCGCCGAAGAAATCGTCGGAGGCTCGCGGAGATCACCGAGAAGGCTCGGCTACTCGTTAAAGTCATCACAAAGATTGGGAGCTTGCAGGGAGTCCGTCAGAAGGAATTCGTCGGAAAGCTCGCCGGAACAAGACTCGATGTTCGCGGTTGAAAACTTGCTTAGGATGTTTTTGTGTTATGTAGTTCACTTGTAATTAGGATTAGGATTAAGAGATAATCCTATATCCTGGTTAGGGGCCAATTGGGCCCAAAGTCAGATTTGGTTTGGGCTAAAATTAAGCCAAACCAATGAATCGGAGAGCCAGGCGGTGGCACCGCCTGACTGGGCGGTGGAACCGCCCAGCACCCGAGAGCTGGGCGGTGACACCTCCTTGGCTGGGCGGTTGCACCGTCCAGCACCCGAGCGCTGGGCGGTGGCACCGCTTGGCTGGGCGGTGGCACCTCCAGCATCGAAAACCCTAAGAGAATTCAAATTTTGGAGCCCAAATTTGAATCCTCTTGAGGCATATAAATACCCCTCAAATCTCAGTTGAGATTACAACTTTTGAGAAGCATTTTGATTGAGAGAAAAGTCTTAGAAAGTCTTAGCAAGTCTTGTTTTCAATTTGCTAGAGAGTTCTCCTCCTTCTTTCTTATTGAAAATTTGTAAGAGGTTGAGCTGCTTGTAAAAGGTTGTAAGAGGGGTGTTTACCCTTCCATTTCAAGAGACTTGCTAGTGGAAGGTGGGAGCCTCATCGAAGAGGGGCCTCGCAAGTGGATGTAGGTCATTTGACCGAACCACTCTAAAATCGGCGTAATCTCTGGTTTGCATTTTATTATTGTCATTTACATTACTGCATACCTTCTTACTGCTTTAGTTTCTTATTACCCTTGCTGCGCAACTTTAAGAATACGCTTTCAAGTTAAACTTTTCAAGTTCCGTTCTTATCGTATGAAAGATTTTTCTAAAACCGAAGTTTTAATCCGCTGCACTAATTCACCCCCCCTCCCCCCCCCTCTTAGTGCCGCTCCGATCCTAACACCCATATGGGTCTAATTTCTCATAATCCTATTGGAACTCCTCAACCTAAGTCTTCTATCTCATATAGCCTCATGTATCAATCAATTTATCAAAATAGATGATATGACTTTCACTAGGTCTAGAAGAAAATTTACTATGGTTTGCATCCTCCTTGATTTAGAGAAACTCTTTCCTCAAGGGAGATTGAAGAATGCACTTCTTAATTCTTTCATACCATAACTTATAAAAGCAACTCTAATATGTGCTTACACTATAGTAAGATTAGTCATTGCACATCGTTATGCAATGCTACTCAAATTAGCAGTAACAAAGATGGGGTGACTAATGAGAAGGTTAAGGTTTTGGTCCCATGGATGGAAGTTGAAGACAACCTTAATTATAGATCTCGGAGTAAGGTCCAGAAGAAGGCATTGAGTTGTAAGCCTAGACCTAATCCTTGAGCTTTAGAGGCCGACCCCACTATTGAACTCAAATCGAGTCACCCAATTTGACTGATCACATAACCTTAAAGCCTTCCTCATTTATTAACAACATTATTACCTAATCCACCCAAATAATTCCTTCTAAAAATAAATCCTCCTTAGTGACTCACCCTCTTTCATGAGAAAACTCCTCATGGGATAACCTTATTTAATGGGTTTAGTGACCGTTCGACGTCATCTCCTATTCACACTACCAAAGGATGTAATACTAATGTCTCTTCTATAGGTTCCAAGCCATCCTTGAATAATATAGTTAATAAAGATCGGGCGATAAAGTTAAATCTGGGCAACATTTGGGTGTTGCCAACTAGCCCTAAAGCCCCATCCCCTTTTTCCATTAATGCTAAGGAGAGAAAGAAAGCATTGAGGTTGGAAGGTGGTATGGTGTCATTGCCCATTGTTATTCTCCTATTCCCTAGGTGATGATGGCAAAAGGCAAGCTTCATCCTCCGGGATGGGTGATATAGAAAAATATCATTTTATCCCTTTTTCTAATTCTTTCCTCTTCGAATCATTTTGTAGCACTAATGCTTGAAAATACAAAGATGGAGGAAGAGCCTATTGGTTAGAACTATTCCTTTTCCAATTATCAGCCAACACTAGAGACCTACTTCTCACAAATTGATTGTTTGCTTCACCTCTTTCTTAGTCCTTTGATGCCTTGGTTGATCACATGACCAATGCCTTTAGAAGAGTAGTGGATGATGGTCTTCTTGATGAGAATGATGCAACGATCGATGAACCGGCTCCTGAATGATAAGCAACAATCTCAATGAGAGAGACACAATCCTGAAGAATGATTCAAATGGAAAGTGTCATTCCTCCTTCCCTTTCTTTTAAGCACAAAAACAAGAAGAACAAAGTATGGTTGCTTGTTGATTCTTTCACTCTAGAGGGTTATCTTCCCTCTCATAACACTTTTTCTATAGTTAATAAATGAATCTATCCATCCTTGGAATTATGAGGGTGCAAGAGTGTCATGAGGCCCTATATGAATATATTAGAATCCTTAAATTAGATGTTATCACACTGCTTGAAACACACTTATAGGAATAACAATCTATTACTTTCTTGCATAAATTTGGAACATGATGGACTGAGGTATTATCTGTTATTGAGGGTAGATATGACAGGATCATTGTAACATGGAACTTTCTCTCCCTCAAAGCATCCGAGGTCTTCACCAACAAGCAAGCAATAAATTTAATCTTGGAGATCCCACATAGGCCACTGTGCCTTATGCTAGCAATCTTCCTCATTTGTGCAAATCACTTTGGTTGTTGTTTTCTCATATTAACACATCTTTAATCCTTTAGATTTTTTGTGGTGATATAAACATCATTTAGTCACTTAAAGACAAGCTAGGTGGTTGACCTTTTACTACTTTCTCATCAATTTTGGATTTCACTTATTTCATCTTTTACAAAGGACTCATCGATGCTAGTTTTTTTATAATCAATTTACTCACTATAATAATCGCTATGACAAAGATCAGATTTTAGCTTGTCTTTACAAAATTTTTTTTTAATGTTTTATGGACAACACTTTTGATTTTACATCACTTTCTCAATCTTCCCTGCATTACAACAGTTTTATCAGGATTGATTGCTTCCTTAAAAAACATGCCAAGTTAAATATTAAAATTGAACCATAATAGTTTGAGATGAATGAGTTTATCAACCTTGTGACTTTGCATTGACTGAGCTAAACCCTTAGTATAGATTATAATGCACCCTCTCCTTAATAATCTGAACACTACCATCAACAAATGAGCCAAGTCTTATAGTGACAACTCCACCTCAGCTGGTAGATCAAGGTTAACACTCAGTATGCTTTGAATGATGATATAAATTCAAAAATTCGTTCACCAAATATCCGATACTCATCATACGAAGAATTGGATTCATCTTATAAAAAACTAATAACAACAAGGACTAAATTGATACCCATATATCCTTAACCTCTTTTACTGGTATCATTCATTATGAAATAAATATTCTACCCCTAACTAGCAACACAACAACTACCCTAATCTTCATAAATTTCATTCTAGGAAGTGGAACGAGCTTTGTGCCCTTTCTATCTCACTAAGATAAAAAATACCATCGATCACATGTGCTAGGGAAAAAGCTCTGGTCCAATAGTTTCACTATCAAATTTTACTCAAAGTTTTAAGAAATTCTTAAACCTAAACTCTTTCTAGAGTTTGAATCTTTTCATGCCATTATTGTGATCCCCCAACTAAGGTAAAACTTGGCTCGTTTTTATCCTTAAAAAGGTTAACACCTCATTTATCAAAGACTTTCATCCTATTACTTTATGCAATATCCTCTATAAGATCCTTACATTCATTAAAGATAAAACTATATATGATAATATTTTTATAGCCAATGAGCTTGTCCACCCTATGAATAACTCCAACAGTAAATTCTCTCTAACCTTGCTTAAGTTGAACTTAGAGAAAGCTTTTGACTTTGTTTCTTGATCTGCTATCAAGAATATCATGATAAACATGAACTTTCCTAATCAATTCATTAACTGGATTATGACCTATATTATCTTCCCCACCTTTACATGCCCAATTAATAATAAGCAATATAATTGATTCAAAAGTTATCTGAGGTGTCCGGCAAGAAATCCCTCTTCCACTTATATGTTCATCATAGCTCAATAGATCTTTCCATCCCTCAACTCCCCTGAGGTCCTGAAAGCTAATATTACACCCTTTAACCTTAAAAAGAATCAAAATATTTCACTTAATTTTTTTCGACAATCTATTACCCACTTTACATGCTAACCCCAAATCATGCTTTCACATACAGAAATTTTTGAACAGCATCTCTGCTATCATTGATCTTAGTGTTAACTATAACAAATCATGCATTTACTTCCCAAAACACTATCTAGGTTCTGCTAAACACTCCATCTGCTTTGCTTTGGGCATTCGGGAGGGGAATTGGCCATTCAAATACCTTGGCACCTATCTTTTCCTCGGAAGACTAGGGGACAAACACCAATAATCTCTAGTGGACAAAGTCATCGATAAACTTCAAGGTTGGTATAAGAATTTTCTTTCCTAGGCTGGCAAGTCCTTATCAAATTGGTTATTAACTCGTCGCCTATCCGGATCGTTCTAAACTCATGAGTCTTGCACAAAATCTTTTATAGAATCTTCTACTTAACTACGAACTCCCTTTGAAATGATAGTGCTAATCGTTATAGCCTATACCTCATTAGCTGCGATACACTTACCAAACTAAAAGATAATGGTGGCCTTGGGCTTAAGCAATGTGTGCAAAACGTCTCGTGCCGACTTTAAATAGGGAGAACAAGCCATGAACGACTATTTTCACTTCTAAGCATGGTGCCTTAAATTTCTAGGACCCCGACTCGCTCAAAAAGAGCCTCTAGGATAGCCCGCTCTATCTTCAACCTTATCAAATTACTCAGTACTGGCTTCCGGATCATTATTGGCCCTGCTGCCTCTATCTCCTGTTGGGAAGACCCCTAGTTAGATAATACACACCTTTCTCCAAGTGGCCAGTATTCATCAATATTGATAACATGCATCTTATTTCTAGTGTGGCAGATCTCATGCGGAATGGTTCTTGGTGTGAAACCTTGCTGCTTTCTTTGTTTCAAGGATCCTTCATCGAAAGAGTCTTGAGTCATTCACCTCCCACATTAGCTCGATGATCAAGGAGGAGAATTGGTGAGTTTGGATCCATAGCCCATCTGGATGCACGTCGGTAAGTAGTGCCTATCGAAGTTTAAGAATGAGAATTCAAGTCAGAGAGGAGAATTGGTGAGGTTGGAAGGTGTCTTGGCAATTGAAAGTGACTCCTAAAATCAAAACTTTTATCTGAAAATTTTTTTGGGGGCGCCTCTCCACTTGTTGCAAGAGGAGATTACGTTCTCCGTGCAAGCGATCATTCCACCCGTGGGATTGGAGGCAACAACTTCCACACTTAATCTGCCCGTACTATCACAAGTTTTGACGATGCTACAAGGGCTCCAAAAGGCTGTAGATTTAAATCTCACTACCATTTGCGTCATCATAGTTGGTCTAGGAAACGTCAAACTTCCCATGGCTCCTTACAAATATTTTATCAGATATCGGATTTTTATTCTTCCCAACTTCAGGTTGTCAGTATGGTCCATGCGCCTCATGATGCTAACAGCAGAGCATGCCGATTTGCTAATTTTAGGAGAACGGTGGATTCTCCAATTTTTGTTTTTTGGGACTGTAATGACCCCTGCATTGCTGCTTTTGTAAACCCCTGCCCCCCAACATTTTAATACAGTTTAAAAAAATATATATAATTATATGATATATATAAATATTACAAATATCAACATCATAACTATATACTCATTTTTCATGTAAAAGTTGGGAACCAGAAAAATGTTTTGACGGATACCAACTGACAGTTGAGACTAAAAAATATGTTAAATGGGCGGTTAATGAAAATTCTGTACAATTTTTCTAGTAGAATTGCAGCATAAATTTTTTTTGGCAGTGCATTTTTGGCCATTGACACATGTGGTTGTTAGCTTGTGCCGTGTGGGGCGGCACTGCCCGTTCTCCGGCGTGCTCTGACGGCGAGCCCTCCACTGAGGGTGGCCGTGAGGCCGGGCGCGAACTTCGGCGGTCGGTTCCCTCCGAGCACGTCGACGTCGAAATCGCGGATGACCAACGCGACCACGCTCTTCATCTCCATCAGCGCCATCTCCTTGCCGAGGCACACGCGAAGGCCGCCCTGGAACACCGGATACTTGAACGGGCTCTCCGGCACAAACTGGCCGTGCCTGATCCACCGCTCCGGTCGGAACTCGGCGTAGTCGCTCCCCCACAACTCCTCCATCCGCCCCATGGCGTAGGCGTGGTACGTCATCCGCGTTCCCTTCCTCACGAATGTGCCGTCCGGAAGCACGTCGTCGTCGAGGCAGAACTTGGAGTCGAACTGCACCGGCGGGTACAGCCGCATGCTCTCGTACAAGGCCGCATGCAAGTAGTGCAACTCCCTCAGTTGGTCGTAGCTCGCGAGCGCTGGGGCGTTCCCAACGATGTCCTCGACCTCGTCTCGAATGGCGGAGCAGACCGCCGGGTAGCGAGAGAGTAGCATGAAGAAGCTTGTCAGGGCGGACGCGACGGTGTCGCGGCCGGCCAACACGAAGCTGATGACGATGTCGCGGAGGTACCTGTCGTTGTCGATGCATCTCATGAACCGGGACAGGAGATCTTGGTCCGACGCGAAGCCATACTTCCTTCTCTGGTGGATGACCTCCTTGACCAGGAGATCCACCAGCTCGATCGCCTCTCGGATCTGTCCCTCCGATCCCCGGTTGAAGAGCCGCTTGACCTTCCATATCGCCGGAATAGTATGTGTCGCCCTCCCCGCCAATAGCCTCGTGGCCTTGTCGAAGGCCGCCGCGAACTCCGACATGGGCAGCGACAGCTGGAGGCAGCCGGGGTCGAGCCCGAACGAGATCTTGCATATGCTGTCGAACGCCAACTGTCGGAACACGTCCTGCAGGTCGAGCACCGCATCGTTCTTGCACGCCATGTCGAGCAGCGGCAGCAGGCGGAACCCGACCTCTTCGGCGACGATCTGCGACGCGAACACGCGGACCGCGGCGCTGCCGAGCTCAGCGCTCGCCATCTTGCGCTGGAACCGCCAGTGCTCGCCGTCCACGTTGAAGATGCCGTGGCCGAGCAGGTCGCCGAGGATGGAGGAGAAAGGTTTTCCCTTGGGGTAGTTCTCGAAGCGGGTTTTTAGCATGTGCTCCACGTTGTCGGGGTTGGCGGTGACGGTGCATCCGAGCACGTGGACAGTGATGGTCCGTGTGGGCGACTCCCGGAGGAGGTGCGCGTACCAGTCGCAGAGGTTGTCGAACTCCGCCGACCACGACGACGTCACGTAGGCCTTGCAGACGGCGCAGTTGCACCACCATGGCCGAGTCCTCAGCAGCTCCACCAAAACCGCGACGACCACCAAGGAAATGGAGAAGGAGAAGAAGAGGAGGGAGAAGTGAGACTGCAGCGCATCTACTTCCATGGCTAGCTTTGCAGAGCTCAATCAGTCGGAAGCCGGTCTTATTTTGGTGGCCGTGGCAGACATGGGGTCACGAGACGTGTTTGTTTATCTCAACTTGTGGAAAGGAAGGAAAAGGAGGGATATAATAATGGAGGGTGACGGGTGATTTTGGAGGCACGCGACATTGGTTTGGAAGACCGGGGTTTGGATCGTGGCGTAGATCCTTGTGGCCCGTGCGAGACTGCGTCGCGCAATAGGCGTCGTCGTGTTCCATCTTGTTGGATAAGAATCTTGCACTCGTCTGCACTGTGACGTAGCCATTAGAATAGTCGTCATGGGCATACACGTGCGTATATACATGGGTTGGTGTTGATCGATTATACATATACATATAGTTCTACATCAAATGATCTGTTCGTCTTCTTTGTGGATTTCCATGATTTGGCTTAGAGGGGGCGAATTAGTCTCAATTCCAAGGGGCACTTCGGTATCCCAATTCTAGCACAGTGAGTAGGTGTGACCCTTCGCAATATCTGGAGGCTCAGGATGAGATCGTCTTCAGCAGACAGCGATGATGAAACTAACCAATGGGGACATCATTGGATATACATCTCGGGTGATCTAATTTCTCTTTCTTAAAATATTATCTAGTGGTGATCTTAAATAAGTCAACAAATGTTGGACGGTACCAAAAAGAAAACATTCTACGTGGAATGATGTTTCATGTCAATCTAGCCAAAATAAATGTATATCCAATAAATCATTCACGGTATTTTTTCTCAACACTGTATAACTGCAGGTGTAGTTTACAAAATGCTATGTTGTTCTTCCTAATAGAAATCCATCAGCCCGCAACCGGAGAGACACTGACACGGACCTGATCTGATCTGACTCCACGTCGGCGGGGGCCTGTGGCGGTATCATCGCATCTTTCTTGATTTCCGTGACATAAAGTTGTCTCATCATTTCGTCTCTGTCGATGACTCAGCGTTCCATTTCGAGGATAAACTAATCCAAAAATGGCTACCTTTGTTCTCGATCATAATGTTCCAATGGCATGTTATTTTCTCTTTTTTTTTTATCTCAATTTTTCAGGATTTCATTCAATGACAGAAGCACATTATTTCAATCAATTTGGTGGTCTTTGTCGCTGCTACACTCGCGCCACTTTCATCAGCATCTCCTCCGATACTTGCAGGTTGACCATGTCTATGCCCTGCTGACACAACTCACCACTCACAGGAAGCCTCTCAAAACTGTGGGTTAGCTTTGCCGATCTTGCTCACCATCATCCATCGCTATCATCAAATCTAATCAAATGATAAGATTTATGATTTTTTAATCTTATATATATATATATAATTTAGTCAAATATAACACTTATTTGAAGTGAAAGATTTGATTTCAAAAAATACACTACTTACTTATTTCGGATGAATCAACCTCTCAATTAAGATTTTAAGATAAAATTTATACATAACCAATAATTTTCTTTTAAGAAAAATGACTGATGCGAGAGTCAAAATCACTTATTTGTTTTTTTGTTGGAAAATGAGCACTGATCTCTTTGTGTAAAAAGAAAAATGTGGGTGGGTCCACGTGAGCTACTTAGTGGAAACTGTCTGAAACCATATCAAAAAATAATAAATTAGTTTTCTGAAAGATCTGTCGGTAGATCTCTATATAAGCATGCACAAAATTTTCAAGTAAGAAAGCTGTTGCAAAGAATCCCAATGATTGGGTATTTACGGTGCATCATAAATTACTATATATATATACAATAGATTGACTGAAATGTTATCAAGATTTAGTATTATAATCACTGAGAATATACTAACTGATTATTGAAATCTTACCATTTGATTTGATTTGACACAGTCGCCCCTGACTCGAGTGGAGCATTCATGAATCTGGAGGATTGGTTTTGTGGTAGGGCCTTGTGAAGGCCATGCAAGCTCCCTGTTGTTGGTATCAGATCGAATGAAATCACATGCACATCCCCTCTGTCACGAAGAATTAGAAATGGCAATGGAAGCTTGGCGGAATTGAATGGCTGATTGCTTGTGCGTTGTCTTGGAGAGGATTAAAAAAAAGAAGCTTTCTTTTTTTATGCCATCCGCTTCAGCAGATTTCAGCAGCAGCCATCAGGTTCCGGAATGATGGATTAAAACCATGAGCGTTTGGCGAGCTGAGAGCTACGGGCACATCCCCCCCATGGACATCAGATTCTGTGGTTGTCCGTTCATCTATTGTTTATGATCCTACTTGGTTGACAATTTGGCTACTCGTTTCTGTCATACATGGAAACCTTGCTTCAGTGATAGTAGCCTAATGTTCAGATAATGCAAAACCAGTCTATCCTAACCGGTAACAGCCACCATAAAGCTTAGTAAAGGATGAATCAGTCAACTTACAGGGGATCTAAGATCCTTGGCTTCATGGTTAGAACTTGTAGTTGCAGAGATCCTTGGACGATAGAAACTAAGGAGGAGAGAGAGTTGTGATAGAAATTAAGCGAAGAAGATAGAAAGATAGAAATTGTAGAAGAAACTATGAAATGTATAAGATATAATTGCCTAATACATTTTGATAGTGAGTTCTTGACAGTCATTTATACACACTCAGTAGGGAGGTTATACACATTCAGCATGGAGGATTTTTCTCAACTGCTGAGAGATTTCCTCAACTGCCTTGAGGAAATCTTATCTGCTTATCATGCCCCCGCAAGATTGAGCTTCCATCAAGGATGCCGATCTTGGACCGATGAGATGAAAATAGTTTACGGGCGAGAGGCTTTGTGAGTGAGTCGGCTAGTTGATCTGCTGTATGTACATGAGAAACTCGGAGTTGATGTCTGGCAACTTGATCTCGCACAAAATGGAAGTCGATGGCTATGTGTTTCATGCGGGAATGGAACACTGGATTGGCACATAAATAAGTAGCTCCAATATTATCACAATATATTGTAGGAATAACCGAGGAGTTAACGTTGAGTTCCTTGAGCAAATTTGTGACCCAATTGAGTTCAGCAGTGGCGGTGGCGACGGCACGGTATTCAGCTTCAGTTGTAGATCGTGCAACCGTCTTTTGTTTTTTAGAACTCCAACTGATTGGAGTAGCTCCAAGGAAGACAATGTATCCGGACGTAGATGTTCTATCATCAAAGTTCCCTGCCCAATCAGCATCAGCAAAGGCATGGAGATGGAGTGAAGTATTTTTGCAAAGAAAAATGCCATGATTAAGAGTCCCTTTAAGATACCGCAAAATTCGTTTGACCGCAGACCAATGCGTAGTAGATGGTCGATGCATGAATTGCGATAACTTATTGACGGCAAATAAAATATCTGGACGGGTGAGAGCCAAGTACTGTAAGGAGCCAAGGACTTGTCGATACTGAGTCGAATCTGTAGCAGGACTTCCATCACATAATTTAAGTGATTCACTGGTAGAGAGAGGAGTTGTAACCTCTTTCGCATCCTGCATGTTTGCCTTTGATAATAAATCTTGAATATACTTTCTTTGTGATAGGAAGAGACCTGAAGATGTAAATGTTGCTTCCACTCCCAGAAAGTAGCTTAAAGTTCCTAGATCTTTGAGGGAGAATCGATTGGCCAAGTGCTTTAGAAATGCCTGAGTCTTCAAAGGATCATTTCCTGTGACAATAATATCATCCACATATACTAAAAGATATATTATGCTTCCATTGTGCTGGCAAATGAATAACGAGGTATCAGACTTTGAATCGATGAAGCCAATTGAGGTCAAAAACGAGCCAAGCTCGTTTTACCAAGCTCTTGGAGCTTGACGAAGTCCATAAATAGCTTTTTGAAGTTTGCAGACATGCCTCGGATATTGAGGATGAACGAAACCAGGAGGTTGTTGCATAAAGACATCTTCAGTAAGTGACCCCTGTAAAAAGGCATTGTTAACATCCAATTATCGTATGTGCCAGCCCTTTGAGATAGCCAAACTCAGGATAAGACGGATTGTTGTGGGTTTAACAACGGGACTAAATGTCTCTGTGAAGTCGACACCAGGTCGTTGATGAAACCCTTTGGCGACTAGACGTGCTTTGTATCTGGCAACGGATCCGTCTGGGTTCCGCTTAATTCGAAAGACCCATTTACACCCGATGATATTTTGTGTGTGATAAAAGGGTACTAAGGTCCATGTAGAGTTATGGAGGAGAGCATCATATTCGTCACACATGGCTTTACGCCAGTGAGAAGATTTTTGAGCTTAAGTGATTGTAGTGGGTTCACTGGCCTCAGTGGAGGAATTTGTTATAGCATGTAAGTCAAGGACTTGACGTGGTTTGAAAATACCACTTTTGGAGCGTGTTGTCATTGGATGTCTAGGGGGGGTGGAAGTGGTAGATTGTGTTGGTGGTATAGCCGAGGGCGAGTCACTATCATGGACCGGGTCAACCGTCGGCACAACAATGTCACTAGATCTAGGAGAAGGTAAAGCCAGTGGCAATGTTGCCGAGGGTATGACTTCATTAATAGGGGAAACTTGTGAGGAAGGGAGTGGAGGAACAGAGGGAGTGAGAAGCTGTTGAAATGGAGTAATAGTAGTATGTGAATCTTGAGAGTAAGGACTGGACGGTGTCATTGGAGGTTCGTGTGATGAGATCGGAGGGATATTCCAGTGATGTATGTTTATCGGAGTAGTTTGCATGGTAGGATTATTTTGAAAAGGAAAGACAGACTCCTCAAAGATAACATGACGTGATATAAAGACCTTTTTAGTTTGGGGTTCATAGCATCGAAAAGCATTATGTTCAAGAGAGTAGCCTATAAAAGTGCAAGGCTTAGATCGTGGTGTTAGCTTATGTGACGCATAGGGACGGAGCCATGGATAACATAAACAGCCAAAAACTCTGAGTTTATGAAGGTTTGGAAGTTTGTGGAATAATTTTTCAAATGGTGACTGGTATTGTAAGACTGGAGTGAGCATACGATTAATGAGATAAACTGCAGTTTGAAAAGCTACTGACCAAAAAGATGGTGGCATGGATGCTTGATGTAGAAGGGAGAGACCAGTTTCAACGATATGCCGATGTTTACGTTCGGCAGAACCAACCAATTGGGGAGTATGTGGGGGTGACTTGAGGTGTTGTATACCATAAGCAGAGAGACAGGATGTGAGGGCTTGATATTCGCCTCCACCATCAGAGTAAACTGTTTTAATGGAAGATTGAAAAAAATTCTCGACCAACTTTCGAAAGTTGGTAAATACAGTAGAAACATCAGACTTATGATGGAGAGGATATAACCATGTGTACTTAGTAAAATAATCTACAAAAATGACATAAAAACGAAACTTGTCAAAAGAAGGAATTGGGGCAGGGCCCCACACGTCGGTATAAATGATTTCAAATGGTTTAGAGCAAGAAATGGAGGTTGTCCCAAAAGGCAGTTTATGACTTTTATTGCAAAGACAAGCATCACAATGATTAATAGTGCTATTGATTTTCAAGGTAGGAAGAGAATAACGAGAAAGTAATTTTTGCTGAATAAAAGGGGAGGGATGACCAAGACGATGATGCCATACATCAACCGGAGCTGCGATTGAGGAGTGAGCAGTAGGAAGGGTAATTTGTGAAGTGGATGGCCACTCATAAATGTTGTCTTTGTTCTGGCCCTGGACCAAGGATGCCCCCATGCTCAAATCCTTGACAAGAAAAAAGTTAGGAAAGAATTCAATTGATGTATTATTTTGTTTATAGAATTGAGAAACGGAAATGAGGTTTCTTTTAATGTTAGGTGCACACAAAACATCATCGAGTGTAAAGGTTGTGGTAAGTGAACTAAGCGTTGAGGAACCAGAATGAGTAATAGGAATTCTTTTACCGTCACCGATGATGATATCTTCATTTCCGTCATAGTTGTTGTGGATGGACAAGTTTTGAAGATCAGAGGTGATGTGATGAGAGGCGCCCGAATCCACAATCCAATTAGGTTGAGTGGGAGTTGGAGTAGCCATGAAATTCGCCTGAGGCCACTGTGATGGAGTAGGGAGTCTGGGACGAGACCGACAGACTTTCGCGGAGTGTCCAACTTTCTCACATAGTTGGCAAACAACTCGTTGGCGGCCTGTGAAGTCAGGACGCGACGGCTGAGTATTATGAAAGTTACCACCTTGATATGGGTAAGGAGGGTTTGGTCTGGGCCCCATAAGGCTAGGAGGCAGCTTAGCCAAATCGTTGTTGACGTGCTTATTGTACTGGTTGCTCTTCCTCTTGGATTTTTGATTGACCTGAGCTGTAATAGGTGGTCCGGGCAACTTATCATCACGCTTCAAGTACGTCTCATAGTCGATCAACTTATCATAAAGTTCTTCGAATGATATTGGTGAGTCACGTGCCCGAAGTGTTGCTGTCAGTTCTTTGTACTCGCCTCCTAAGCCATTGAGGGTATAGATTAGGACTTCTTCATCGCTGAGAGAATGACCTATCAAAACTAAATCATCGATGATAACTTTGATATTTTGTAGATAATCAGCAATAGTACTTCCCTCTTGTTTCATTTTCATTAGATTGGAGAGAAGTCCGAGCATGCGAGTACGCGAGCGATTTGCCAAAGTTGTTTGTAATTTGCACCATGCTTCTGCAACAGTCGTACATGAGGATATCAGCGGGGCAATGGATCCAGCAACGGAAGCTTGAATAGCTTGGAGGATGAGGCGATCTTGACGTAACCATAGTTGGTGGGCTGGATTTGGCACTGGATTGGGTTCGCCTGGGATGTTGATCATTTCAGGTGGACACTGGAGAGAGCCATCAACGTAACCTAAGAGATCATAGCCAAATAAAAGATTAGAAAGTTGTGCCCGCCAAGATGCGTAGTTGCCGCCTTTGGATAATTTGAAGGGAATGAGTGCTGCAGCATTGATGGTGATAAGACTTTGAGAAGTGCTCAGAGTCCCTGCAGAAATAGGGACAGGAATAACGGAAGAGGAAAATGAAGACATCCCAGATATTTTGTGGTGGGTCAAGTGATCTTTATAGAAGATGTAAAGATATAAGAGGAAGGGAGGAGGAGAAAAGCAGATCGATGCGCTGCAGAGTAGGCTGCAGCGCGATGAACTGCAGAGAAGGCTGCAGCGTGATGAACTGCAGTGATGGGCGAGCAATCTGCAGCAAGAAAGGCAGCGATGGCTGTGGCGGGAGGTAGATGATGAAGACGTCAGATGTAGAAGAGTAGCTGTATGCAATGCCGAAGAGGGCTGCTGCTTCTTCCAGAGGCACTGGTAGGCTGCAGCGATTCAGAGTGCAGGAGAGATTGTTGCAGCGAGGTGGAAGAAATCTCTGCAGCTTGCAGCGATTTCTGCAGCGATGCTGGAGAAATCTGCAAGGTTGGAGATAGTTGCAGTAATGCAGTATTGGAGTTTGGTGGCCGGAAGAGCAGCGGAGTTTTCAGCGGAAGACTTCGGTTGGCAAGGGAGCAGCAGCCGGCGGTAGAAACAAAGGCCGTGACTGTGTTTCCTTTAGGATCTGATATTAGCAGCCGTAAGTGCTGCAGTAGGCTGCAGCGAATGGCTACGGCTGAGGGGCGGAGGCGTCGCCACGAGAGGGATGGTTGGACTCCGGAGAAGAGGGCTTGCTCTAGGCAAACTGCTCTGATACCATGATAGAAATTAAGCGAAGAAGATAGAAAGATAGAAATTGTAAAAGAAACTATGAAATGTATAAGATATAATTGCCTAATACATTTTGATAGTGAGTTCTTGACAGCCATTTATACACACTCAGTAGGGAGGTTATACACATTCAGCATGGAGGATTTTTCTCAACCGCTGAGAGATTTCCTTAACTGCCTTGAGGAAATCTTATCTGCTTATCAAGTTGAGCATATGCTATCAGGAAAAAGCTGCACATGTTCAAGAGTTGAGAACCTAAGTTGGGAGACTTGGGATATTGCTATGCATGGCACTAAACACTATGTTGAATCAATGACAAAAATACATTTAATCTTTTTATTAATAAAACTGCATCCAATGAATGAGGCTTCACTTAATACTGAGTTCTGAGAGGATTAATGCACGTATTCTCTATCATTATAAGCTAATCGGTAATTTTCATTCAGAGATTACTATTTATAACCTTTATTTTACTATCGATAATATTATTTTAATAATTTTTAATATATCTAAACTATCTTTTTGTAAATATACCAAAATATCCTTCTCTTCTTTTCCTAATTTCTTCTCTTTCTTCCTCCTCCATCTCTTCTCCCTTCTCCTCTTCGTTTCTTCTTCTCCTATTTGTGTTTCTCCTCCTTTTCCGACTCCTCTTCCACTAGTGGTAGAGCTTATGGTGATGATGTCAGCAAAAATAGATGGCAAATGAGCAAGCTAGGGCTAGTGATTGATGAAATTCGTTTTCTCCTCTTTAGTAGCTAGTAGAGCTGACGACGATGGCATCAGTGGAAGATCGACAATAGATGGGCCAACGATCAATGACAACGACTTGCTCCTCTTCTGCAGTTAGTAAAGTTGATGACGATGTTAATGAAAGATCCGCGATAAGATAGCAGAATAGGGCCGGGGATATGTCATGGACTTAGCTGAAATTGCCTGAGTCGTGGGGCATACTTGTGTTATTCGTCAGCAAAGGGTCAACCTAGTTGAAACCTCACTCAGTGTTAGGTCCAGCCCATATGTGGGCTTGGACAATTGGGCCTATTGAGCCCAAATCACTAATTAAAGGCAGAAAACAAGAGGAAGGGTTCGGTGCAGCATGTGTGGGTAATGAACGTATGCGGCGGCGTGCAGAGAAATAGAGAGAGAAAGTAAGGTTTTTAAGGATTCTCCACGTAAAATTTTGGTCCAAATTTTATGTGGAGAATCCTTGTAGCAAGCTCTACAATCCTAACGGTGTTTATCTACATTTTATCCTCTCTGAGGTACTTTTTTTCTATACCCACTTTGTGAGACCTAAAATTCTCGTATAAGGAGATCCACCCAATGTGATGAAGATATGCTATTCTTGAGCCAAGATCTATGATCTTGATGTTATTGTGATCCTCTAGTTATTCTAGAGAAGACCTATTGTAAACTTGTTATCATTACTATTGATAGTGGAAGTTTGAGGTGGACTACGATCCCGTGGTTTTTCCCACATTGGGTTTTCCACGTTAAAAGATTTGGTCTCACTGTGTGATTAATTTTTTGTTCTATTGTTTATGATGTGCTAGTTGATATTTTTATTTGGATATCAAGTTGATATTTTGATGAGGAACCCATTTTGATATACAAAGAGGGAAAAGAATATTCCACTTTAACAAGTTTTTTCCCAACAAGTGGTATCAGAGCCAAGTTGTTTGGTGCTAGTTTTCTTATATGATTGAAATGGAACAGTCAGATGGTATGATTAAATTGAACTTATCAAATTATTCCACTTGAAGGCGTCTGATGGAAGATTTGCTTTATTGTAAAAATTTGTATAAGTCTATCAAGGTTAAAGATAAATCTTCTACTATGAACGATGACGAATGAGAAGTTCAACATAGAAAAACCATTGCATATATTAGAAGATGGATGGATATAAACTTGCATGAGCATATTTCAGATGAAACTAGAGCTGATGTTGTTTGACAAAGATTAGAAAACCTCTTTGCGAAGAAGACAGTAGGAAATAGAATTTCTCTCCTCAGAAGACTTGTAAATTTGAAGAATAAAGATGGTGGTAATATTGTTGAGCACATAAGCCTATTTCAGAGTCTTGCAAACAAGTTGGTTGCTATGAAAATGAATATAAATGATGAGATGCAAGGATTATTACTTCTCAACTCTTTATCAAAAAATTGGGAAACGTATGTAGTGACAATTTGTAACTCCATGCCAGAGGGGACTCTAACTATAGATATGGTTAAAGACAGTTTGCTAAATGAAGATGCCAGAAGGAAAGAATATGGTGAATCTTCTTTTGGTGCATTTGTTACTGAAAAACAAGAAAGACGTGGAAGAAGTTATAGCAGAAACCACATGGATATAGAAGAAGATCCAAGTCTAGAAGAGATATCAAATGTTTTCATTGTAATAGGCCAAGTCACATGAAGAAAGAGTGTAGGTTTTGGAAGCGAGAACATAATGAAATGAAGAAAAATGAGAAAGAGACCAATACAGTTACTGTTGAAGGTAATATCACTATTGTCTATGATCAAGGTTGTGTTAGTTTTGTAGCTCAGGACAGTAATTGGGTAATTAACTTTGGTGCTTCATTTCATGTCACTTCTCATGGTGATTTCTTTAGATCTTACATTGCTGGTGATTTTGGTAATGTCAGAATGGGAAACAGTGGTACATCTAAGATTGTGGGTATTAGAGATATTTGCTTGGAGACCAGTATTGGGAGCAAATTGATACTCAAAGATGTAAGGCATGTTCCAGATATTCGTCTTAACTTGATATCTATAGATAGAGTTAATGATGAGGGTTTTGCACACTATTTTGGTGAAAGCAAATGGAAACTCACTAAAGGTTCTCTGATTGTGGCAAGAGGAAAGAAACTTAACTCTTTTTATGTCATGGAAGCTAAGCTACACAAAGGAGAGATTAATGCAATTCAAAAAGGTGAAAGTATAGATCTTTGGCATTAGAGGCTTGGACATATCAGCGAGAAGGGACTTCAAACTCTTGCTAGAAAGCAGTTCTTACCAGTGTTGCAAGGTACATCTCTTAAATCTTGTGATCATTGCTTAGTTGGAAAAACACATAGAGTTGTATTTCATACATATCCATCATCTAGAAGATCAGATATTATTGATCTAGTTCATACTAATGTTTATACTATGCAAACTAGAACTCTTTGAGGTGCTCTTTATTTTATTACTTTTATTGATGACCATTCTAGAAAAGTGTGGGCTTTTGCTTTGAAATCTAAAGACTAGGTACTCGATGTTTTCAAGGAGTTTCATGTCAGTGTTGAAAGAGAAATTGATAAAAAACTAAAGTGTATTCGATCAGATAATGGTGGCGAGTACAAGGGTCCTTTTGAGAATTATTGCAGGTTCCATGGTATCAGACTTGAGAAAACAGTTCCTAAAACTCCTCAACAAAATGGTGTGGCAGAAAGGATGAACAGAACCATTGAAGAAAGGATTAGGTGTATGCTTTCCCATGCAAAGTTACCAAAGTCATTTTGGGGGGAGGCTATGAGAACTACAGTTGATCTGATAAATCTTTCTCCATCAGTTCCTCTGAAAGGTGATGTTCCAGAGAGAGTATGGAGAGGAAAAGATATATCTTATAATCACTTAAGAGTCTTTGGGTGTAAAGCATTTGTTCATATTACCAAAGATGAGAGGTCCAAGCTTGATAGTAAAGCAAAAGCATGTATCTTCTTAGGATATGGTCATGAAGAGTTTGGGTACAGATTATGGGATCCAGTGAATAAGAAGATTATTAGAAGTAGAGATATTGTGTTTCTTGAAGACCAATTGTTTGATGATGGTGATAATATTAAGAAGCCAGAAACCTCTGTTTATATTCCTTAGAGTTTGGGTCCAGTTCCTTCACCTGTAGTTCATGATGATCATGGGGAAGATGAACAAGAAGATTGTGGTGAGAATACCAGTGATGATACACCTACAGTTGATGATGCTAAACCAACTGAACAAGCACCTCCACCACCAATTGAGATTTCATTGAGAAGATCCACTAGAGAGCAACAACCATCTACTAGATATCCTCCACATGAGTATATTATGCTTACTGACGGGGCAGAGCCAGAAACTTACCAAGAAGCTATTCTACATGAGAATAAAAATGAGTGGGTTAAAGTCATGCAAGAAGAGATGAGATTCTTGCTTGAGAACCACACCTATGACTTGGTAAAATTGCCTAAAGAGAAGAAAACTCTCAAGAATAAGTGGGTTTATAAATTGAAGACTGAAAACAATAGCTCATAACAAAGATACAAGGCACGACTAGTTATGAAAGGATTCGGTCAGAAGAAAGGTAATGACTTTGAAGAAATATTTTCTCCAGTTGTGAAAATGTCTTCTATCCGAGTTGTTCTTGGTTTAGTTGCCCGCTTGAATTTAGAAGTTGAGCAACTTGATGTAAAAACAACATTTCTTCATGGTGACTTAGAAGAAGAAATTTATATGGAGCAACCAGAAGGTTTCAAAGTAAAGGGAAAAGAAAATATGGTGTGTAAGCTTAGGAAAAGCTTATATGGACTCAAATAGGCACCTAGACAGTGGTATAAGAAGTTTGATTCCTTTATGATGAGCCAAGGGTATGATAGAACCACATCTGATCATTGTGTGTTTATGAAAAAATTTTCAGATAATGATTTTATTATTTTACTGCTATATGTTGATGATATGCTGATTGTTGGCCATGATATTGGAAAAATTGGAAAGCTTAAAAGAGAGCTAAGTAAGTCTTTTGCCATCAAAGACTTGGGATCGGTGAAACAAATACTTGGCATGAAGATTCTTCGTGATAGGAAGAAAAGAAAGATTTGGCTATCTTAGGAGATTTATATTGAAAAGGTTCTTGAAAGATTCAACATGAGTAAAGCCAAAGCAGTTTGTTCTCTACTTGTAGGTCATTTCAAGCTTAGTTCGAAACAATGTCCTACAAGTGAGAAAGAAAAAGAAGAAATATCCAGAGTGCCTTACTCATCTGCAATAAGCAGTTTGATGTATGCTATGGTTTGTACTAGGCTAGATATAGCTCATGCAGTTGGAGTTGTCAGCCGATTTCTCTCAAATCTTGGAAAGGAACATTGGGCAGCAGTGAAATGGATATTAAGATATCTAAGAGGTACTTGTATGTTTATGTTTTGGCAGTGATGAACCTGTGTTAGAAGGTTACACAGATGCAAACATGGCAGGTGATACTGATTCCAAGAAGTCCACTTCGGGATTCTTGATGACATTTCAGGAGGAACAGTCTCTTGGCAGTCTAAGTTACAGAAGTGTGTTGCTATATCAACCATAGAAGCAGAATACATAGCAATTACTGAAGCCTGCAAGGAAGCTTTATGGATGAAAAAGTTTCTACAGGAATTGGGCTTGAAATAGGAAGGATATATTGTTTATTGTGATAGTTAGAGCACCATTCACCTCTCCAAGAATTCAACATACCATTCTAGATCCAAGCATATTGATGTGAGATATCACTGGATTCGTGATGTGCTTGAGTTGAAAGAATTACAATTGAAAAAAGTACATACCAATGAGAATGATTCAGATATGTTGATAAAGTCTTTACCTAAAAATAAGCTTGAAGTATGTAGGCAAAGAGCGGGCTTGGTATAGCCCACCATATGAGCTGGAGGGGGAGAATTGTTGAGTCCAGCCCATATGTGGGCTTGAATAATTGGGTCTATTGAGCCCAAATCACTAATTGAAGATAGAAAACTAAGAGAAAGGGTTCGGTGCAGCGTGTGTGGGTAATGAACGTGTGCGACCATGTGTAGAGAAAAGAGGAAAGAGAAATAGAGAGAGAAAGTAAGGTTTTTGAGATTTTTGCTTGACGATCGGTGGCCAAACGTTATCAGTTTTGGTCCAAATTTTATGTAGAAAATCCTTGTAGTAAGCTCTACAATCCTAACGGTGTTGATCTATATTTTACCCTCTCTGAGGTACTTTCCTGCTATACCCACTTTGTGAGGCCTAAAATTCTCTTATGAGGAGATCCACCCAATGCGATGAAGATATGCTATTCTTAAGCCAAGATCTATGATCTTGATGTTATTGTGATCCTTTAGTTATTCTAGAGAAGACCTATTGTAAACCTATTATCATTACTATTGATAGTTGAATTTTGAGGTGGACTACGGTCCTATGGTTTTTCCCACATTGGGTTTTCCACGTTAAAAGATTTGGTCTCACTATGTGATTGATTTTTTGCTCTATTGTTTATGCTGTGCTAGTTGATACTTTTATTTGGATATCAAGTTGGTATTTTGATGAGGAACCCATTTTGATACACAAAGAGGGAAAAGAATATTCCGCTTTAACAAGTTTTCTCCCAATACTCAGGTCTCGAAGAACCTATAAAAGAGCAATTGATTAGTTTAAAAGTAAATAGTGAATAAGTCCTGACGTCTTGCAAAGAGGACAGCTTTATAAGTAATTCAGTAAACGCAATGCATGCAAGAGAGAAAGGAGAAAATAAAAAACTTTAGAAAGCAAACGAATAGTCATAAGTCCGCAAATGACTACTCACTAAGTATTAGACGCATTGGCAAGTTCTCATAATTTTAACATGCAAACATGTGAATCCAATTAATACCCAATACTACCCAAACCCTCATCTAGTCATGTGCCACCCAGGTGATTCTAGAGTGTTAAGATGGCTAATATTTTGCTCCATCCCAAAATCTATATAAAGCAGGCCCTAACACTTGAAATTTGGGCCATTCTGGGATAATTTTACCTATTTTAGTTAGTGGTCGCTTTACAGCCCTATAAACTATTCTTGTTCATAGTTTTCAAGCAAAAACACATAAAAATAAGGTAAAACACATTCCTAAACATATGTATAAGCAAATAAACATGATGAACGATTCATTAATTAAAGTGTTGCGGCTGCACGATAACTATATGTGACATTCTTTTTAGGACCATATCGATACTAAGAGAGAGGGGTGAATTAGTATTTTCATAAAAAATTACGACGATTTAAAAACTTTCATTTAATAAAAACAAATATCAAAAGTCTATTTGACTTAGAGTAAGTGTATTAAGCAGTTAAATCAAAAAACAATATCAATGAAGAATAGATAGTAAATACAAACCAATTTTATAGTAGTTCGATCGTCGCAACCTACATCCACTCCTGATTCCTTTTCCGTCTAGGCCACCGGTGTTCACTAACGATCTTCTTTTAATGAGCGAAGACTAACTACCCTATTTACAACTCTTTTTCCTTTTCACAAGTTTATGAGAGAACATTTACAAGTTTCACACCTCTCTTAGAATAAGCTCAAAACTTTAAAGAGGATGAGGGGGACACTATGCATTTTATAAGATTTTACAAGTTAGAATCACTAGCCTTTTCATTCACTTTTCTTGCTTACTCAAACAAGAATGAGTAAGATATTTATAAGCCCTAAATGACTTTAAAAATGGAGCTAAAAAAAGTTTTATCCAGAGTTTCCGGGGTACTAACGGTGCCACCACCTGTGCTGGGTGGTACCACCGCTTACAGCATTGACAACTAGCGGTACTACCACCCAGTTTGGGTCGTACTATCGCCTGACACATGGGAGACCATGTACTAGCGATACTACCTCTAGTCTCAGTGATACCACAGCTAGTCTGGGCGGTACCACTGCTTGATACTAGCGTTACCAACGCCGGGTCTTCCGAAAAATGTACACTTCATACGTTCCAGCTCATAGGTGGTCTACTATTAGACCTAACTCTGGGTCATTGAATGGGCCTCCTAATGGGCCTAACTCAATCCTAGATCAGGCCCAATGGGTCCCTAATTGAGGTAGCATGATTACACCCAAAACTAATTCAATTACGATGTAACCTACAATGATCAAGACATAAACGATTATAAGACTAGAATTCTATGTTGTTTGGCATGTCATTGGTTCATTCGACGCTTCATCCGAACCTTCGGCATATTGCCCAATCTATTAGCATGTTGACCTCCCACAATATCCGATCTTCTTGGCATAATGTCTGATCCTCTTAGCTCGATGCCTGAACTCATGGCACTGTTGAATCTTGTATTTTGATGATGAAATCACTTGATATGTGTTTATGTTTTAATCTGCGTTTTGAGTAACATAGGATGCTTCGATCAAGATGAGACAATTAAAGCAGAAAAAATTATGTTGTGCCGGAGGAACATGTCAGAAGATTGGATGTCGGGCTGGTGGATCGGTCGACGTATCGACAGAAGGCTTCGGGCCGTGTATTTGGGCATCGGGCCAAGAAGAGCGGGTATTATGCCAAGGATATCGGAGTTGCGGAATCAACTGGCCGATTGGGCAATAGGCCGTAGGAGAGGACGATGCGCCGAAAAATCGGACGAAGCGTCGAGGGACCAATGATATGCCGGACAACTTGGTTAATTGCTTAGGATTAATTGTCTCGATCGAAGTTTTGTTTTACATGTGCAGGATTAACTACGATGGAAGTAAGACATATAGTAAGAGTTACGCCGGAGTCAAGACCATGATCACGTTGGGGGTTCGAGAGTTCGACGGAAGTCCTGATGGTCATCGGAGGCTCTACGGGAACAAATCCGAGAAGTCCAGGAGCTTGCCAAAGAAGCTCATCGAAACTCACCAGGTGGATCGTCGCAAGTCCAGGAGTTTGCCGGAAGTCCGCCGGAGCATCGCCGAAGGTTCGTCGGATGTTCACCGGAAGCTCGCCGGAAGAAGCTATTGACGCACCGGAGCAAGTTGTAGTAAATGTCTTAAAAAATATCATAGTTAGCATGTAGATTAAGTTAGGAATGGGAGGTTATCCCATTAACTTAATCTGGGGGCAATTGGGCCCTTGACAAACCCAAATTGGGCCGAATGGATCAACCCATTCGGACCAGAATTCCTGTTAGGCGGTGGCACCACCCAGGAGATGGTCTCCTAGGAAAGCTGGGCGGTGCAACCGCCCCAGTCAGGTAGTGGCACCGCCTAGGTTCAGTCTCCGAGCGAGACTGGGCGGTGCAACTGCCCCTGTCAGGTGGTGGCACTGCCTAGAGGCTCAGTCTTCGAGCTGCCAGGCGGTTGTACCGCCCCAGTTAGGAGGTAGTACCGCTAGGACCCCCGAAATCCAGGAGGTGATATTTTTTAGCTCCAAATTTAAACCAGTTTGGGGCCTATATATACCCCACCCTTTCTCGCATGAAAGGGAAACCAAAAGGCACCGAAAATCCAATCTTACTCTGTGATTTTTAGATCTCAAAAGTGTTGTAAAGGCTAGAAGTTCTCCTCCCTCTTTTCTTCCAAGTTTTGATATTTCAAGAGAGGAGAGAAAAGTTGGTAAGGGTTGTCTCCTAAGCCCGTCAAAAGGAGTGAAACTATAAAAGGGTGGTTGGCCTTTGCCTATTGAAGGAAGGCCACTAGTGGAAGTCGGTGACCTCGTCGGAGGAGGAAGCCAAAAGTGGATGTAGGTCAAGATTGACCGAACCACTCTAAAATTATGGTGCTCTCTGGTTTGTATTTCTTCTTACTGCTTACCTTACTGCAAACCTCCATATGTACTTACTTCCTTATTACTTTTGCTGCACTCCTTTACGAACTCGCTTTCAAGTTAAGTTTCTGAAAACGGTTTTACGTCGGAAATAATTTCATCGTATGAATGCAATTTTAATCGTCGAAAGTTTTTCGCTGCACTAATTCACCACCCCCACCACCCCACCCCCCCCCCTCATCCTCCTCCTCTTAGTGCTCTTGATCCTAACAGGCACGAAGTTCTTCTGTCACGTCGACCAGTCCTCCGGCCCAACGTCCAATCTTCCGACATGTTCTACTCTGGCCCAACGTTTGATTCTCTTACTTCAATCGATTTGTCTTTCCATGATCGAAGTTAATCCCGCATCGCTCAAACGTTGATTATATTATAACTTCATCAATTTATTTTATCATCAAAATATGAGATTCAATAATTCTCCCCCACTTAAACTGTCGATGCCCTCATCGATGCTTGTTGGTAGGCATTGATGACTGCTTCTTCATGTCGCAAGGCTTCTTCCAGCTCTCAACTAGTTTCTGTCCATGGACTCGCTACCATCTTGAGGATCTAAGTTGTCACGCCCCCTGAATTTAATTCTCAAAATTGATAATATTATAATTCAACAAATAATCCAGGATCCAAACACACATTTGAGGTCACTAAGAAAACATTCAAGTCAAAATTCACTTTTATAATCCACAATTCATAAAACCTATGTAGTTTTTAATCATACATCATATTACTTAATGATTCACAAAATCCAAAACCAACTCAACTAAACCATAACCACATCATAAATTCATAAGTGTGGGAATCTAAAATTCACTTTTATAATCCACAATTCATAAAACCTATGTAGTTTTTAATCATACATCATATTACTTAATGATTCACAAAATTCAAAACCAACTCAACTAAACCATAACCACATCATAAATTCATAAGTGTGGGAATCTATACAATCACAAAACCAACATATATCACATATTTAATATCATTACACAATTTAAACTTAACATTCCTAAAATCCCGACATGAGAGGTACTTTTCAAATATTTACAAGATACATCAATCCAAATTTGTCATTAATATTTCATTACATACAAAGTGTACTAATAGATCAACCAACTTTCAACTATGAAAGATTTATCCCAAAAATCTTCTAGCCTTCCATTGCCTCAGCACAATTTAAACATTTTAGTGAGTAATAAGCTATCCTGAAAAAAATTATATAGTAACAGAATGAGCATATAAAGATACAAGAGTTTAAAGATAGCCACTTGCCAAATGCAGAATTATAATGTTATTTTGTTTGAAGCATATTTCGTTCATAACAAGATAGTAAAGCCTAATTGGAGCATATCATTGGCATAAGGAGTATATCCATGATATATAGAATATTTCAAAGTATATCAAAGATGTATAAATATTTTGAAACATATCAATAAATAAATATGAAACAAAAGCTCAAATGACACATATGATGTCGCATTCATTTCATTCTTATCCAAAGCGCACATAGAAACAAATAACCAAAGCTTTGGATATCATGTAAAATATATAGATGGTGAAGTGGGATCATAACATAATATGATCTATCCATTTTTGAATAACTACCAAACATAAGTCTCTCACGTCTAAGAGCTCCATCCACCCATATTTGAGTGAAGTCATACGGGACCGACAGAACATTGCAGGCTCTAAGCATAACTCCCTTTACCATTTCTGGCAAAGGTTCACATTTATTCCACAAACACGAGAGTATAAAAGGATAGAGTAAATAATAAAATTGGGACATATCGAAAATATATACGGAATAACGGAATGTATGTGCCTATACGAAACATTGCGATACAAACATGAACTTTAAATAATAAAATCAGGTATGCAAATAATTAAAGGACAAAAGCATACAGAAACTTAAAATAATAATGTAAAGCTCAACTAAAGTAAGGGTTTTTGCTAAAATCAATTTCCAAAGAGAAGAAACAAGAATCGGCGAAATCGATCAAAGCTCGATTCTGGCAGAATTTGAGAGGTATATTTTATGAATTATTTGGATAAATAATTATGCTCTAATTTATACAAAATATTTTCATTCGAAAGATGTGTCAATATATTTTAGGTAAATTAAATTTTGCATAAATTAGAGTTTACAATAAGGAGTTACAAATAATTTTGTAGTGAAAGGTCCGAAAACATTAGCTTTGTTTTACTGAATCCACAGGGTTAATGAAAACAGATGCTTCAGTTCACATTTGTATTCCAAAATTTTCAAATCAGGTAAGTATATAAAGATTTTTGAGTCTAGTTTCCAATAAATTATATTTTGCATGAATCTAAGTTCCTAGCAAAAAGTTATAAACAGTTTAGTAATAAAAGATCAAAAATTACAGTCCCTATTTTTTAGAATCTATATGGTTAATTAAAACAAAAGTATGAGTAGGCATTTAAACTCCAAATCATTCAATCTAGATATCAAAATAAAGATCTTTGAGTCTACTTTCAAATAGATTATATTTGTCTAAATCAGAGTTTGGTGCTAAAAGTTAGGTTCGAAACAATACATAGAGGTTAGATTACCAAAAAATTATAAATTCATGGCTTTGTATCAAAATGAAAGAAATGTCTAGTGCTAAACTGAAATCTTTCAAATTATGTAGAACTAAATTGAAAACATATATTAGGATTACTGTAGGATGGGGTTAGAACACTTATCTTAAAAAATTTTGATTCCCAAATGTTGGGAATTGATGCAAAACTCAAGCAAAGCAAAGCTTCTTCTTCTACTACTTCAATTCCTCTTCTCTTCTCTTCTCTTCTCAAACCCACACTGGTTGCAGCAAGTATCTCTCCTCTGTTAAGGTTTTCTTTAATCTCTCATCTAATTACTTAGGTTTAACTAACACAAGGATTGTAAGGTGGCAAGCATGCATGAAAGGGGCTTATGTGTCATCCATAGAACAAACATTGGTGGCACCATACTTAGGTTAGCTAGTGACACATGTCCTCTTTTTTTTTAACTTAATGTGAATCTTTGATAAATCATATCAATTTTCTAAGATTCACATTTAGGTCCCTAGCCATAAACTTTTAATATAAAATTATCTAATACAAAAAAATTATTAAATTATCCTCATATTTACAAACAAGCATCTATAAAATTATAAAAAATGTGGGATGTTATACTCTCCCCTCCTTAAAAGAAAAAATTAGTCATCTAAATTTATCATACCTCCTTCGACGAAAAGATGAGGATAAGCTTTCTTCATTTATTCCTCAAGTTCTCAAGTTGTTTTCTCCCCAGAATGATATCTTTAAATCACATTAACTAGAGGGATGATCCGATTCCTTAGGATCTTTTCTTTCTTATTAATAATCTGAGTGGACCCTTCCCCATAAGACAAGTCTTTGTCGATAACCATCGGCTCATACTTAATGATATGAGAGGGATCACGTATATACTTTCTGATCATTGAAACATGAAATATATCATGGATATGACACAATGATGGTGGCAAAGCAATCCTATAAGCGATAGAACCAACTCTCTTAAGAACCTCAAAAGGTCCAACAAATCTTGGGCTTAACTTTCCTTTCTTCCCAAATTTTATAACGCCTTTAGAATAGGAGACCTTCAGGAATACAAAATCCTGACATGAAACTCAATATCTCATCTTTTGTTATCAGCATAACTCTTTTGACGATTCTAAACAGTTTTCAATCTTTTCATTATAACTTGAATTTTCTCGATAGTCTCTTGTACTTTGTCTGGTGCTAATAACTTTCTGTCGCCAACTTCTTCCCAACATCCACTTCAGTAGAGCACAAGCAGAGTTCAGTAGCAGCCATCAGGTTCTGGAATGATGGATTAAAACCATGAGCGTTTGGCGAGCTGAGAGCTACGGGCACATCCACCCATTGACATCAGATTCTGTGGTTGTCCGTTCATCTATTGTTTATGATCCTACTTGGTTGACAATTTGGCTACTCGTTTCTGTCATACATGGAAACCTTGCTTCAGTGATAGTAACCTAATGTTCAGATAATGCAAAACCAGTCTATCCTAACTGGTAACAGCCACCATAAAGCTTAGTAAAGGATGAATCAGTCAACTTACAGGGGATCTAAGATCCTTGGCTTCATGGTTAGAACTTGTAGTTGCAGAGATCCTTGGACAATAGAAACTAAGGAGGAGAGAGAGTTGAGCATATGCTACCGGGAAAAAGCTGCACATGTTCAAGAGTTGAGAACGTAAGTTGGGAGACTTGGCATATTGCTATGTATGGCACTAAACACTATGTTGAATCATTGACAAAAAAACATTTACTCTTTTTATTAATAAAACTGCATCCAATGAATGAGGCTTCACTTAATATTGAGTTCTGAGAGGATTAATGCACGTATTCTCTATCCTTATAAGGTAATCGGTAATTTTCATTTAGAGATTACTATTTATAACCTTTATTTTACCATCGATAATATTATTTTAATAATTTTAATATATCTAAAATATCTCTTTATAAATATACCGAAATATCCTTCTCTTCTTCCTCCTCTTTTCTTCTCTTTCTTCCTCTTTTCTTCTCTTTCTTCCTCCACCTCTTCTCCCTTCTCCTCTTCATTTCTTCTTCTCCTATTTGTGTTCTTCCTCCTCCTCTTCTTACTCCTCTCCCACTAGTAATAGAGTTGACGGTGATGATGTCGGCAAAAGATCGATGGCAAATAAGCAAGCTAGGATTAGTGATAGATGGCATTCATTTTCTCCTCTTATGTAGCTAGCAGAGCTGATGACTATGGCGTTAGTGGAAGATCGACAATAGGTGGGCCAATGATCAATGATAGCGACTTCCTTCGCTTCTATAGTTAGCAAAGTCGATGATGATGTCAATGAAAGATCTGCGACAAGATAGCAGAATAGGGTCGGGGATATGTCATGGACTTAGTTGAAATTACTTAAATCATGAGACACACTTATATTATTCATCCGTAATGGGTCAACCTAGTTGAAACCTCACTTAGGTCTCGAAGAACTTGTAAAAGAGCAAATTGATTAGTTCAAAAATAAGTAGCGAACAAGTCCTGATATCTTGCAAAGAGGATAGCTTTACAAGCAATTCAGTAAACACAATGCATGCAAGAGAGAAAGGAGAAAATAAAAAACCTTAGAAAGTAAATGAATAGTCGTAAGTCCCCAAATGACTACTCACTAAGTGTCGGATGCATTAGCAAGTTCTCATAATTTTAACATGCAAATATGTGAATCCAATTAATACCCAACACTACCCAAACTCTCATCTAGTCATGTGCCACCCAGGTGATTCTAGGGTGTTGAGATGGCTAATATTTTGCTCCGTCTCAAAATCTATATAAAGCAGGCCCTAACACTTGAAATTTGAGCTATTCTGTGATAATTTTATGTATTTTAGTTAGTGGTCGCTTTACAGCCCTATAAACTATTCTTGCTCATAGTTTTTAAGCAAAATCACATAAAAATAAGGTAAAACACACTACCAAATATATGTACAAGTAAATAAAAGTGATGAACAGTCTGTTAACGAAGGTGTTGCGGGTGCACGATAACTATCTGTGACATTCTTGTTAGGACTATATCGGCACTAAGAGAGGGGGTAAATTAGTACTTTCATAAAAGTTACGATGATTTGAAAACTTTCTTTCTATAAAAATAAATATTAAAAGTGTGCTTGACTTAGAGTAAGTGTATTAAGTAGTTAAAACAAAAAGCAATACCAATGAAGAGTAGATAGTAAATGCAAACCGATTTTATAGTGGTTTAGTCATTGCGACCTACGTCTACTCCCGATTCCTCTTCCGTCAAGGCCACCGGAATCCGGCACTAAGAGGGGGGGTGAATTAGTGCAACAATAAAAATTACGTTGATTTGAAAAATTTTGTTTGATAAAATCATTTCAATAAAGCCCATATCAGAAAGTAATGAAAGTAATGACTTAGAGTGTAAAGAAAGCAGTAAGGAAAGAACACACCAGATTTATAATGGTTCGGTTATTGTAACCTACATCCACTTCTGATTCTTCCTTTGTCGAGGTCACCAGCGTTCACTAATGATTTTCCTTCAATTAGCAAAGACCAACCACCTTCTTACAAAGCTTTCTTTTTTTCACAGGTTTGACAACCCTTATAAGCCTCACACCTCTTCTCTAATGATTATAAAGCTGAAGAAAGAGGAGGAGGACCCTTAGCACTTTTACAACACTTTTACACCCCCAACACTTAAAGATTCTTTCACACTTTTCTGCTCTTTTTTTTTCAAGCAGAAAGAAGTGGGATATTTATAAGCCCTAAAGGTTTCTGAATTGAAGCCAAAAATTATCTCATCCAGGATTTTCGGGGTATTAGTGGTACCACCGCCAGTATTGGCCGATACCACCACCTGATACTTTGACACTAGGAGATACCATTGCCTAGTCTGGTGGTACTATTGCTTAACAGAGCCTCGGAGACTAGGCTTTGGCGGTACCACCGCTTGATAGGGCGATACCATCGCTTGACAACATTAACTGCTGATGGTACCATTACCCAATCTAGGCGTTACTATTGCCCAAACCACCTGGGAGGCTGAGCCTCAAGCAGTTCCACCACCCACCCTAGGCGGTGCCACCGCCTAGCAAGGCTCCAAATGGCCAAGTGGCCTTCTATTCAGCCAAACTCAGCCCTATTTTGGGCCTAGTTGGCCCCTAACTGAGTTAGTGGGATTACCTCCCAATGCTAACTCAATCTAAGTTCTAACTACGACAATTAAGGCATTAACTAAGCAATCTTTATCTAGTATGTCAATCATTCTTTGGATGAAGTCTTGATGAACTTCCGGTAAACTTTCAACACGCTTTTAGTGAACTCCTGATGAATTCTTGGCGAACTCTCGGCGAGCCCTCGATGAACTCTCAGCGAGCTTTTGGTGAACTCTCGATGACTTCTCGGTGAGCTCCCGACGAACTCTTGGCAAACTCTTGACGAACTCTCGGCGAGCTCCCGATGAACTCTCAACGAGCTTCCGGCACATCGTTCGAATCTTCGTCATATCGTCTAATCTTTGACTCGGCCCAACATCTGCTTTATGCCTTATTCATTATTGTAGTCAATCCTGCAATACTTATATCAACATATGGATTAGATCAATAATTTATCAATTAATTTCATCATCAAAATCTGAGATTCAATAATCTCTTCCTTTTTGTTGATGACAACCAATTGATGACAGAGTTAACCTTAACTCCCCCTATCTATATGTCATATTAAGATAAGTAACTTTGAATTTAAGTGAAACAATTTTGATCACAAGCATCGAATGCAATATATCAAATCAAAATTTCATATGTTTGTGCATCATTATAGTTTCAAATAAAAGCATGCACGATTTCAAAACCTTATTTTTCATTTTCATGCATGATACCAAAAATAAATCAATCAACACTGTGAGCATATCATACATGAAACTAAATATTTATGATACTAAGATATAACATTCATGATGCTAAAACACTCATGATGCTAAGACATTAAAAGTTTTAAGCATTTATCACTTCATGCATTAAATCAATATTTTGATTATGATATCAAACATTCATCATTTCTCCCATACTAAAGTATTAATGATACATCATTTTCAGCATAACATTCATGATGCTAAGACATTAAAATTTTTAAGTATTTATCACTTCATGCATTAAATCACCATTTTGATTATGATACCAAACATTCATCATTTCTTCCCCTTTGTCATCAACAAAAGAGAGAATCATTCAACAACGCAAGTGTTTTAAACTATTCAAGTAAGTTTTACACTAATTTATCCAAGCTAGCAAAAATGAGAAGTTAAGCAAAAACTTTGCATGATAACTGCTTTTGCTTTTCGAAATGGGCAAGCTAGCATTTTCACTTTTGAAATGGGCAAGTTAAGCAAAAACTTTGCATGATAACTTTGCATGAATGTACATCTCAAGAGCTTTTTGGTTCTTCTTGAGATGTACAAGTTTCTTTCTTCCTTTGTCATGAGAAGAAGAGGAAGAAGAGTAAGAGAGGAATTCATTCTCCATGAAAAAATCAAGAACCAAATTCATGAAAGTTATATTTCATTGAATCAAGCTTCTACTATAGCAAAGAGAGAGGATTCATCATAAAGGATCAAGATGTCCATACCATAAAAAATCAAATCCTTATTCTTGCAAATGATCATCACATATTAAAAGTCCATGGATAAAATTATTCTTTTGTGAGTAGAGTGCGAAAGAATTCATGGGACAATATCATCAAATGAAAGATTAAAAAATTAAGGTTCTTCTTTGGTAAATAGAAAAACTAAGAATTCATAGGAAATGATCTCAATTTAAAAGGAAAATTTAAGTTACGAAAAATCAAAAAATCTGAAAACTTATAAAGGAATTCATGCATTTGGAAGGTTTAACATGCTTAATTCTCTTTTAATAAAATCAAATTATTTCTCATTCAATGGTTTTATAAAAATATCTACTAATTGATACTTTGTATCAATAAATTCTAAAGATATGTCATGATCATTAATATGATCTCTAACAAAATGATGCCTAATATCAATATGTTTAGTTCTAGAGTGTTGAATGAGATTTTTTATTAAATATATTGTACTAGTGTTATCACATTTTATAGGTATATTTTTCAAGTGAATTTTATAATCTTCTAAAGTGTTTTTCATCCAGATAACTTGTGCACAACATGCACCGACTGCTGCTATATACTCAATTTTAGTTGTAGATAATGTAACTGAGTTTTGTTTCTTAGAGGACCAAGAGACAAGTGCGTGACCTGAGAATTGACATATTTTCGATGTATTTTTTCTATCTATTTGACAACTAGAAAATCAACATTGGCATAAGCAAGTAACTCAAAGTTTTTGGAATTTAGATACCATAGTTCTAGATTATGAGTTCCTTTTAGATATCTAAAAATCTTTTTAACAGCTTTTAAGTGAGATTATTTAGGATTAGATTGAAATCTAGCACATAGTTCAATACTAAATATGATATCGGGTCTATTTACTGTGAGGTATAATAAACTACCTATTATACCCCTATAAGTCTTTTGATCAGAACATTCTCCATTAGTGTCCATATCTAGTCTTGTAGAAGTACTCATTGGTGTATTAATAACCTTAGCATTATCCATATTAAATCATTTTAATAGATCTAAAGTATATTTTATTTGACTAACAAAGAATCCATCACTAAGTTGTTTGATTTGTAAACCTAAGAAAAAAGTTAATTCCTCTATCAAACTCATTTTGAATTCATGGCTCATACTATTAGCAAAAGATTCACATAAAGACTCATTTGAAGATCCAAAAATGATATCATCAACATAAATTTGAACAATGAGAAAATCATTTTCAAAATGTTTGATAAACAATGTAGTATCGACCTTACATTTCATAAAATTATTTTGAATAAGAAAAGAACTAAACCTCTCATACCAAGCCCTAGGGGCTTGTTTTAATCCATAGAGAGCTTTAGTCAACTTAAACACATGATTTGAAAAGTTAGCATTCTCAAATCTGGAAGGTTGTTCAATATAAACTTCTTCAGAAATAAAGCCACTAAGAAAAGCACTTTTAACATCCATTTGAAACAACTTAAAATTATTACAACTAGCATAGGCAAAGAGACTCCTTATAGCTTCAAGTCTAGCTATAGGAGTGAAGGTTTCTTCATAATCGATACCTTCTTCTTGGTTGAAATCTTTGGCCACGAATCTAGCCTTGTTTCTAACCACGATATCAAGTTCATCTTGTTTGTTTCTAAAGACTCATTTAGTACCATTTACCAAATGTCACTAGGTCTAGGAACAAACTTCCACACCTCATTTCTCTCAAATTAATTTAATTTCTCATGCATTGCAATAACCCATGAATCATCTTTCAAGGCCTCGTCAATGCATTTAGGTTCAATTTGAGATAAAAAGGCTACACTCGCACAAAAATTTTTAAGAGAAGAACGAGTTTGAATACCTTTTGAAGTGTCTCCAATGATTAGCTCCTTAGGATGAGTATCTACATACTTCCAACCCTTATGTAAGGATTATTTGAAAGAAGATGCATCCAAGTTGCTAGTGGGAGGAGAGGGTTCATTCAAATTTAAACCATCAAAATCAAAATCATCATTAAAATCATTTTTCTTGAATTCAGAAACCTCATTGAAAGTAATATGAATAGATTCTTCTATAACTAAAGTTCTTTTATTAAACACACAAAATACTTTAGAAGTAGAAGAATAACCAAGAAAAATGCCTTCATCGAATTTTGCATCAAATTTTCCTAAGGCATCTTTTTCATTTAAAACAAAACATTTATAACCAAAAACTTTAAAATATGAAATATTAGGTTTTTTGTTATTCCACAACTCATAAGGAGTTTTGGAAAGTAATGGTCTTACTAGAACCCTATTCATGACATAGTATACCATGTTAACGGTTTCGGCCTAAAAATATTTCGGTAAGCTATATTCATTTAACATGGTTCTTGCCATTTCTCGTAAACTCCTATTTTTTTCTTTCGACTACTCTATTTTGTTATGGGTTTCTTGGAGTAGAGAAATTATGGTTATGCCCATTTGATTCATAAAAGTTTTGGAAATCACAAATTTGAAACTTACCACCGTGATCGCTACGTATAGATGAAATCATAAAGCCTTTTCAATTTTAAACAAGTTTATAAAATTTTGAAAAATACTTAAAACAATTATTTTTGTGTGTCAAGAAGTATGTCAAAGTGTATCTACTATAATCATCAATAATTAGAAAGGCGTATATGCTACCTCATAGGCTTGTTGTATCAATTGGACCAAATAAATCTATATGGATCAATTACAACAATGGTCTAGATGTGCTTATTTGATTCTTTAACTTGAAACTACCTTTTATTTGCTTTCTAAGTTGACATGCATCACACATTTTATCTTTGACAAACTAAATGCTAGGGATTCCTCTTAGAAGTTCTCTAAATAAAATTTGAGAGATTAGTTTTATACTAACATGACCTAACCTCCTATGCTAAAGCCAAGCATCATTGCTTAAAACCGAAAAACACATTTTATTACAAAGATCGTCGATGTCAATAGTATACACATTATGTTTTAAGGCAATCATAGATATATTTGTTAGGATCGAGTCGGGACTAAGAGGGGGGGGGGGGGTAAATTAGTGTAGCGGATAAAAATATAGGTTTTAAAAAACTTTCATTCCATAAAATCATTTCAGAAAGATGTTAACTTGAAAATGTATTCGTAAGGTAGTGAAAGTAATAATTCAGTTTGTAATTAAAGTAAAGAGAAAAATAGAAATATAAACCATATTTTTATAGTAGTTCGGTCATCGTGACCTACATCCACTCCCGATTCTTCTTTCATCGAGGCCACCGGTTTCCCCGACCGATCTTCTTTCAACGGGCTAAGATCAACTACCCTTTTATACCCCTCTTCTCCTTTTTATAGGTTTAGGAGACAACCTTTTACAAGCACTCATTCCTCCCTAAATAGAATTCTAAACTTAGAGCTAGAGGAGATTTCTCAAGTGATTGCTACAGCATTTTCTCACTTTTTGTTAGGATCAAGAGTTAGGGTCGGCACTAAGAGGGGGGGGTGAATTAGTGTAGTGGTAAAAATCACGTCTTCAAAGACTTCGTTGCGATAAAACTGTTTCCGATGAAAAATCGATTTTGGAAACTTAACTTGAAAGCGTACGTAATGAATTAAAGGCAGTAAGCACTTAAGGAAGTTTGCAGTAAGGTAATAGTAGGAATGAAATGCAAACCAGAGAACACAACTATTTTAGAGTGGTTCGGTCAACGTGACCTACATCCACTTTCGACTTCCTCCTCCGATGAGGTCACTAGCATCCACTAGAGGCCTTCCTTCAATAGGCGAAGGCCAATCACCTTTTATACCCCTCTTCTCCTTTTACCGAGTTTAGGAGATAACCCTTACAAGCATTCACTCTCCTCTCTAAACAGAAATTTAAGTTTAAGCTAAGGAAGGAATACACTTTGATCGTAGAAGCGTTTTCTCTCTTTTAATCTCTCTATGCTTGTGTGCTTTAACCAGGGATGAGAGGAGTATTTATAGGCTTCAAGTTGATTCAAATTTGGAGCCTAAAACTTTCCCATCCCAGGTTCCTCGGGCACGAACGGTACCACCACCTGCACTGGGTGGTACCACCGCCCAATGTCAGCCTGGCTGATACTGTCCTGGGTGGTACCACTACCTGGCACCCAGCCAAGGGTGGTATAACCACCCAGACTGGCGGTACCACTGCCTGACATAGTCTCGAAGACTGTGCCACGATGGTGAGATTTCTTGGGGCATTGTTTGGGCTTCTTATTGGGCCCAACACAGTTCTTACATGGGCTTAGCTGGCCCCTAATTGGGTTGGCCTAAATCCAAGCCCAATTACGTGCTAACTATGAAATTCTAAGACATTTGCTAAGCTAAACAAGTCTCTATGTCTAACTTCCGGTGAGCTTTCGGCGATCTTCCAATGAACTTTCGATGATCTCTCGATAATATTCCGACGTACTCTCGGCAAGCTCCTGGACTTCACGACGATCTTCTTGGTGAGTTCCGACGAGCTTCTCTGGCAAGCTCCATGACTTCTCGGCTAGTTCTACCAGAACTTCCAACGAATGTCCGAACTTTCGACGAACTCTCGAACTCCCAACGTGATTGCGTCATTGACTTCGGGATTTCATTTTGCTTCATGCCTTGCTATCGTAGTTAATCCTGCACATATAAAACATACTTCGATCTAGACAATTAATACTAAGCATTAATCAAGTTGTCCGGCATGTCATTGGTTCCTTGACGTTTCGTCCGATTCTTTCGCGCATCGTCCTCTCTTGTGGCCTATTGCCCAATCGGCCAGTTGACTCTGCAACTTCGATAACCTTGGCGCAATATCCGCTCTTCTTGGCCCGATGCCCGAATCCACGGCCCGAAGCCTTCTGTCGATACGTCAACCGACCCACCAGCCTGACGTCCAATCTTCTGACATGTTCCTCCGGCCCAACATGATTTTTTCTACTTTAATTGTCTCATCCTGATCGAAGCATCCTGCATCACTCAAAACGTAGATTAAAAAATAAACACATATCAATTGGTTTCATCATCAAAATATGAGATTCAACAAACTCGCCCTTTTTGATGATGACAACCAATCGACGACGGAGTTAACCGTAACTCCCGGAGTTTAAACAAACTTCCTCTATCAATGTGCCATATTGATAGAGACTCTTGGATTCAAAAATCCAAGTAACATGTTATGATCAAATCATGCATATCATCAACATACTTCTCTCCCTTTGTCATCAACAAAAAGAATATGTTCCAACTCTTATGTGTTTAGAGATATAGATTCAAATCATTGCATGAAAAACATAATATCAAGTTTTATCATCATGCAATTTAAAGCTAGAAAATTTAGCAAGTGTTACATCATACTTAGAACATTCATGCTATCAAGTTTTAGATATGCAAGTTTTACAACATATAAGCTAGTAAATTTAAAGATGTGCAAATTGGCATATTTGCTTTTCTTTGCGACGTGCAAGATAGCATTTCTTTATAATGTTCAAGATAGCAAGTTCTACATCATGCTAGCTAGCAAATTAGAGATGATCAAGAAAGTAACTCTTGCTTCTTGAAATATGCAAGTTGCTAGCTAGCAATTTTTTGCTTTCTTTGCAATGTTTGAGCTAGCAATTTTGCTTCAATTGCAAAGTGCAGGTTAGCATATTTTGCATCTTGAGATAGGCAAGATAGCACATTTGGTATGCAATTTTATAGTATGCAACCTATCAAATTTTACACGTAAAAGAGTTAACAAAATTTTACATCTTTTGAGATGTGCAAGATGGACTATTTTGCCTCTTTTGAAATGTGTAATTTGGTAAACATTACTTCTATTGAGATTTACAAAATAGCACTTCTTGCTTCCTTTTTGAGATTAGCAAGTTAGAAAGTTTGCCTTTTTTCGAATTGTGCAAACTAGCAAATTTGTTTTCTAGCAAGTTTTGCTCCCCCTTTGTCATTGTCAAAAAGAAGGGAAGACCCTTTACATCAATTTTCAAATTATGACAAAGCTAAGGTAACAAAGATGAAAAATCAAGTCATGAATATCAAAACAATTTTTCATCATGAATATTTCATCATTGCATGTATCAAAATAATATCATGAGTGTTTTATGCATTTATATCATCACATGAAGAATATCAAAAAGAACTTGGTGATGAGATATACTTTATAAATTCAAAGAATTTTACAAAATAAAATTTAAGTCATAAACCTTAAGAGATGTCATGAGAGAACACATAAACTATCTTGATTCATATATAATATCTCTTAATTCATTATGAATCATAAAAATTATAATTCCAAAAAATCAAGAGAAACCGTGATTCATTTTAACAAATCTCCTCTTAAATAAATAACGTAAAGAATTCTTAGGAGATCATGAAAAATCTTGATTCATATAAAAGATTTCATGAGAGATTATGATTTTGATAAAACTCATTCAAATTCATCAAATCATTTTCATAGTCCAAGAGATTCACAAAAACATAATATACATGGATTCATTAATATTTTATCAAAAAATTAATAAGATAGAGATGTTTCATCTTAAGTTATTGGTTTCATACAAGTATGTGTTTATCTTTTTATTGCAAATAAAAACATGCATCAACTTTTAAGATCGAAAAGTGAATTTCATCATAAAAATCATCAAGTCCAATAAATCACGAAAATCATCATGTATAACTTCGAAAGATAAATTTATTAGGCATGATCATTATGCCTTACATCAAATCAAACATGATTTCATTTATTTTTAAAATATTCATCATGATAGGACATACAAGCCAAAGAAATCATTAAACATATAGCATATGTTAGGATTGGAGTCGGCACTAAGAGGTAAGGGTGAATTAGTGCAGCGGTAAAAACTACGATGGTTTAAAAACTTTCGTACGATAAAACCATTTCCGATGTAAAACTATTTTCAGAAACTTAACTTAAATTGAAAGCATACAGAAGTATAGTTGATGTAAAGCAATAGAGGCAGTTTATAGTTAAGATAAATAGTAGAAAGTAAATGCAAACTGAGATTTTTAGAGTGGTTCGGTCAACGTGACCTACATCCACTTTTGGCTTCCTCCTCCGACGAGGTCATCGGCGTCCACTAGAGGCATTCCTTCAATAGGCGAAGGCTAATCACCTTTTACACCCCTCTTCTCCTTCTACGTGCTTGAGGAGATAACCCTTACAAGCACTCACTCTCCTCTCTAAATAGAAATCTCAGTTTAAGCTAGAGGAGGGAATACACTTATGATCGCAGCGGCGTTTTCTCTCTTTTAATCTCTCTGTGCTTGTGTGCTTTAACCAGAGATGAGAGGGGTATTTATAGGCTTCAAGTTGATTCAAATTTGGAGCCTAAAAACATCTCATCCCGGGTTCCCCGGGCACGGGCGATACCACCGCCCAATATCAGTCTGGCTGACACTGCCCTGTGCGGTACCACCGCCCAGGTCTAGCGGCACCATTGCCTGGGGGGCAGTGCTGGGTGGTACCACCGCCCAGATTGGCGGTACCATCGCCTGGCACCCTGCCAGGGGTGGTACAATCGCCCAAACTAGCGGTACCACCGCCTGACACAATCTTGAAGACTATGCCACGACGGTGAGACTCCTTGGGGCACTGTTTGGGCTTCTTATTGGGCCCAACATAGTTCTTACATGGGCCTAACTGGCCCATAATTGGATTGGCCTAATCCAAGCCTAATTACGTGCTAACTATGATTCCTAAGACATATTCTAAGCTAAACAAAGTCCGTAAGTCTATTCTTTCGGCGAGCTTCCGACGATCTCTCGGCAATGTTCCGATGGACTCCCAGCAAGCTCCTAGACTTCATGATGATCTTCTTGGCAAGTTCCGATGAGCTTATCTAGTAAGCTCCGAGATTTCTCGGTTGGTTCCTCCATAACTTTCGACGAACGTCCGGACTTCTAACGAACTCTCGAACTCCCAACATGATTACGTCCTTGACTCCGGGACTTCATTTTGCTTCATGCCTTGCTATCATAGTTAATCCTTCATATGTAAAATAAACTTCGATCTAGACAATTAATACTAAGCATTAATCAAATTGTTCGGTATGTCATTGTTCTCTCAACGCTTCATCCGATTCTTCGGCGTATCGTCCTCTCCTACGGCCTATTTCCCAATTGACCAATTGACTCCGCAACTCCGATATCCTTGGCACAATGTCCGCTCTTCTTGGCCCAATGCCCGAATCCTCGGCCCGAAGCCTTATGTCGATACATCGATCGATCCACCGGCTCGACGTATAATCTTCTGACATATTCCTCCAGCCCAACATGATTTTTCCTGCTTTAATTGTCTCATCCTGATCGAATCATCCTACATTACTCAAAACACAAATTAAAACATAAACACATATTGATTGGTTTCATCATCAAAATCCGAGATTCAACAGCATATTCATCAATCATAGTTTCATTAAGCATAAGGCATTTTCAACCAAAATCATTTTGTTATTAAACATACAATTTTCATGATTATTTTCAAAATTACTAGAATGATAAGCATGATTCCTAATTTTTATATTTTTATTATTAAACATGTAATTTTTAAGAAAATTAATTCTAAATTAAATTAAAAAAATACATCATGAAAAGCATCATGTAATTTCGTAATAAATTAGGGGCATTTTGATTACCTCGAAAGGCGTTAAGGCATAGTTTGCTACCTCGCCTTTGTTGTTTTTCTCCTCGTCTTGTGTTCTTCTTCTTATATTCAAAGCAAGTAGTTCCGTTCTTTTTGCTTTTTAATTTTTGTTTCATTTGTAGTTTAAGTTCACCATCACTTGAGCTTATGCTCGAGTGGTCTTCAAATGTTCTATGTCCCAAATCCTTCCTATTCTTTAAAAGGTTGTTTTGGAGTTCTCTTTTTATCACATTGTTCATTTTGTAGGTCATTAAAGACCTAATTAGTTCTTCGAGTGGAAGGTTGTTTAGGTTTTTAGCCTCTTGTATGGCCGTTACTTTAGAGTCCCAAGTTTTAGAAAGCGATCGTAAAATCTTGTTTACAAGTTCAAAATCCGAAAAACATTTGCCAAGAGTTTTTAAATCATTGACGACATCAGTAAAACGGGTGTATATGTCAACAATGGTTTCGCTCGGCTTAATTCGAAAAAGCTCGAAATTATACATTAAAAAATTAATTTTTAAAATTTTAATATTGCTAGTCCCTTCATGTGTTATTTCAAGAGTGCGCCAAATATTGAAAGCCGTTTTGCAAATAGAAACACGATTAAACTCATTTCTATCTAAGGTGCAAAACAAGGCATTCATAGCCTTTGCATTTAGAGAAAACGTCTTCTTCTCCAAATCATTCCAATGGTTCATTGGAAGAGAAGATATTTGAAAATTGGATTCAACTATGTGCCATAAATCAAGATTCAATGAAAGCAAGAAAACTCTCATTCGAGTTTTCCAATAAGTGTAGTTCGTCCCATTGAAAAAGGGAGGACGAATGAGAGAGTGACCATCTTGAAAACCGAAATGAGCCATTTCTCTTGGGTGTTAATCCAAATGAGAAATCATGAGGCTTTGATACCAATTGTTAGGATCAAGAGTCGGGGTCGACACTAAGAGGGGGGGGGGGCGGGGGGGGGGGGGGGGGGGGGGTAAATTAGTGCAGCGGTAAAAATCACGTCTTCAAAAACTTCATTGCGATAAAACCGTTTCCGATAAAAAACTGATTTCGGAAACTTAACTTGAAAACATATGTAATGAATTGAAGGCAGTAAGCACTTAAGGAAGTTTGTAGTAAGGTAATAGCAGGAATGAAATGCAAACTTGAGAACACAGCAGTTTTAGAGTGGTTCGGTCAATGTGACCTACATCCACTTTCGGCTTCCTCCTCCGACGAGGTCACCGATGTCCACTAGAGGCCTTCCTTCAATAGGCGAAGGCCAATCATCTTTTACACCCCTCTTCTCCTTTTACCGGGTTTAGGAGATAACCCTTACAAGCACTCACTCTCATCTCTAAACAGAAATCTAAGTTTAAGCTAGAGGAGGGAATATACTTATGATCGTAGTAGTGTTTTCTCTCTTTAATCTCTCTATGTTTGTGTGCTTTAACTAAGGATGAGAGGGGTATTTATAGGCTTCAAGTTGATTCAAATTTAGAGCCTAAAACTTTCTCATCCCGGGTTCCCCGGGCACGAGCGGTACCACTACCGAGTGTTAGTCTGGCTGACATTGTCCTGGGTGGTACCACTGCCTGGGGGGTAGTGCTGGGTGGTACCACCGCCCAGATTGGCGGTACCACCGCTTGGCACCCTTCTAGGGGCGGTACAACTGTCCAGACTAGCGGTACCATTACTTGACATAATCTCAAAGATTGTGCCACGATGGTACTTCTTGGGGCACTATTTAGGCTTCTTATTGGGCCCAACACAATTCTTACATGGGCCTAGCTGGCCCCTAATTGGGTTGGCCCAAATCCAAGCCCAATTATGTACTAACTACGAAATCCTAAGATATTTGCTAAGCTAAACAAGTCCCTATGTCTAACTTTCGGTGAGCTTCCGGCGATATTACAGCGAACTTCCGACGATCTCTCGGCAATGTTCCGGTGGACTCCCGGTAAGCTCCTGGACTTTACAACGATCTTCTTGGCGAGTTCCGATGAGCTTCTCTGGTAAGCTCCGTGACTTCTTGGCTGGTTCCGCCAGAACTTTCGATGAACATCTGGACTTCCGACGAACTCTCGAACTCCCAATGTGATCGCGTCCTTGACTTTAGGACTTCATTTTGCTTCATGCCTTTCTATCGTAGTTAATCCTATATATATATAAAACATACTTCGGTCTAGATAATTAATACTAAGCATTAATCAAGTTGTCCGGCATGTTATTGGTTCCTCGACGCTTCGTCCGATTCTTCGGCATATCATCCTCTCCTGCAGCCTATTGCCCAATTGGCCAATTGACTCCGCAACTCTGATATCCTTGGCGCAATGTCCACTCTTCTTGGCCCGATGCCCGAATCCTCGACCCGAAGCCTTCTGTCGATCCACTGGCCCGACGTCTAATCTTCTAACATATTCCTCCAACCCAACATGATTTTTCCCGCTTTAATTGTCTCATCCTGATCGAAGCATCCTGCGTCACTCAAAACGCAGATTAAAACATAAACACATATCAATTGGTTTCATCATCAAAATACGAGATTCAACACTTTTAAGTTCTTTGTGCTTATGTGTGTTAACCAGGGATGAGAGGGGTCTTTATAGGTCTCAAGTGGATTCAAACTTGGAGCCTAAAAGTGTCTCATCCCTGATTTTTGGGGTACTGGTGATACCACCACCTATGCTGGGTGGTACCACTGCCTAGGAGACTATGTCTTTGATTTTGGGCAGTACTACTAGTCATATGTACCCTACAAGCCAATTACGTGAGTGATGACACGTGTGACTTGACACGTAGTCTTTTTGCTTATTATATTTTTAGCATTTATCACTTTATATTGACTATTGCATATATGCATGTATATATTATGATGTCCTTGGATTTGTGCAATGGGAATCAGATTATGACGAGATCACAATAATGAGACCGATTTGCCTTTAAACACAGATCCTAAATAATCCCGGTCATAGGTTACTCGAGAGGGACATCAAGATAACCTGACAGACTGGTGTACTATATACTCGTCCATATGATGGATGTAGCTGGTCTCATAGTTGCTCGTGTGGGGACACTAGGGATACAGTACAAGTGCTCATTGGAGAATGAGTTCACTGATTGATTTGTTTACGAAATGTTTAATGGTTGATGATGCCTTGTTGTCAGATAGCGATTCCTAGTCTTAATGGTGTATCTGGTCCTTAGACTTGAGATACCAAGGATGTCATATATGAGTGCTCCACTCTTTGATACCAGACTTATTGGTTTGGATGTCCCAGAACTAGTACAACCAGTCATCGAGAGTAGCAGTTAACCTTACGAAGGTTATTGATAATCGATAGAGGATCATCCACTCTCAGTGTCATGAGAGGAATGTCCCATGTGTTCTTGCTCAAACAAATCCCTGGCCAGGGTCATTCAGATTGAGAGAAAAAGAGTTCTCCGAGAGAATCCGATTAGAGCGAGACTCGAGTAGAAACTGTATAGGTCTGACAACACTATACCCAGTATATGGTCTCTAGGATATTAGATGGATGATGGACTATAGGTACAAGGTAACTAAGGATAGACAAGTCCAATGGATTGGATTCTCCTATATCATCTGGGGGCTACGGTGTAGTGGCATAGTATGTCCATAATTGATGAGTCGAGTAAATTATTATGGAGATAATAATTCACTGTGCCAGAAGGAGTTCTGACAAGTATGATTCACGACCAGCTCGGTATTGGGCCTAGAGGGTCATACACATATGGTAGGTATTGCGATGAGTAGAGGTTTAGACATGAGATATCCGTCGAAGCTCCTATCTTATTGGATATCCAATAAGCCCATGAATTATTGGATCCTATGGATGAGATCTAATAAGCACCCATAAGAGATTATTGGATAGAGATCCACTAATCTAAGAGGCTTGGATAGTTTGATGGAGATCCAATACCCAATATGGGAGGATCCATTAGGGTTAAGTTGATATGGGACCTCCATAAATAGGAGGGAATCAGTGGTTCATAGGCTAGAGCCTTTTGCTTGCATCTCCTATTCTCCTCCCCCTCTCCACCTCATAGCAGATCTGGAGTTTTGAGGAGCATCGTTGCAGCCCTGCTGTGTGGATCATTGCTAGAGAGGAGGGCGCTTGACCTCTTTTACCCTTTCCTAGAGATCTATAAGGATTTATGAATATATGATCTCTCTAGGTAACACAATTTATCTTATACACAGTTTTAAGTTTCACAGATTTTGTGCACCAATCTTCACACGACGACGAACATAAATTTTAGAATCACGGATTTTGTTTTATGTTTTTTCACTGCACATGTGGTGTCACCCGCAAGATTTCCCAATAGGTACCACCGCCCAAACTAGTGGTACCACCGTCTAACATAGTCTCAGAGACTATACCACCGATGGTTCCATCTGTTGGGTCATTGTTTGTGCCTTTCACTTGGCCCACCATAGCCCAAACTTGGGCCCAATTGACCCCTAATTGAGTTGGATCAATTCCAACCCAATTACACATAAAACCTACTTCATCTAGACAATTATTACAAAGTTTGAATCAAATGTTGTCTGGCATGTCATTGATTCATCGACGCTTCGTCCGATTCTTCAACACATTGTCCTCTCTTGTGGCCTATTACCCAATCGGCTAATTGACCTCTGCAACTCTGATTTTCTTAGCACAATTTTCACTTTTCTTGGCCTGATGCCCGAACCCATGGCCCGAAGCCTTCTGCCGATATATCGACTGATCCTTCAACTCAACGTCCAATCTTCTAACATATTCTACTCCGGCCCAACATGATTATTCTTGCTTTAATTGTCTCTCCCTAATCGAAGCTTCCTAAGTCACTCAAAACGCAGATCAGATAAACACTATCAATTGGTTTCATCATCAAAATCAGAGATTCAACAATCTCCCCCTTTTTGATAATGACAACTAATTGATGATGAAGTTAACCTTAACTCTCCCTATCAATATGTCATATTAATATAATTCTTGAATTCAAAAATCTAAGCAACATGTCATCATAAAATCATGCATAATCAAATTTTCAATATATCATTCCATGCATGATCATCATTATATCTTCTCCCCTTTAGTCATCAACAAAAAGGAGAATAGCAACTAGCAAGTTTTTGATATACAATTTCAAATCATTGCATTATAAACATAATCTCAAGTTTTATCATCATGCAAGCTAATAATTTATTTTCTTCTCTTTTGAGAAGTGTAATTTTTTGCTTATTTTGCAAAGCGCAAGCTAGAAAAATTTTACATCATTTTATAATATGCAAGTTAGCAACTTTGACAAGTTTTACATCATTTTTGAATATGCAAGCTAGCAAATTTATGAGGTGTTCATACATCATAAATATTGCCTCTCTTTAGATGTGCAAGATAGCACTTTTGCTTCCTAGCAAGTTTTTCTCCTTGAAATGTACAAGCTAGCAATTTTTCTCCCCCTTTGTCATTGTCAAAAAGAAGGGAATAATACAATGTTATAATTCTTTTCCCTTTATATCAATTTCCAAATCATGACAAAGATAAAGTATCATTCTTAATTCAATATATTTGTGCATCATTATACTTTCAAATTAAAATATGCACAATTTCAAAACCTTACATTTTATCCTTACTTCATGCATGATATAAAAAATAAATCAATCATCACTATGGGCATATCATATATGATACTAAGACATTAAAATTTTTAAGCATTTATCACTTCATACATTAAATCAACATTTTGATTATGATACCAAACATTCACCATTTATTTTCTCTCCCTTTGTCATCAACAAAAAGGAGAATCATTCAACAATGCAAGTTTTTGAAAGCATGTCAAGTTTTACACCAATTTATCCAAGCTAGCAAAACTATCTCCCTTAATGTGCAAGCTTGCAAGTTTTGCTTTTCTTAGCAATGTGCTTTTCTTGAGATGTGCATACTAGCAATTCTTTCTCCCCTTTTGTCATAGGCAAAAATAGAGAAATAGTACAAATGTGTAAATATTTAAGTCATCATATGGAAGATATCAAGAAAAAATTGGTGATGAGATATATTTCATGAATACAAAAAATTATACAAAGAAAATCATATCATGAAATATAAGATCATGTGAATACCAAAAAACATGATTTATTTTGATAAATATTTTCTTTAATAAAATACAAGAAATAATTCGAGAATAAAAAGTGAGGGATCTTGATTCACATAAGGAAAATATCAAGTTTTGATTCCAAGAATACAAGATCATGATATCAATAATGCTTCTTTTTAATATATAGTAAGTAGAATCATGCGAGAACAATGAAAAGTTTTGCTTCATATAAAGAAAATCTCAACTTATCACGGTTTGATAAATATTTTCTTAAAAGAGTGAATCATATATGCATCAAGAAAGATGTTTCATGTAGAATATATCACAAGTCATAAATATGATAAATAATTTAGTTGAATATATCATCTCATTTGTAAAATGAGTCATATGAAAATGAATCTATAATCATCATTAAAATACTTTTCGGAAAATTCAATGAAGGCAACGTAGATAGATTCACACGAGAACTTGATTTATGCATAATGTCTTAATTAAAAAAAAGTTATAATTTCAAAAAAATTCATGACTCATCTAGAAAATTCTCCTCTTTAATAAATGACAAGAAGAAGCATAGGAGAAATAGGTTCATGCATAATATGTCTCAATTCATCATGAATCATAAAAATAATAGAGTATCAAGTGAAGGAATCATGCATAGTTTCGAAATGTAAAATCATCAAATATGATACAAATAGATTCATCAATCTCCCTTTTTGAAAACTTGATAAGATAGGGATCGAGAGATTCTTAAGAAAAATGCTTTCCTCCTCTTTTTTTGATTAAATTTATGTAATTTATTTCACACAAGCATGCTCAAGTTTTCTATGCCGAATCAAGACATGCTTGATTGTTTAAGATCGAAAAATAAATTTTATCATCAAAATCATCATGACCAAAAATATAACACATTAAATATAAAGCTTCTTTAAACAAGAAATTTGATTTATCATTTTAATTCCAATGATAATATATTTTTCTTTTTATGTGTTTCATTTTATGTAATTGATTTTATATAAGTAAGCTCAAGTTTTTCATATGAAAACCATCCATCATGTTTAAAACTGAAAAGCAATACAAAATCATCAAGATACATATAATTGTTTCTTATAACATACAAGGAATTAATCTTATTTGATGTAAAAGTATTATTACAAAACATACAATTGTCATAAAAAATATATATAAAATAATCATGAAAAGCACTAAGTAATTTCATGATAAGGAAAAAGAGAATCGATTGAGTCACTTATCTTATTAACGAAAGTCATTAAGGTGTAGTTTGTCACCTTGCCTTTGTTGGTTTGTTCTTCATCTTCGGATGAACTCGATTTGTCCCAAGCCACCTTGAGTGTTTTTTTCTTCTTTTGTAGCTTCTTCTTTTTAGGTTCATTTTTATTTTTTAATTCTTATTTTAAAAAATTTTAAGCTTCATTATTAAGAGTTCAAAGTCATCATCACTTGAGCTTTTGCTCAAGTGGTCTTCATTTGTTCTAAGTGTCAAATCTTTCCTGTTCTTTGGAAGGTTGTTCTCAAGTTCATCATGTTCATCATATGCCTTGCACGTCATTTCATATGTCATCAATAAACCAATAAGTTCTTCCAGTGAAAAATTATTTAAGTTCTTTGTCTCTTATATTGCCGTTATTTTAGGATCCCAACTTTTTGGAAGGGGTCTTAATATCTTATTAACAAGTTCAAAATTCAAAAAATATTTGCCAAGTGCTTTTAAACTATTGACGATATCCATAAAATGAGTGTGCATGTCAACAATAGTTTCTCTTGGCTTCATATGAAATAATTCAAAATCATACATTAAAATATTTTATTTTAGAGTTTTTAACTCTACTAGTTCCTTCGTGTGTGATTTCAAGAGTGTATCAAATATTGAAAGCAGTTTCACAAATAGACACTTGATTGAACTCATTTTTATCTAAAGCGCAAAACAAGGCATTCATAGCCTTAATATTTAAAGAGAAAGTCTTCTTCTTCAACTCATTCCAATCGTTCATTGGAAGAGAAGACCTTTCAAATCCATTTTCAATAATATTCCATAAATCAAGGTTCAAGGAAAGCAAGAAAACTCTCATCCGAGTTTTTCAATAAGTGTAGTCTGTCCTATTGAACATGGGAGGATGAACAATAGAAAAGCCCTCATGAAAGCTGAAATGAGTCATTTCTCTTGGGTGTTAAACCAAACGAGAAAAGTGTGGCTCTGATACCAACAATAGAAATGTCTAAACTTCCGATGAACTCTTGAACTTCCAACGAAATCTCGATATTTACTCCAGCACTTCATTTTTCTTTATGCCTTGATCATTATCGTAGTTAATCTTGCACACTTTTCTCAACATATAGATTTGATCAAATAATTTACCAATTGATTTCATCATCGAAATCCAATATTCAACAATCCCCCTTTTTTTGATAATGACAAACAATTGATGATGTAGTTAACCTTAACTCCCCCTATCTATATACCATACTTGAGAAAAGACATTCTTGAATTCAAGGCTTTCGAATTCAAGCATCAAACTGATAAGTTATATGCATTTAAACTTATCAACATACACATCATGATACCAATCATGATTTACCATTTCAAAATATGATACCACGTATTTATCATAATATAAATGATGTCAAGGCATAACATTTATTTTTAAGTCCAATAATAATAGACAATCATCATTTTCAAGTATGATATGAATTTCAAATATGAAATTTAGCAAGATGATAATTCTCGATAAGAGATGACAATTTATCATTCCTAGGCATGCTATCAATTATAAATAGCAAGTTAAACTCATGATACCTTATCATAATGATAGACAATTATCAAGCATTCATGAAGCATTTCAAGTATTTACGATACATATGATGCATATTACATATTATTTCAAATATTCATAATGCTAATTTATTATCAATTTGCCACATTTCTCCCCCTTTGTCATCAACAAAAAGGAAATCATTCAATAAGGCAAGTATTTTATAAAAAAAAACTATTCAAGTAAGTTCAACACCAATTTATCCAAGTTAGCAAAAATGAGAAGTTAAGCAAAAACTTTGCATGATAACTACTTTTGGATAAACTAACATTTTTTACTTTAGATGCGCAAAAACTTTGTGGTTCTTGTTAAGATGTGCAAGTTTCTTTCTTCCTTTGTCATAAAAATAAGAAGAAGAGGAAGAAGGGTAAGGAAGAAATTCATCAAGAACTAAATTTATGAAAGGATTTGAACCAAGTTAAATGCAAATAAATGAGTTTCATTGAATCAAGCTTCTAGTTCAATAAGGAGAAGGGATTTATAAAAAGAATCAAGATATCCATATGAAATCAAATCCCCATTCTTACAAGTGATCATCAGATACTAAAAATTCATAAAATTATTCTTTTATGAGAAGAGTAAGGAATAATTCATGGGAAAGCAACATCATATGATCGATAAGAAAAAAATCCATGAATAAAACTTCATAAATCAAATCCATTTCTCATTAAAAATTTACAAGAGTGAAATCCATAAGAAATATATTTGTCAATGAATTCTATGAGTGAAGGGACTAAGTGTATAAAAAATTATTAAGTGATGGAGCAAGGGTATGAAACAAATTTGATACCAAGTAAATTGAAACTCTGAATTTCATGAAAGCGGAATAATATTCATGAAAGCTTTACTTACAAAAAATCAAGAAAGTCTAGAAAAGATATTCAACAAACTCATGCATTCAGACAATTTAATATTCTTAACTTTACAAATAATCATCGAAATAAGACATCAAGTTGTAAATACCAAAAGTCGAATCTTTTCTTTTGTAAATATCATGAGAAAGAAAAAATGTTCTTGATTTAAAAAGAAAATCAATAAATTCGAAGAATGTATCAAGGAATTCATGTATTTAAAAGATTTATCAAGTTTAATTCTTAGAGTGATGCAAGCATTAAACCATCATCAAGAAGTGCATCATGTCATGCATGATTCAAATCATCATCATACCTTTCTCCCCCTTTGTCATCAACAAAAAGGAGAAAAGTGCAACTAGTATATTTTTGAAACATGCAATTTCTACTTCATTATAGAACATGCAAACTTAGTAAGTTTTAGAGATATGAAAATTAGCAAAAATATATATATTTTTTGAGACGTACAAGATAGCATGTTTTTGCATCTTCTTGAAATGTGTAAGTTAGCAAACTTTGCTTCTCTTGAGATTTGCAAGATAGCACTTCTTACTTCTCTTTTGAGATGAGCAAGCTAGCAAGTTTTGCTCCCCCTTTGTCATTGTCGGAAAAAAAGGGATAGTTACAATAATGCAAAACTTTTCTCATTACATCATTTTTCAAATCATCACATGAAATATGTCAAGAAAAATTAACTTGGTGATGATATATACATTTCATGAAAATAAATTTTAAGTTGTGAACATCAAGAGACAAATTATAATTCTTTTAAATAGCGAAAAGAAGAGTCGTATTAAACAATCTTGATTCAAAAGAATCTCAAGTCATTATTATCAAAGAATCAAGGTCACGACGTAGATAAAACTCCTTTTTTGTAAAGAGCAAAAAGAATCATAAGAGAAACAAATAAAATATCTCAATTCATATGTAAGAATAAATATTTTTAAACCATCATCACTTCAACTCATAACGCATAATTTCAAAATGTAAAATCATCAAACATGATATAAATATTTATTTTCAAAACATTCATCATTATTTTCAACTCATTCAATTTGTCAAATCAACAAAGTCACTTTCAAGAGATTTAAAATAAAATAAAAAGATTTTTCGATCTCTTGAAATGCTAGTGATATCCTTTCTCCCCTTTGTCATTGTAAATAAAAAAGTAGAGTGGAAGAATACAATGATACAGTTTTTTTTTTTTACATCAATACTCTACCTATAAATAAGGTTTACAATCACAAATATAAAGGAATTATATATCATGTCATGAAAGATAATATTAAGGATCATGTAAATACCAAAAGACATGATTCATTTTGACAAATCACCTCTTAAATAATCAAAATGAAATCTTAGGAGATCATCCTTCAAAAGAAATTTTAAGTCATGAATTCCAAGAAAGATATTCTCTTTAGTAAACAACAAAAGAATTGTAGGAGAATAAATAATAAATGATCTCGATTCCTGCATAAGAGTTCTCAAGATTCATATAGAAAATCTCCTCTTAAGAAAATACTAAGAGGAATCGTAAGAGGACAATTAATGAAAAATCTTGATTTATAATAAATCTTAATTTATAAATATTAAGTGAAAAAATCAAGATTCATTTGGATGAATCTCATATTTGGTGAAAGAAAAAAAAAATCATGATTCATAGAAAACTTTCAAGTTGTAATTAAAAGCACAATTTAGATAATTTTTCTCTTTAGCAAATGATAAAAAGAGACATAAGAGATCAATTGAGAGATCTTGATTCATGTAAGGAAAATCCTAAGTTATAATTTCTAGAAATTAAGATCATGATATAGATAAAATTTATTCAAATTCATAATCATCAAAATCACTTTCATAATTCAAGAGATTCAAAATATAAATAGATTCATCACTAAGGATTTCTAAGACGAAAACTCGATAAGATAGAGATTTTTTCAAAAGACATACATTCTCCCTTTTTTGTTTCAATTTAAATGATTTGATTTCATACAGGTATGCCTTTGTCTTTTATGCTAAACAAAAATATGTATCATCGTTTAAAACCCAAAAAAAAACTTTCATTATGATAAAGACCAATAAGCCATAAATCATAAAAAAATCATCATGCATAGTTACATTGAACATAAAGTATCTTCAATCAAAATCAATTTGTCATCGATAGTTCTAATTCTAATGATCTTTCTTTTATTGTTTTGGCTAGAGAGCTTTATGAGGTATTTTAGATCTTAAGTCATAAGCCTTGAGCATTCACTATCAAAATATTATTTTTGCTCCTAGCTTGTGATGGTAGACACTTATAAAGAAAGGGCAATTTTTAGGTAACCACTTGACCTTGGGTGCCTCATAAATCGATCTACTCAACTTATCATGTTGCATTAAGAACCCAAATTAATTTATATGGATTATATCTCTTAAATGGATATTTATAAGTAATATGTCCAAGTTTATAATAAAAGTTGTATTTAGTGCGGGGTGATACATGTTAGGATCAAGTTTATTTCCTCGGATTTCGGAGTACTAGCGATACCACTACCATTATTGGATAGTACTATCACCTGCAAACTGACAATGGGCGGTACCACCACTCAATCTAGGCGATACCACCGCTTGACAAGGCTAGGAGACTGAGCTCTAGCGGTACCACTGCCTGACAGGGGCGATACTATCGCCTGACAGTATTAACTGTCGCTGGTACCACTGCCTAGAACACTTGGGAAAATTGAGTCCTAGGTGGTGCCACCACCTGCCGTGATTTCAAGTGCTAAATGGGCTATTCAATCTGGTACAATTCAACCTTGTTAAGGGCCCAATTAGCCCCTAATTGAGTTAGTGGGATTACCTCCCAATGCTAACTCAATTTATGATCTAACTACGATAATTAAGAAATTTAACAAAGCATTCTAGTTCTGGTATGTCAATTGTTCTTCCGACGGGCTTCCAACGATCTTCCGACAAACTTCGGACGATCTCTCGGTAATATTCTGGTGGACTTCCGGCAAGCTCCTGGACTTCACGATGATCTTCTTGGCGAGTTCCGATGAGCTTCTTTGGCAAGCTCCTAGACTTCTTAGCTAATTCCAATAAAACTTCCGACGAACATCCGGATTTTCGATTAACTCTCGAACTCCTAACGAAATCTCGATCTTGACTCCAACACAACATTTGCTTTGTCTTACTACTATCGTAGTTAATCTTGCACACTTTTCTCAATATATAGATTATATCAAATAATTTACCAATTGATTTTATCACCAAAATTCAAGATTCAATAATCTCCCTCTTTTTGATGATGACAATCAATTGATGATGGAGTTAACCTTAACTCCCCCTTATCTATATTCCATACTTGAGAAAAGATATTCTTGAATTCAAGGCCTTTGAATTCAAGCATCAAACCAATAAGTTATTCTCATTTAAACTTATCAACATGCACATCATGATACTTATCATGATTTAGTAATTCTAAATACGATACCACGTATATGTCAATAAAAATGATGTCAAGACATGACATTCATTTTCAAGTCTAGACAATCATCATTTTTAAATATGATACGAATTTTGAATATGCAATTTAGCAAAATTACAATTCTTGATAAAAGATAACAATTCATCATTACATGGCAAGATATCAATTGTAAATAGCAAGTTAAGCTTATGATACCTTATCATAATGAAAGACATATATCAAAATGATACGAATTCAAGCATGATACTAGGAATAAAATATTTACAAGTCATCATGCCACATTTCGTTGCATTTCAAGCAAACATTTTGATATTTTTCAAGTATGTATTTGACAATACCAATCATATTTAATCATATTTCAAGCATTCGCAAGTCATTCAAGAATCTAATATAAAATATATTTTATGCATTTATCTAAGACATGCCAATTTGTCATCAATTTATAATTTACTACATTTCTCCTCCTTTGTCATCAACAAAAAGGAGAATAATTCAACAATGCAAGTGTGGTAAAATTCAAGCAAGTTTCACACCAATGTATCCAAGTAATAAATGAAGGTAAGCAAAACTTTGCATGATAATCATATTTACTCAAGGGCTTTTTGGTTCTTTTTTAGTTATGCAAGTCTCTTTCTTCCTTTGTCATAAGAACAAGAAAAGGAAGAAGGGTAAGGAAAGAATCCAACCCAAATTCATGAAAGGATTTGAACCAAGTCAAATTCAAAACAGTAAAAGAGTTTCATTAAATCATGCTTCAACTTTAACAATGAAAAGGATCAAGTGTAACAAACATAAATCAAATCCGTTACACACTAAATCAAATCTGTTACATACTAAATCAAATTGGTATTTTAGGTTCTTGATCAGGTGGGGAGAGGTCAGTCCTTCTAGGGACTAGTAGGAGAAAATTGATTTTCCCTAAATATTAGTATTTAAGGTTCTTATCAGGTGAGGGGAGGTCAGTCCTTCTATGTAGTTTAGTCCATATTCCATTTCTGATAATACATCTTAATCTTCTTAGCAGGTTTCTATTTATAATGTTGAACCTATCTAGTTTTATTATTTCTTCGTCAGGTGGAATGACTATGTCATAAGCATGGATTAGTCTAGTGATTAGGCTACCATATAGAAGCATCATGTCTTTTTTCGATAGTTCGATCATGTTTTGTTGTATTAGGTAACCAAAACAATTCTCATGTCCCTTCATAATCTAATACATCGTACCTAACTCCATTTGGCTAACTTCATCATGATGATAATGTTTTGGGAGTATAATATTTATCAAGATGTGATGAAGTAATTTGGTGTTGAAGGATAGTAAATGTTAACAGCTTTTTGGAAGAATAGATAAGTTTGGATTACCAAAAATTGTACCTAAGGCGAATAAGTGGTCCCAACTAATTCTTCGTCCCATTGTCCTCTAACATAACAACCTCTCCTTTTTTCAGCAATTCCTATGAGATTGCAGATTACGCTATCCGTAATGGGTATATGATGTCCTAAGAGATAAGTGGAGACCCTATCATGTTCATCCACATGTAAGTTGTTGTAAAATAATCTAACAAGTCTAGAATAGATAGGTTCACTTATTTGAAGGATTGGGAGGATATCTAGGTTAGCAAACCATTGAATTGGTTCCAAATTGCTTAATTCCTCTAAATCTACATATTTCCCCTTATGAATATTTCTAGACTCTATGATAGGAAATTTAAGAGTATATTGAGGAGAATCAAAGAGTAGGGAGTCATAGGTTTCATCTACTCTCCTCTTTCCTTTGTCCCTTAAGGATCTTCTAGATGTCATGACACTACACACATAATTAATGAGAGAGCTACATATAAGAGGCAAGATTTATCAATAAATTTGAGAGAAAAGGTTTGAGAATTACCCTTATAGTGATCTTTTTGAAAAGTTAAGATTGATCCTTAGATTTGAAGAAGAGAAGGGTTTCCTTGAGTTTCTAGAGGAGGAGCAAGGAGAATGAGGGGTGGAGAGGGGTTTATAGGTGTGGGGAACAGATGTAGAAGGGTTTGGGATTGGTTCTACCACTGACCCTAAAAGCCTTTTTATAGGGCAGAGTTGCGGGTGGTGCCACCGCCTATAACCCATGCCTATTGGCGGTGCTACTGCCAGTCCAGGGGTGCCACCTCCAGTGCATTGTTTTTCTCAACTTATTGTTTTTCTTCATTTAGCATCATTGCTTCTCAATAGGTAAGAATTCTTACCTACTCTTTTAAGCAAGATCATAGTCATTTTGTGGTGCGAATGCTTATTCGCGTAAATATCGTATCAAGTCACAATGAAGTTCAATTTTGGCAAATGGGAGGAAGAACTTTTATTGAAATTATCAATTCATAAAAGACCAATCATACTAATGTTCCATGAATCATATTTCCCTTAATGAGAAGAAATAATAGTAAATGAAGACTCAATTTTCAAATGTCGAGAAATCCAAAAATCTGAAAACTATGAAAAAGGAACTCATGCATAAGAATTCTCAAGTTTCAAATATTGAGAGATCAAGATCAAGTGTTTATCATATAAGATTTCAGATAATCATTGCATCATCAAGTCATTAAACATGATCTTATAGAATATAAGTATCATTTTGTAACGGGTAGTTTTAATTCTAATGATCTTTTCTTTGTTATTTTAGTTGGAGAGCTTTATGAGTTATTTTGGATCTCCGGTCATAAGCTCTAAGCATCCACTATCAAACTATCATTCTTGCTCTTAACTTATTATGGTAGATAATTCTACAAAAAAGGGTGATTTTTAGATACCGATTTGACCTTGGGTGCCTCAAAAATCAATCTACATAACTTATCATATTGCATTGAGTCATTTAAGGTTCCTTTAAGAACTCAAATCAATTTATGTAGACTATATCTCTTAAATGGATATTTGTACGTAACATGTCCAAATTTGTAACAAAAGTTGCATTTGTTTCGGGGTAAAACATGCAAGGTAGGGCCTTTAACAAAGGTGATTTGATTTTGGAGAGAGCTACTCACAAATTCGATTTCGCCTCTTATATGAACGTGACTCTTATTGGCAAGGATCATGTTTAAGGACTTGCTACCAATCTCAAACTTTTCTAGGATTTCTTTCAGTAGCAAGTTTTTTGTTTTAAGCGTTTCTAATTCATCACATTTTGTGCAAGGAGCTATGTAACCGTTATTATTAAATATTTTATTTAATAATAATATAACTGTTCTTATTAAGTTCATCATTCATTATAATCAATTTCTTCATTTAGTGCGGTTTAAATATTTTGGTTTTTCATTCTAAATGTAACCATTATTATTAAAGATTTTATTTTACATCATTAAAATTCTTAATTATGGTCCAAACATTGTAAATTTGAATTAATTCTTGAACGTTATGAGTTGGTGATAATAAATGTTCTTGATAGGAGAACATCTATATAAACGAGGATTTTGGTCCCTGGGTTCAACATCTCTTTGAAGTTTAAAGAATTTCCTACACCATCTAAAGCAAGAGTTCTGAGCCGAAAAGTGCCAAAGTTCAAGAAGAAACCATTTGCTGAAATTCTTGATAACAATGGCTGGAGGTACACTATTTCATTTCCGCATTAGTTTTCTTATATTTCTATTATAATGATTTAAAAACACATTTTGGTATCTAAAACTTCTAACAATTGGTATCAGAGCCAATTGACCTCTGCCTTAATATAAAAGAGTTTTCATATTTATACTATGAATCTGATTTGATTTTGGTTTCTTTTTGAAACATCTTGATATATTTCATATTGAAAATTATGAGGATATAATATTTTCAATATTTTTAGTCGATAAAATGCTCATATTATATATGCATATTTGGTTATATTAATTCATGCTTATGAATCAATTTTATATGTCCAAAATGTCTAGTGATCCATATAATCTTAATTAATTAAGAATTAGTTACAACATCCTTAATTAACTAAAATTATATATAAAGTTAAAATAAGGATCACGTAAGTAATTAGACATCATGACTGATTATATTTAATATAATAATTATTATCCCATAGGATCTTTTATTATATCTAATATAATCAAGATAAAATATCAGATTATTTTCATAATTTACCTACAGGGATTATGAATTAGAATATAATTTGATGGTTTTATCATAAAGACCATTTGAATATATTTGAATTAAGAATTTAGCCCACAAGCAATTTTTATGTCATGAGATTCATATTTTTAGCATGTTTCACATTGGTAAAACATACAATTTAAACTATTAAATCCCAAATTTTAATACAAACATATTTGATTTTTTGCAGTTACTCAAACTATTAATTTCTCTGATATTCGATGTGACATTCCCGAACTTAGAAGTGATAACTATAAGATATGAAAGGAGAGGGTTCTCCTCCATTTATAGTAGATGGATATTGATTATATTATTAGGAAAGACGAACCACCTATAGTCACTAATACTAGCACTCCAACTGAGGTCACGTTATATGAGCGATGAGAGCGATCCAATCAGCTCTGCGTGATGTTTATCAAGACTAAGATAAGTGTTGTCATACGTGGTTCTATTGACCAGCATGAAAAGGTCTGATACTTGCTACAAGCTATTGATGAGCAATTCGTCACTTCAAAAAAGGCACTAGCAAGTACCATAATAATAAAATTCTCATCCCTTAGACTCACCAACATAAAGGGTGTGCGTGAGCATATAATACAAATGCGATAAATTACAGCTCAACTTAAGAAACTCGTGGTTAATATGTCAGAATCCTTCCTAGTGCACTACATTTTGAACACCCTTCTACACCAATATGGGTTTTTAAGATTTCATATAATACATATAAGGATAAATAGTCAATCAATGAATTAATAACTATTTATGTTCAAAAAGAAGAGAGGCTAGTGATGGAATTGAGTGAGAGTGCATTGGTAGTAACCACTCGCGAGAAGAATAAAACTGACAAAAAATAAGCCAATCAAAAAGCTCATCAACAAGAAAACAGTAAAATACCACCCTAAGCTAATATCAAGAAAGAAGCAAAGTATTTCTTTTGCAAAAGAAAGGGACACATAAAGAAGGAATGTATGAAATTCTAACAATGGCTTGAAAAGAAAGGTAAACCAACAAAAATGAAGCATTGGACGCCTTCAAAGTCCTTAAGGTTGAAGTTAAGAACCAATGTGGTAAGTAAATTAAAATTGTGAGATCAGATAGAGGTGGAGAATATTATAGTAGATATACTAAAAATGGACAAGCACCTAGTCATTTTGCTAATTTCTTCAAAAACATGAGATTGTTGCCCAATGCACTATGCTTGGTTCTCTAGACCAGAATGGTGTTGCAGAAAGAAGAAACCTAACATTATTAGATATGGTGTGTAGTATGCTTAGCAACTCCAATCTTCCTAAGTTCTTGTGGACTGAAGCACTAAAGACGACTATGTATATATTAAATCGAGTTCCAACCAAGGCTATCTAAAAAACACCATTTGAATTATGGAAATGTTGGAAACTAAGTTTGTGACATATGCACGTTTAGGGATGTCTATCTGAGGTCAAGATACATAATCCACAAGAGAAGAAACTGGACCCGAGGACTATTAGTGGGTATTTTATTGCATATGCCGAAAAGTCCAAAGGTTACAGGTTCTATTATCCATCTCACACAACTAAGATTATGGAATCAAGAAACGCTAAATTTCTTAAGGATGACATGATTAGTGGGAGCGATAATTAATAACCATTTGTGTTCAAAAAGAAGAGAGGCTAGTGATGGAACTGAGTGAGAGTGCATTGGTAGTAACCACTCGCGAGAAGAATAAAACTGACAAAAAATAAGCCAATCAAAAAGCTCATCAGCAAGAAAACAGTAAAATACCACCCTAAGCTGATATCAAGAAAGAAGCAAAGTATTTCTTTTGCAAAAGAAAGGGACACATGAAGAAGGAATGTATGAAATTCTAATAATGGCTTGAAAAGAAAGGTAAACCAACAAAAATGAAGCATTGGACGCCTTCAAAGTCTTTAAGGTTGAAGTTAAGAACCAATGTGGTAAGCAAATTAAAATTGTGAGATCAGATAGAGGTAGAGAATATTATGGTAGATATACTGAAAATGGACAAGCACCTAGTCATTTTGCTAAGTTTCTTCAAGAACATGAGATTGTTGCCCAATGCACTATGCTTGGTTCTCCAGACCAGAATGGTGTTGCAGAAAGAAGAAACCTAACATTATTAGACATGGTGTGTAGTATGCTTAGCAACTCCAATCTTCCTAAGTTCTTGTGGACTGAAGCACTAAAGACGACTATGTATATATTAAATCAAGTTCCAACTAAGGCTATCTAAAAGATACCATTTGAATTATGGAAAGGTTGGAAACTAAGTTTGCGACATATGCACGTTTGGGGATGTCTATCTGAGGTCAGGATATATAATCCATAAGAGAAGAAACTGGACTCGAGGACTATTAGTAGGTATTTTATTGCATATGCCGAAAAGTCCAAAGGTTACAGGTTCTATTATCCATCTCACACAACTAAGACTATGGAATCAAGAAACGCTAAATTTCTTAAGGATGACATGATTAGTGGGAGCGATCATTTCATGAACATAGTTTATGCATATAATCATATAGAATATCAACCTTCCACATCAAATGATAGATTGGTTATAGTTCATAGCACTCCTTAAGTACAAACTGGTGCTGAATAACCAATCATTGAAATTCCATAAGTTGCTGATAGTATTCTAATAGATCAAGTGGTTCAGGAATTATAACAAGATCTTGAACAACTAGTTGAACCACAAGTTCCTTAAGAAAACATTAGTACAACATTAAGAAGATCTACTAGAAATAAAAGATCAATAATTCCTGGTGATTATATTGTATATCTATAAGAATCTGACTATAATATTGAGGCCAAAAATAATCCTAAAACCTTTGCACAAGCCATGAGTTACAAAGAATCAAATTTGTGGCACGATACCATGAAAGAAGAGATGAATTCCATGATGAGCAATGGAGTCTAGGATCTTATAGAGTTGCCTAATGAAGTAAAGGCTATTAGCTACAAATGGGTCTTTAAAACCAAGAAAGATTCATTAGGCAACATTGAGAGATAAAAGAAAAGACTTGTTGCAAAGAAATTTACTCAAAAAGAGGGAATTGATTATACAGAGACATTTTCTTCATATCATTTTGGCATTGGTTGCTCATTTTGACCTTGAGTTGTAAGAAATGAATGTGAAAATAGTATTTTTTAATAGAGATATAGAGGAAGAGGTTTATATGAAACAATTTGAAAGTTTCTCCTCTAGTGTTAGTGAACACTTAGTTTGTAAGCTTAAGAAGTATATATACGGTTTAAAACAAGTCTCCCGCTAATGGTATTTTAAATTCTATGAAGTGATTTCTTCATTCGGATTTGTTGAAAATCCATGGATCAATACATATACCAGAAGGTCAGTGGGAGTAAAATATATTTCCTTGTTTTATACATAGATAATATTTTGCTTACAACAAATGATAAGGGTTTTACTGCATGAGGTGAAATAATTCCTTTCTAAAAATTTTGACATGAAGGATATGGGTAAAGCATCTTATGTCATTGGTATTAAGATCTATAGAGATAGACCTTGAGGCATTTTAAGTCTATCACAAGAAACCTATATCGATAAACTTTTAGAAAGATTTTGGATGAAGGATTGTTCACCAAGTGTTGCTCCTATTATGAAAGGTGATAGGTTCAGTTTGAACCAATGCCCAAAGAACAACCTTGAAAGGGAATCAATGAAAAAACATCTCATATACTTTTGTCGTAGAAAGCCTTATGAATGCTTAGGTCTATACTAGACCTGATATTGCATTTGTTGTGGGGATGCTAGGTCGATATCAGAGAAATAGGTATGAACCACTAGAGAGCTGCAAAGAAAGTGATGAGGTATCTACAAGGAACCAAAGATTACATGCTTATGTATGGACATACAGATAATCTGGATGTGATTGGTTGTGTTGATTCTCGTAAATCAATATCATGATATATTTTTATGATGGCTGGAGGAGCTATTTCTTGAAGAAGCACTAAGCAGACCTTGATTGCTACTTCTACCATAGAAGTTGAGTTTGTCTCTTGTTTAAGACTACTTCATATGGTGTATGACTTAAGAGTTTCATTTCTGGGCTTAGAATCATAAATTTTATTTCTAGGCCATTAAGAATTTTATACAATAATTCAACTGCTGTCTTTATGGTTAAAAACAATAAAAGTGAAAGTCGTAGTAAACACATCGACATTAAGTATTTAGCTATAAGAGAACATATAAAAGAAAAGAAAGTGGTCATTGAGTATATTAGCATTGAATTGATGATTGCTCATCCTTTGACTAAAGGCATGCCACCTCTGAAATTCAAGGATTATGTAGAGAAAATGGGACTTGGTTCCACTTTGTAATGATATTGAAACTCTTGTATATTGTGATATTTTTTCATTCATATACACATAATTTTGAGAAAATATATTGTTACTAGGCCAAAAATAAACATAAGGTTTATTCATTAAGTAATATTACCACATTAAGATTAAGAAACTAAATATTTAGCTATAAGAGAACATATAAAAGAAAAGAAAGTGGTCATTGAGCATATTAGCATTGAATTGATGATTGCTCATCCTTTGACTAAAGGCATATCACCTCTGAAATTCAAGGATCATGTAGAGAACATGAGACTTGGTTCCACTTTATAATGATATTGAAACTCTTATATATTATGATATTTTCTCATTCATGTGCACATTATTTTGAGAAAATATATTGTTACTAGACTAAGAATAAACATAAGGTTTATTCATTAAGTAATATTACCATATTAAGATTAAGAAACTAAATATATCGTGATACATGGATGATAATACTTGCTTTTAGAGGACTTATCGCTATGATTCATATATTTATTTCTTAAAAAAATTATTCGATAAAGATTAATTCAAATTATTAAGCTAAACGTATAGACCAAATGAGAGAATGTAATAGTTATTATTAAATATTTTATTTAATAATAATGTAATGGTTCTCGTTAAGTTTATCATTTATTATAATCAATTTCTTCATTTAGTGTGGTTTAAATATTTTAATTTTTCATTCTAAATGTAACCATTATTATTAAAAAATTTATTTAATATCATTAAAATTCTTAATTATGGTCCAAACGTTACAAATTTGAATTAATTCTTGAACGTTATGAGTTGGTGATAATAAATATTTTTAATGGGAAAACATTTATATAAACGAGGATTTTGGTCTCTTTGAAGTCTAAAGGATTTCCTATATCATCTAAAGTGAGAGTTCTGAGCCGATAAGTGTCAAAGTTTAAGAAGAAACCATTGCTGAAATTCTTGACAACAATGGCTAGAGGTATGCTATTTCATTTCCGTATTAGTTTTCTTGTATTTCTATTATAATGATTTAGAAACACATTTGGGTATCTAAAACTTCTAATAAGCTAAACTATCATTGTGCTCAACTTTTAATTTATCAAAATCACTAATAAGAGAAGCATGCTCCTTTTTTAACAGTTTATATTTTTTACTAACTAATTTACATTCATCAAATAAATCATGAAAAGCACTTAGTAATTCATCAAAAGATAAATTTGCATCTAATGAACTGTTGACCTCATCTCGATAACCATTAGTGCGTAGTGAGCAACTTGCTCTGTGTTGGTTGGCTTCTCTTCTTCGGATGTACTTGAATCGTCCTAAGTTATTTTAAGAGTCTTCTTCTTCTTTAATTGCTTCTTCTTTGCTTGGGGACATTCGGTTTTAAAATATCCCGACTTCTTACATTTGTAGCATATAACTTGTTCTTTCTTGGGTTCAAATTTATTTTTAGTGTCATTTTTAAATTTATTCCTTTTTATAAATTTTTTAAACTTTCTTGTCAGAAGTGTCAAGTCATCATCATAGTCCTCATCACTTGAATTTTCTTTCAAGTGGTCTTCTTGAGTTCTTAGTGACATATCCTTCATGTTCTTTGAAAGGCTATTCTCAAGCTCTTCATGAGCATTGCAGGTCATCTCATAGGTCATTAGTGACCCGATAAGTTCTTCGAGAGGAAAGTTGCTTAAATCATTGGTCTCTTGAATGGCCGTTACTTTAGGGTCCCAACTCTTTGGATGGGATCTCAAGATTTTATTAATAAATTTAAAATTTTAAAAATATTTATCAAGAGTTTTCAAACTATTGACGACATCTGTAAAATGGGTGTACATGTCGATAATAGTCTCGCTTGGCTTCATCTGAAATAATTCATAAGTATGAACTAAAAGATTTATCTTTGACTCCTTTACTCTGCTAGTGCCTTCGTGAATAATTTCGAGTGTGTCAAATATCAAAAGTCATTTCATAAATAGACACTCGATTGAACTCGTTTTTATCTAAAGTACAAAACAAGTCATTCATAGCCTTGGCATTTAAAGTGAAAGTCTTCTTCTCCAACTCATTCCAATCACTCATTGAAAGAGAAGATTTTTTAAAGTCATTTTTCACAAGATTCTATAACTCAAAATCTATTAAAATTAGAAAGATCTTCATTCTAATCTTCAAATATGTGTAATCCGTCCCATTAAACATGGGAGGATGTGTAATTGAATGACCATCTTTGTTATCGATAATTGTCGTCTCTTTTAGGTTTCAAACCAAACAAGAGTGATCTCGCTCTAATACCAATTATTAGGATCAAGAGTGGCACTAAGAGGAGGAAGAGGGAGGGGGGAGTGGTGAGTTAGTGCAACGAAAAAATTATGTCAATTTGAAAGCCTTCGTACGATAAAAATCGGTTTCGACTCAAATCATTTGTTTCACTTTAAATTAGTAGAGAAGAAAAGGTTGGGGAGTTTGTAATGTAGTAAAGTTGAATACAGTAAAGAGAATTTATAGTAAAGAAAGAACACACCGGAATTTATAGTGGTTCACTCATTATGACCTACATCCACTTCCGATTCCTCCTCCGTCGAGGTCACCAGTATCCACTGATGGTCCTCCTTCAATAGGCGAAGACCAACCACCTCTTTATAATGCTTTCTCCTTTTCACGGGTTTAGGAGATAACCCTTACAAGCCTCACTCCTCTTTCTTGGATGATTACAAAGCTAAGAGAGGGAGGAGGAGGACTCTTCTCACTTTTATAACACTTTTAATACCCCTAACACTTAAGATTTTTTCACACTTTTGATTGCACTTTGTTACCCTTTCATGTAGAAAAGGGTGGGGTATTTATAGGCCCCAATGGCTTCAGAATTTGAGCCAAAAAGTATCATTTCCCTGTATTTTGGGGTACTAGCGGTACCATCGCCATTATTGGGACGTACTACCGCATATAGACTGACACTAGGTGGTACCATCACTTAGTTTGGGTGGTACGACCGCCTGACAAAGCTCGGAGATCGAGCTCTAGCGGTACCACCACCTAACAGTATTAACTGTTAGCAATACCACCACCCAGAACACTTGGGAGATCGAGTCCCAAGCGGTTCCACTACCGGTCGTGATTTCAGGTGCTGAATAGGCTATTCAATCTAGCCCAATTTAGCCCTGTTAAAGGCCCAGTTAGCTCCTAATTTAGTTAGTGGGATTATCTCCTAATCCTAACTCAATTTATGATCTAACTATGATAATTAAGAAATTTAACAAAGCAATCTAGTTCTGGTATGTCAATTGTTCTTCCGACGAGCTTCCGACAAACTTTCGACGATCTCTCGGTAATGTTCCAGTGGACTTCCGACAAGCCCCTGGACTTCATGACGATCTTCTTAGTAAGTTCTGACAAGCTTCTTTGGCAAGCTCATGGACTTCTCGATTAATTCTAGCAAAACTTCCGACGAATGTCCGAACTTCCGACGAACTCTCGAACTCCCAACGAAATCTCGAACTTGACTCCGACACAACATTTGCTTTATGTCTTACTACTATCGTAGTTAATTCTGCATACTTTTCTCAACATATAGATTAGATCAAATAATTTACCAATTGATTTCATCATCAAAATCCGAGATTCAACTATACATGCAAGGTAGGGCCTTTAACAAAGGTGGTTGGATTTTAGTGAGAGCTACTCACAAATTCGATTTCGCCTCTTCTATGAATGTAACCTTTATTGGCAAGGATCATGTTTAAAGTCTTGCTACCAATCTCAAATTTTTCTAAAGTTTCTTTGAGTAGTAATTTTTCCTTCTCAAGTGTCTCTAAGTGTTCACACCTAGTGCATGGAGGTAAAGAAGGATTATCATGCTTAAATTTTTTTAAATTAATATTTAAAAGGGCATGCTCGTTTTCAAAGAATTATACTTTTTGCTCGTTATTCTACATTCATCAAATAATTCATGAAAATCACTTAAAAGCTCATTGAAAGATAAATTTACATCTAATGAACTGCTTACCTCATCTCCGATAGTCATTAGTGTATAGTTAGTGATCTCCTTGTTGCTTTGTTCTTCACCTTCGGAATCGCTCGAATCATCCCACGTTGCTTTGAGCGTCTTCTTCTTCTTTGGTTGTTTTTTCTTCATTTGGGGACATTCGCTTTTGAAATATCCCGACTTCTTGCATTTGTAGCATATACCTTGTTCTTTCTTGGGTTTAATTTTGTTTTTAGTGTTATTTTTAGATTTATTTATTTTTATAAATTTTTTGAACTTTCTTGTCAAGAGAAGTTATCATCATAATCCTCATCAATTGAATTTTCTTTTAAGTAGTCTTAATGAGTTCTTAGTGTCATATCCATTCTATTCTTTAGAATGTTATTCTCAAGCTCTTCATGAGCATTGCAAGTCATTTCGTAGGTCATTAAATACCTAATAAGTTCTTCGAGAGGAAAGTTGTTCAAGTCTTTGGCTTTTTGAATTGTTCTTACTTTAGGATCCCAAATCTTTAGGAGGAATCTTAATATTTTGTTAACAAGTTCAAAATTAGAAAAACTTTTACCAAATCCTTTTAGACCATTGATGACATCCGTAAACCAGGTGTACATGTCTCAAATGGTCTCACCTGGTTTCATTCGAAACAATTCATAAGTATGGACAAAAAGATTAATTTTGGACTCCTTTACTCTACTAGTGCTCTCGTGAATAATTTCAAGTGTATGCCAAATATCGAAAGTCATTTCACAAATAAACATTTGATTGAACTCATTTTTATCTAAAGCGTAAAACAAGACATTCATAGCCTTGGCATTTAAAGTGAAAGTCTTTTTATCTAACTCATTCCAATCGTTCATTGGAAGAGAAGACTTTTGAAAGTCATTTTCAATAATATTCCGTAACTCAAAATCCATAGAAATTAGAAAACTTCTCATTCTAATTTTTCAATAGGTGTAATCCATCTCATTGAACATGAGTGGACGTGTGATTGAGTGACCCTCTTAGTTACCGACAAATGTCATCTCTCTTGTGTTTTAAACCAAAATGAGAGTGACCTTACTTTGATACTAATTGTTAGAATCAAGAGTAGCACTAAGAGGGGGGGATGGTGAATTAGTGCAGCGAAAAAATTACGTCGATTTGAAAATCTTCATACGATAAAATTCAATTCCGACGAAAACTATTTAGTTTTTCTTGAATGAGTAGAGAAGAGGGGATTAGATGGTTTATAATGAAGTAAATTTGAATAGAGTAAAGAGATTAAGCAACAAGGAATAAACACATTGGAATTTATAGTGGTTCGGTCATTGTGACCTACATCCACTTCTAATTCCTCCTCCGTCGAGGTTATCGGCATCCATCAATGGTCTTCCTTCAATTGGCAAAGACTAACCACCTCTTTACAGTGCTTTCTTCTTTTCATGGGTTTAGGAGATAACTCTTACAAGCATCACACCTCTTCTTGGATAATTACAAAGCTAAAAAAAGAGAGGACTCTTCTCACTTTTATAACACTTTTAACACCCTAACACTTAGAGTTTTTTTGCACACTTTTTTAATGCACTTTATTACCCTTTCATGCAAAAAAGGATGGGGTATTTATAGGCCCTAATAGCTTCAAAATTAGAGCCAAAAAATGTCTCATCCTGAATTTTCGAGGTACTAGCAGTACCACCGCCTAACACTCTTAACACTAAGTGGTATCATCACCTAGTCTAGAGGTACTACTGCCTGATAGAGTCTCGGATATTGAGCTCTGGCAATACCATCGCCTGATAAGGCGGTACCACCACTTGACAAGGCGGTACCATCGCTTGGCAAGTAATAACTGCCAGTGGTACCATCGCTTAGTCTGGGCAGTACCACTGCCCAAACCACTAAGGAAACCATTCCCTGAGCGGTTCTACCGCCCCAGTCTAGCGATGCCACGACCAAATAGGGTCTAGTAATCTGGTTGGGCCTTGAATCCGGCCTATACCAGTCTAATTACGGGCCCAGTTGGCCCCTAACTAAGTTAGTGGGATTACCTCCCAAACCTAACCCTAATTACGTGCTAACTATGATTCTTAAGGCATACACTAAGCAAAACAAGTCCGGTTAGTTTAAGTTTCTTCCAGCAAGCTTCCAACGATCTTCCAGCAAACTTTCGATAATCTCTTGGCAATATTCCAGCAGACTCCCGGTAAGCTCTTGGACTTTCGGTCAATTCCGGCAAAACTTCCGACGAACGTTTGGACTTCTAGCGAACTCTCGAACTCCCAACGAAATCTTGATCTTTACTCTAGCACTTCATTTTGCTTTATGCCTTAATCGTTATTGTAGTTAATCCTGCACACTTTTCTTAACATATAGATTTGATTAAATAATTTATCAATTGATTTTATCATCGAAATCCAAGATTTAACATCAACACCATCGTTACAAGATGAGTCTGATTCGATGATATAATCTCGAGGGACTCGACTAAGCATACCATATCCTCAGGTCACTAGTGACATCTCTAGATCGTAGACAAGATAGCGAATCGCGATATAGGTGAGCCTCGAGGGACTCGACCAACTCAACCTATGTCGGGAATCGATCCCTACCTATAACGATGGAAGGCCACATAGGTTAAACTAATTGCTTCATATTTATCGACTTAATATTATCGAGAGAGGAGATTTTGATTTGGTCTCCTAATGTAACATGTCATATATGTTAGGATCGAGAGCACTAAGAGGGGGGGGTGAATTAGTGCAGCGGAAAACTTTCTGCGATTAAAATCGAAAGCTGTGTTCGAACGATAAAAACAACTTCTGTATGAAAGTTGATACTAAGCAAGGTTAAACTCAAACTATGCAGGCAGTTTGCAGCTATGATGAAAACCAGAATATCGGCGCAAACTGAAATCCGGCGTTCGTACGAAGAAACTGATTTACGTCCAAATGCTGATTCGTAAATCACTTGATTAGATAAGACGCAGTTTAAGCAGGAGTATAAAGGCAATGTGCAGTTATGGTAAAGCTCAAAACGTAAACGCAATCTGCAATATGATGATCATACGAAAAAGCAGATTTACGTCTAAACGCATATTTACGTCTGAACCTTGAAACTCGTTCGTAAAATCGCAGAGGGCAGTAAGCTATTGAGAAGTTTGCAGTGAAGGTAAAATGCTCAAAGGAAATGCAAACCGAGATTTAGAGTGGTTCGGTCAATCTTAACCTACTCCACTTTTGGCTTCCTCCACAGACAAGGTTACCGACGTCAACTAGAGGCCTTCCTTCAATAGGCGAAGGCCAACCACCCTCTTACAGATTCACTCCTTTTGACAGACTTAGGAGACAACCCTTACAGAAGTTTTCTCTCCTCTCTTTATAACTCAAACTTTGAAGAACAGAAAGAGGAGAACTAGCAGTTTTGAGCTCTAAGAACCATAGAAAGACAGCAAGATTTCGAGTGTGTGTTCTCTGCTTTCAGTGCTAAATGGGTGGGGTATTTATAGGCCCCAACCCAGTTCAAATTTGGAGCTCAAATCTGTCAATTCCCGGAATTCCGGGATCAGGCGGTTGCACCTCCTGACTGGGGCGGTTGCACCGCCTGGCAGAGCTCGAAGACTGAGCCTCTAGGCGGTGCCACCTCTGTCAGAGGCGGTTGCACCTCTCTGCCAGAGCTCGAAGACCGAGCTCAGGCGGTTGCACCGCCTGACTGGGGAGGTTGCACCGCTTGGCAGAGCTCGAAACTTGAGCTCTGGCGGTGCTACCTCTTGACAAAAGAGGTTGCACCGCCCAGTCTCGCTCGGAGACTGAGCCCGGGGTGGTGCCACCTCTTGGCTGGGGCGGTTGCACCGCCCAGTCTCGCTGGGAGACATAGCCTGGGCGGTGCTACCTCCTGGCTTGGGCGGTTGCACCTCCCACAGCAATCAGGGTCCGAATAGGTTAATCCATTCGGCCCAATTTGATTCTTTCAGGGGCCCAATTGCCCCGATATTAAGCTAATGGGATCACCTCCCATTTCTAACTTAATCATTGTGCTAACTACGATTATTTCCTAAGACATTTACTGCAACTTGCTCCGGTACGTCAATCGCTTCTTTCGGCGAGCTTCCGACGAACTTCCGTCGATCATCCGATGAACCCTCGGTGATGCTCCTGCGGACTTCCGGCAAACTCCTAGACTTGCGACGATCCACTTGGCGAGTTCCGACGAGCTTCTTTGGCAAGCTCCTGGACTTCTCGGATTTGTTCCCGCAGAACCTCCGACGACCGTCCGAACTTCCGTAGAACTCTCGATCTCCCAACGTGATCATTGTCTTGACTCCGACGCAACTCCTGCTGCATGTCTTACTTTCATCGTAGTTAATCCTGCACATGTAAACAAAACTTCAATCGAGACAATTAATCCCAAGCAATTAACCAAGTTGTCCGGCATGTCATTGGTCCCTCGACGCTTCGTCCGATTCTTCGGCGCATCGTCCTTTCCTGCAGCCTATTGCCCAATCGGCCAGTTGACTCCGCAACTCCGATATCCTTGGCACAATACCCGCTCTTCTTGGCCCGATGCCCGAGTCCACGACCTGAAGCCTTCTGTCGATACGTCGACCGATCCACCGGCCTGACGTCTAATCTTCTGACATGTTCCTTCGGCACAACATGATTTTCCTGCTTTAATTGTCTCATCCGGATCAAAGCATCCTGCGTCACTTAAAACGCAGATTAAATCATAAATATATATCAAGTAGTTTCATCATCAAAATACGAGATTCAACAATCTCCCCCTTTTTTATGATGACAACTACTCGATGACGGAGTTAAACTTAACTCCCGGAGTTTAAACAAACTCCCCCTATCAATATGCCATATTGATATAATCTTGAATTCAAACTGAATTCAAGTCATTGCAATATTCATCATGAATACTTGCAACACGTTATTATGAACTTATGCATAAACTTATGCATAACATGTCATGTCATCAACATACTTCTCCCCCTTTGTCATCAACAAAAAGGAGAAGTACCACAATCAAGTGTTTATGATATTGGTTCAACTCATTGCATGAAAAACATAATATCAAGTTTTATCATCATGCAGGTTTGAAGCCAGAAAATTTAGCAAATGTTACATCATGCTTAGAACATTCAAGCTATCAAGTTTTAGATATGCAAGTTTTACAGCATACAAGATAGCACTTTTATAACATGCAAGCTAGCAATGTTGCAACATTTTAGAACTTGCAAGCTAGCAATTTAGAGATGTTCAAGAAGGCAACTCTTGCTTCTAGAAATATGCAAGTTGCAAGCTAGCAAATTTTTACGATATGCAAGTTTTGCTTCTTGAGATAGGCAAGATAGCACTTTTGCAATTTTTGTTTGGCAAGCTTGTGATGTTCAAGATAACAAGCTCTTTCTTCTCTTTTGAGAAGTGTCATTTTTGCTTTCTTTGCAAAGTGCAAGCTAGCAAAATGCCAAACTAGCAAGAGATAATGTTTTACATGAGGCAAGCAAACAATTTGGCAAGTGTTACATTTGCATCTTCTCTTTAGATGTGCAAGAAAATAAACAAGTTTTTGCATTTTCTTGACATTTCAAGCTAGCAATCTATCTCCCCCTTTGTCATTGTCAAAAAGAAGGGAAAAACCCTTTACATCAATTTCTAAATCATGACAAAGGTAAGTAATCATTCTTATTTGTGCATCATTATAGTTTCAATGCACAAATTCATTAACATAACATTTCTTTTTTTTTTTATGCATGATACCGAAAAATCAATCATCATCATGAGCATAACAAACATGATATTCAAGCATTCATGATATATCATTTTGGCAACATGATCATAGATATTCAAACGATGGTATCTAAATGTCAGAATTCATTACATCCTATTATACATGATCATTAACTCCTCATTTGTATTTCATGCATTATTTCATTTCATCTCATAAGGAATATCAAGAAGAGTTATTGGATGATGAGATAAATATTTTATGAATACACGGAATATCATAAGTGTTTTATGTATTCATATTATCACATGAAGCATATTATCATTTTTAAGATTCATAACATGAATAACGTTATTACTATTTCATCAAAATCAATTTCGAGATTCACACAATATCATGAAATCATTAATCTCGATAAGATGGGAAAAGCATTTTCTTTTTAAGTGATTCTTTTAACACATTATAAAAAACTCATTCATAATTCAAGTGATTTACAAGATATCATAAATGAATTTATCACTTGTATTTCATCAAAATCGAGAACTCTAGAGATAGAAAATGATTGAAGCATTTAACATGATTGAAGCATGATTCATATTTAAAGTGTATCTTATGTCGTAAATATGAATCAAGCATTTGTCAAATCTGAAATCATCCTCAAAATTACATTCAATAAATTCATGTATGACAAGCATAGATTTATTGAAAAATCAATAAGATAGAGGAGCACATTTCAAGTGTTCATCAATTGTAGCATTTCATCATATGGTAAGATATCAATGCGTAAAACTGTGAAGCAAGATTTTGTTTGATATCTTGATACAGGGCATGTAGCAATGATAGCAATCATATATTTCTTGGTGATGCAAGCATGGGATAATCATAGCATAGTGTTTATAGCATCAATTCATATATTTCTCCCCTTTTTTAAGTGTTTCATCTTAAGTGATCGATTTCATGTTAGCATGTCTTTTCATTTATGTCAAATGAAAACATGCATCAACGTTTAGGATCGTAAAATGAATTTCATCATAAAACCATCAATCACAAAAATCATCATGTATAACTTTAAAATCTCATGCATAAAATCGTCAAATCATAGTATCAAAACTTTAATATTTTCATTGCAACATTAAGCAAGGTTTCATTGAACATAATTTTGAATGATTCTTATAAATGCCTAAAACTTCTTTAGTTTTAATTTATATGATTGATGTTATAATAGCATGCTCAAATCTTTATTCTTATGTCAAAACCATACATCATATTTAACAAACAAAGACAATGAAAAATATCAAGCCTTCCAGACAAAAGCCATGTATTGTCACTAAAAAGCAATATGAAAATCATTAAAATATACATTCTTGCTTCTCAAGCACATAAATAAGATTTAATCTCACTAGGTGTACAATCATTAGATTTCTATCTTGCATTAACATAAGACATGCAATTTTCATTTTCATTTTCAAAATTACAAGCATGATCATATTTTTGTATTTTCATTATTAAATTATTAAAAATGTAATTTTCAAGAAAATTTAAAGAAAAAGAAAAATGGATCATGAAAAACATCATGTAATTTCGAAGTAAATTAAAGGCATTTTGATTACCTCAGCGTTGAAAGGCGTAAAGGCATAGTTTGCCACCTCGCCTTTGTTGATTTTTTCCTCGTCTTCAGAGGAGCTCGATTCATCCCAATTTTTGTTCTTCTTCTTGCGTTCAAAGCAAGTAGTTCCGTTCTTTTTACTTTTTAATTTTTGTTTCATTTGTAGTTTAAGTTCACCATCACTTGAGCTTATGCTCGAGTGGTCTTCAAATGTTCTATGTCCCAAATCCTTCCTGTTTTTTGGAAGGTGGTTCTCAAGTTCTTCACGTGTATTGCACGTCATTTCATATGTGATCAAGGAACCAATTAGTTCTTCAAGTGGAAATTGGTTCAAGTTTTTCGATTCTTGAATAGCAGTTACTTTTGAATCCCAAGGTTTAGAAAGTGAGCGCAAAATCTTGTTTACGAGTTCAAAATCCGAAAAATATTTTCCAAGAGCTCTTAAACTATTGACAACATCCGTGAAACGGGTGTACATGTCGCCTATAGTCTCGCTTGGTTGCATTCGAAAAAAGCTCAAAATCATGCAATAAAATGTTAACTTTCGAGTCTTTGACTCTACTAGTTCCCTCGTGCGTGATTTCAAGTGTTCGCCAAATGTCAAAAGCCGTTTTGCACGTAGAAATCCGATTGAACTCATTTTTGTCCAAAGCGCAAAATAAGGCATTCATAGCCTTTGCGTTTAAAGAAAAATCCTTCTTCTCCAAATCCGACCATTCGTTCAACGGTTTAGAGGGAAGTTGAAAATCGTTTTCAACGATATTCCATAAATCCAAATTCAAAGAAATCAAGAAAACTCTCATTCGAGTTTTCCAATAAGTGTAGTCCAATCCGTTAAACAACGGTGGACGAAAGACCGATAAGCCCTCTTGAAAGCCTTGAAGAGCCATTTCTCTCGGGTGTAAATCCGAAATGAGAAATACCCCGCTCTGATACCAATTGTTAGGATCGAGAGCACTAAGAGGGGGGGGGGGGGGGGTGAATTAGTGCAGCGGAAAACTTTCTGCGATTAAAATCGAAAGCTGTGTTCGAACGATAAAAACAACTTCTGTATGAAAGTTGATACTAAGCAAGGTTAAACTCAAACTATGCAGGCAGTTTGCAGCTATGATGAAAACCAGAATATCGACGCAAACTGAAATCCGACGTTCGTATGAAGAAACTGATTTACGTCTAAATGCTGATTCGTAAATCACTTGATTAGATAAGACGCAGTTTAAGCAGGAGTATAAAGGCAGTGTGCAGTTATGGTAAAGCTCAAAACGTAAACGCAATCTGCAATATGATGATCATACGAAAAAGAAGATTTACGTCTAAACGCAGATTTACGTCTAAACGCTGATTTACGTCTGAACCTTGAAACTCGTTCATAAAATCGCAGAGGGCAGTAAGCTATTGAGAAGTTTGCAATGAAGGTAAAATGCTCAAAGGAAATGCAAACCGAGATTTAGAGTGGTTCCGTCAATCTTGACCTACTCTACTTTTGGCTTCCTCCACCGACGAGGTTACCGACGTCAACTAGAGGCCTTCCTTCAATAGGCGAAGGCCAACCACCCTCTTACAGATTCACTCCTTTTGACGGGCTTAGGAGACAACCCTTACAGAAGTTTTCTCTCCTCTCTTTACAACTCAAACTTTGAAGAACAGAAAGAGGAGAACTAGCGGTTTTGAGCTCTAAGAACCACAGAAAGACAGCAAGATTACGAGTGTGTGTTCTCTGCTTTCAGTGCTGAATGGGTGGGGTATTTATAGGCCCCAACCCAATTCAAATTTGGAGCTCAAATCTGTCAATTCCCGAAATTCCGGGATCAGGTGGACTCACCTCCTGACTGGGGCAGTTGCACCGCCTGGCAGAGCTCGAAGACTGAGCCTCTAGGCGGTGCCACCTCTGTCAGGGGCGGTTGCACCTCTCTGCCAGAGCTCGAAGACCGAGCTCAGGCGGTTGCACTACCTGACTGGGG